>NC_133165.1:115270207-115585707 GCF_040802235.1 Manis javanica
TTTTAATTTTGGAGTCAGGTCCAGCCCACGAAAGCTTAAATCTTCATACTCTTTGCAGATGTGTGAATGCAATATTTAGGTTTTTCATTTGTAACTGTTAAATGTGCATATATAGAGACTCAAAAGCAGTCGAACAATAATTGGAAGAAGTAGATACAGATTTGTAAAGTTCTTTGCCATGGAAACAGTTTTGGTCATTTCTTAAGTCTTTGGTTGACCAGAGATTGTTTAGAAAGAATTTGAAAATGTGTAGCAAAGACTGAGATGATGAGAGAGTCCTTCCTATACTATTTCAAAGTGATGTGGGTTATTTTGGGGGTGTTGGGGGGCAACTGGTCAGCTGATGAGCATCTCACAGTAACTTTAAGTAGGACTGACCCTGGGAGGTTGAGAAATGAAGTCTGGGGCCGCCTTACAGGCAGGCTGGCGCCTGAGCCGCGGGACGCAGCGCTGTGAACGTCCAAGGAAGCAACTTTCACGTGAGGCGTCCTTGAGCTTTTAAAACTTGGTTGGTGAGCAAGAGTTCATACTCTATAGTTGTTAAAGCTGAGGATTGGTGGACAGTTAGGTCATTCTTTTAGGGTTCCCTGACCCAATTTCAGCATGGGGGGTTCCCCCCACGTAAAATACTAGGCAGCTTGTCTGAGGATTCAGTTCAATTCAACTCCGTTTTGACACTAACTGGAGATGGTGTCAGTGCCCAGGTTGAGGGCTCAGTCCTATCAGACTGCCCTCCCCGGCTCCTGGGCCAGTGCCAGGCCCCGGGATGTTACCTGTGGGGTCTACAGGTTGGAGGTTCCAGCAGCCTCTTTAGGTTTGATTAATTTGCTAGAGCTGCTCACAGGACTCAGGGAAACAGCTGCCAGTTTATTGAAGGCTGTGATAGAGGGTACAGACGAACAGCCAGGTGAAGAGGTAAGGGCTGGGGTTCCGAACAGAGGAGCTTCGGTCGTTGGGGAGCTTGGGGCCGGCTCCTCGGCCCGCGAGAGTGGAGGCTCTGAGAAGGAACCCAGGGCTCTCTTCCTGGGTTTTATGGAGGCTTCAGTGTACAGTCCTGCCTGACTAGGTCATTGGCTGTAGGCAACTCAATAACGTCCAGCCCCTTTTCCCTCCCTGAGTTGGGGGTGGGACTGTGTTCCCACCCTCTAATCACAGGGTGGATCCTCCTGGCAAACAGCCTCCACCCTTGGGTGGGGTCCAAAAGTCACTTCAATAATGAGACACTCATTTAATTCACCTTCATGGCTCTGAAGCAGTTTAGGACCTGCAGATGAAGACAAAATATATCTGAGAATTATATATATGTTTGTTTCTGTTTCTTAAAAGCCGTTATATTAAAGTCGTTGAAATCTCGGGGCTGGCTAGCCGGGGGCAGGAGGATCGGAATGGGGGCTGACTGAGCACTGCCTGAACTCTACCGGCCTTTCCCGTGGGAGCCACGTCTTCGTCACCTGTGAACTGTGGTTTCTTAACATTTGGAGGAAGACCACGGGCAGCTTTGGGAGTTTGGAAGCTCTGAGCCCCTTTCCCCAGGGGTGGAGGGAGGGTACATGAGTTCCTACACAGAGCTGTGTGTACATTTTCCAGGGATATTTTTGGGATCCCACCCAGTTAGCTCTAAAATCTAAAGATACTTATAGACTGATGAAGCCTTGTTTTCTTACCCTGGAAAATTTTGGGTTACCTGTTTCAAATCGAGGGAGGAGAAATCATACATGTAAAAAGGTGGTTTTCAATTAGTGTGGCTAGGATATGGCAAACAGGACCTACTCTGCTGACTGTCTTTCTGGAGGGCGGTTTGGCGGTATGTGCTGAGGCACCTCACAGTGCCCATATTCCGTAACTCAGCAACTCTGCTCAGGATTCTCTCCTAAATAAATAATATCAAAATAAAGAGCTTGGTGCACAGACATGGTTGTCAGGAGTGTCACAGTAACGTTTTTCACTAGGGATATAGGTAAAGTAAATGATGGCTTATCAGTAAGATAGAATTTCAGGTATGTAGCTGTTACACTTGTATTTCTGAATCTTTACAAGGGAAGTACTTTATTATCCATGAGAAAAGGATATGAACTACCATCTCAAAGGATGAGAAAAATTTTTTTAAGTCTAGAGGGAAATATACAAATGTTAGCAGTTATTTATGGCTCATAGGTTAGTAGGATTATGGACTTTTTTTTTGGATTATGGACTTTTTAAACTTTATTTTTTTGTATATTTCCTTGTTTACAGTAAATATTAGCTCTAGAACTGGGGGAAAATGTGATTCTGGAAAAATTGTAGAATATGGAGATAGTTTGGCAATACACACTTAGCTGGTTTAAGATTCCTGTTTTATGTAAGCTAAGGATTGACCCTTTATTTCTTGGACTGGCTTTCAGTACAGGCCCGGGAAGGCCTGACCTCTGAGAGCACATGGTGCTCCAACCCAAATACAACACTCTACCCCAGGGAGCACGGATCTGCCCCCTGGAAGACCAAGTCTTGGCTTTGCTGTGCTAGGCTACTTGGCATTTTCTTCTGTCTGTGCTAAGTCATTTATGTTCATTCAGCTGGAAGCTCTTCTGGCATAGTCACAAAGGGGATGGCATGGACCCCCTGCCCCAGCCCGCGGTTAGGCCACCGCAGAACCAGGCTGGGTGTATACTGGTTTCCCTCTCTTTCCAGTGTAGAGCACGAGGAAGCCACCTGTGCCTGGCCTGGTCACCACACAGAATGAGAAACAGTGGCTTAGAGGCATTTTGGATGTATATTTTCTTATATATGAAGTTTTTCAGGTATTCGGATTTAAAGATCCAGGCCCTTTGATTGTAATTCCAGCCTTAACTCTCTTGCAGGGTGCTAGCAAAATAACTTTTATCTGGGGAATGGAAGTCACTTTTGACTAATTTCTCCTTTAGGATTCACAGATGGATTCAGAGGAAAAGACAACAAATAGAAGTGAACAAAAATCAAGGTAAATAAAGGCCGTGACACATTCATCTGTGTTTGTGGCATCTGTCATGGGTCCCCTGTGTTATTGGTGCCACACAGGCGAGAGCCAAGCGAGACCTTCGGGTCAGGGGGCATCTCAGCGGCCTTTGTGTCAATGTGAGAAACGTTCCTGAAGGCAGTTCTCTTTACACTGTGAAAGTGACCATGACCTGGTGTCTGATCCAAGCCACAAGTGATGGGAGGGTCACATCTGAGACCAGGAGTGCCCCGCTTCACAGAATTCTCTAGGTGGACCCCAGATTATGCTTGTAAAGTGTTGTAGGCAAAGGGGGGTGGTGCTTAACCTGGAATGGACTGGGATTGGTAAATTGGGGAAAACCAGCATTTTGCTAGAAATCTTATCTGTCACTGCAAACAGAGGTCATTTTGTCATCACAGTTTGTATTTACAAGCTCTCTGCAACTTCAGAGGAATTAAATAAGGAAATTTTTGTTCACAAATGTATGTCACTTAAATGTGTGGATAATACCTTGGGGGACTCAAGGAAACTAAGACACAACTGTCTCCAAGTTGTTTATGGAATGAGGACAGAACGTGTAAAATAAACACACAAAAAGGAATGACGCACAGGCATTATCCTCCAGTAGTTTAAAGCAGGGGGGAATGGGAGTCCCGGACCAGCCGCATGGCCCAATGCCTGGCATATATTCCCAGAGGGCATTGCTTCCCTTTCTGGCTGAAGTACTTCCATGTTGACTTGCATTCTCTGCCTGCCTTCTTTTTAAGTAGAAAGTTTTTAAAAAGCCTCATCCGGAAACAGCCCCAGGAGCTGCTCCTGGTCATTGGGACCGGGGTCAGTGCCGCGGTGGCCCCGGGAATCCCTGCGCTGTGCTCGTGGAGGAGCTGCATCGAGGCTGTCATCGAGGCTGCCGAGCAGCTCGAGGTGCTGCACCCCGGGGACGTCGCCGAGTTCCGCAGGAAAGTGCTGAAGGACCGGGACCTGCTGGTTGTCGCCCACGATCTGATCCGGAAGATGTCACCTGTAAGTCCTTTCCACACAGGGACTTGAGGTTTCCCTGGGGGGTGCCTGGCTCTGATGTCTGGTATCTTGGTGTGCTCTTGGTCCAGATGACAGGTGGGCCCTAAAGCATTTTAAGGTGAAGTTACAGCGTCTTTGCAGCTGGAGATGATCTAGTGGAGAGGAAAGCGGGGGATGATTCAAGAGACCCTGAGCAGGAGCGGGCCCACCTTAGGCGCCCGGCCGGCCCCACATGCAGGCTCATGCCGCGCGTAGGCACGAACGCTGGGGCCCCAGCTGACGTGCAGCCTGTGGCGGGACCTCTGTTGAAGAAGCACAGCCACCATCACCCGAGGGCTGCGTGGGGAGCAGACAGGACCGGGGAGGAAGGGTGAGAACAAGCACGTGGGGGTCCTCAGGGACACCGGAGCTGTCGGCCAGAGGGTGGTTGCATTTCTGGGTCTCCCTTCGGGTCTGGGTAGGCGGCCCCAGCAGAGCTGGTGGCTGGCCGGGTGGGCGCCTGGGCGCCTGGGCGCCTGTTTGTTGCGGGGCCGTCCTCATGCAGCTGCTGCCTTGTGCTCTTCGTTGCCCCGACTCCTGCCATCGGTGATGTCCGGGTACCAGTGGTGGGAAGGGGGAAGGGAGGGAGGGATCCTGCCTCATCCCCTCGGGGCTTGACGTGGGAGTCACGGTACCACTCGTGTTTTCATCCCGTTGCCCAGAGCTGCACGTGCTGCTTTGCCAGAGTCTGGGAAGTGCTTTTAGCTGGGTTACTGTGCCGAGTTCCGTGTTCCATTAATAAGGGGCAGCTGGCATCGTGAAGCACGGATTGGCAAATTAAGGCCCAGGAGCCCAACCTGGCCTGCTGCATGTGTTTATAAATGCAGTGATTGGTACACAGCCATGCCTGGTCATTTACTCATTACTTACAGCTGCTTTCATGCTTCGCTGCTGAGTTGAGTTGCAACAGATTGTGAGACTGGCAAAGCCTGAAACAGGTGCTCTCTGGTCCTCACCAATAGGGGCTGAGTCCTGTCAGGGGGGCCGGGGAAGAGGCACCGGTCAGAGTGGTGTAGGGTCGCTGGCCTCACTGAGGGCCTGCATGGAGGAGGCTGCTGGGTGACCATCTGGAGCTTCAGCCTCCCTGCACTTTACGTCTGTGCATTCTTGAAAACGTCCATCACGGAAGAGTCAGAGGATGATTGTGTTGCCCCAGCCGTGTTCAGCAGGCTGAGAGCAGGGGTGGGGTGGGTGGACGGTTGGTGTCGGGGTTGGGGTTTTGCCAGGGCCTACCTGCAAGGCCCTGGAGGGGCAGGGAAGCTGGGGACTTACTTAGAGAAGTGACTGTGGTGATGAGTCGTGGAGTCTGAGCTGCTCACTGGGGGGAGTGAGGCCAGCCGGTGGGGGTGGGGCAGGTGGGAGGGAGAGGCTGGATCCGAGGTTCTGGGGACATGGAACTCACAGGAGTCATATGACTGGGGATGTGACCATAGGTGTGGCTGGCTGAGATGGGGGTGGAGACAGGAGTTAGAGGTCTTGGGGCAGAACATGTCATCAGTGAGTGTGACAGCCACCAGGAACTGTGATGGGAGCACAGACAGATGGACCTGACAGTGAGCCAGGTGCACCCTTGTGGATAAAATGAGAGTTCCTGGGGCCAGGATTCTCACCTGGCCCTGGTTGACTAGCTCACTGCACACCTGTGGGCAATACATGGCTGTTGACTCTAAAAAGAGCTCCACCCAGTGCTCTGGGCGACAGGGTAGCAGGGCTGCAAGGCTGCAGGAGAGCAGAGCAGAGGCTGGAGTGGTGGCAGTGCTGAGGACAGAGGCCCAGAGGACAGCTGTGCAGGACGACTGTGCAGAGAGGCCCAGAGGACAGCTGTGTGGACAGAGGGGCCCAGAGGCAGAGACCAGCTTGCTGCCTACAGACTCTCTCTGAGTGAATGGGATTCTAGTGACTGACCTGCCACCTGGAAATAAACCTGGGTATAACCCTTTCACCCCAAGAACATTTGGCCGTCAATTTCTTTGGTCACACTGAATCCATAGCGAACTTGCCTGGGGCTGAAACCCATTGGCAAGGCAACCTTGCACCCCCACTGGTCCTGGGGTGGAAGTGCTTCTGGGAGGGGGTGGCTGTTTTTGTTTTTCAAAAAAATTTTTATTAAGGTATTATTGATATACACTCTTACGAAGGTTTCACATGAAAAAATGTGGTTACTACATTTACCCATATTATCAAGTCCCCACCCACACCCCAATGCAGTCACTGTCCATCAGTGCAGCAAGATGCCACAGATCCACTGTGTGTCTTCTCTGTGCTACACTGTTCTCCCCATGATCCCCACACCATGTGTACTAAACATAATACCCCTCAGTCCCCTTCTCTTTCCCGCCCTCCCCCTCCCCTCCCCTTTGGTAACCACTAGTCCCTTCTTGGAGTCTGTGAGTCTGCTGCTATTTTGTTCCTTCAGTTTTGCTTTGTTGTTACACTCCACAAATGAGTAAAATCATTTGGTACTTGTCTTTCTCCGCCTGGCTTATTTCACTGAGCATAATGTCCTCCAGCTCCATCCATGTTGTTGCAAATGGTAGGATTTGTTTTCTTCTTATGGCTGAATAATATTCCATTGTGTATATGTACCACATCTTCTTTATCCATTCATCTACTGATGGACGCTTAGGTTGCTTCCACATCTTGGCTATTGTAAATAGTGCTGTGATAAACATCGGGGTGCATATGTCTTTTTGAATCTGAGAAGTTGTATTCTTTGGGTATATTCCAAGGAGTGAGATTCTGGGGTCAAATGGTATTTCTATTTTTACTTTTTGAGGAACCTGAATATTGCTTTCCACAATGGTTGGAAAGCTTACATTCCCACCAGCAGTGTAGGAGGGTTCCCCTTCCTCCGCATCCTCGCCAGCATTTGTTGTTCTTAGTCTTTTCGATACTGGCCATCCTTACTGGTGTGAGGTGATACCTCATTGTGGTTTTAATTTGCATTTCCCTGATGATCAGTGATGTGGAAAATCTTTTCATGTGTCTGTTGGCCATCTGAATTTCTTCTTTGGAGAACTGTCTGCCCATTTGTTAATTGGATTATTTGCTTTTTGGGTGTTGAGGCGTGTAAGTTCTTTATATATTTTGGATGTTAACGCCTTGTCAGATGTCATTTACAAATATCTCCCATACTGTAGGATGCCTTTTTGTTCTGTTGATGGTGTCCTTTGTCATACAGAAACTTTTTAGTTTGATGTAGTCCCATGAGTTCATTTTTGCTTTTGTTTCTCTTGCTTGAGGAGATGCGTTCAGGAAGAAGTTGCTCACGCTTATATGCAGGAGCTGTTTGCCTATGTCGTCTTCTAACAGTTTTATGGTTTCATGTCTTACATTCAGGTCTTTGATCCATTTCGAGTTTACTTCTGTGTAGGGTTAAACACTGATCCAGTTTCATTCTCTTGCATGTAGCTGTCCAGTTTTGCCAACACCAGCTGTTGAAGAGGCTGTCCTTTCCCCATTGTATGTCCGTGGCTCCTTTATCATATATTAATTGACCATATATGGTTGGGTTTATATCTGGGCTGTCTAGTCTGTTCCATTGGTCTATGGGTCTGTTCTTGTGCTGGTACCAAATTGTCTTGACTACTGTGGCTTTGTAGTAGAGCTTGAAGTTGGGGAGGGTAGTCCCTCCAGCTTTATTCTTATTTCTCATGATTGATTTGGCTATTCAGGGTCTTTTGTGGTTCCATATGAATTTAGGGTGATTTTCTCTAGTTTGTTGAAGGAATGCTATTGGTATTTTGATAGGAATTGCATTGAATCTGTAGATTGCTTTAAGCAGGATGGCCATTTTGACAATATTAATTCTTCCTATCCATGAGCATGGGATGTGTTTCCATTTATTGGTGTCTTCTTTACCTTCTTTCACTTACTTGGTTTGGTTTATTCCTAGGTATTTTATTCTTTTTGATGGAATGATGAATGGAATTGTTTTCCTGATTTCTCTCTCTGCTAGTTCATCATTAGTGTATAGGAATGCCACAGATTTCTGCATATAAATTTTGTAGCCTGCAACTTTGCTGAATTCAGATATTAGATCTAGTAGTTTTGGAGTGGATTCTTAAGGGTTTTTTATGTGAAATATCATGTCATCTGCAAACAGGGACAGTTTAACTTCTTTCTTGCCAATCTTGATGCCTTTTATTTCTTTGTGTTGTCTGATTGCCGTGGCTAGGACCTCCAGGACTATGTTGAATAGAAGTGGGGAGGGTGGGCATCCTTGTCTTGTTCCTGATCTTAAAGGAAAAGCTTTCAGCTTCTCGCTGTTAAGTATGATGTTGGCTGTGGGTTTGTCATATATGTCCTTTATTATGTTGAGGTACTTGCCCTCTATACCCATTTTGCTGAGAGTTTTTATCATGAATGGATGTTGAATTTTGTCAAATGCTCTTTCAGCATCTATGGAGATGATCATGTGGTTTTTGTCCTCCTTTTTGTTGATGTGGTGGATGATGTTGATAGATTTTCGAATATTATACCATCCTTGCATCCCTGGAATAAATCCTACTTGATCATGATGGACAATCTTTTTGATGTATTTTTTAATTCAGTTTTCTAATGTTTTGTTGAGTATTTTTGCAGCTATGCTCATCAGGGATATTGGTCTGTAATTTTCTTTTTGTGGTGTCTTTGCCTGGTTTTGGTATTACAGTGATGCTGGCCTCATAGAATGAATTTAAAAGTATTCCCTCTTCTACTCTTTGGAAAAGTTTAAGGAGGATGGGTATTAAGTCTTCACTAAATGCTTGATAAAATTCAGCGGTGAAGCCATCTGGTACAGGCATTTTGTTCGTAGGTAGGTTTTTGATTAGCCAGTTCAATTTCGTTGTTGGTAATTGGTCTGTTCAGATTTTCTGTTTCTTTCTGGGTCAGCCTTGGAAGGTATTTTTCTAGAAAGTTGTCCATTTCTTCTAGGTTATCCAGCTTGTTAGCATATAATTTTTCATAGTATTCTCTAATAATTCTTTGTATTTCTGTGGTGTCTGTAGTGATTTTTCCTTTCTCATTTCTGATTCTGTTTATGTGCATAGACTTTTTTTTCTTGATAAGTTTGGCTAAGGGTTTGCCTGTTTTGTTTATTTTCTCAAAGAACCAGGTCTTGCTTTCACTGATTCTTTCTATTTTATTCTTCTCGATTTTATTTATTTCTGCTCTAATCTTTATTATGTCCCTCCTCCTACTGACTTTGGGCCTCCTTTGTTCTTCTTTTTCTAGTTTCATTAATTGTGCATTTAGACTGTTCATATGGGATTGTTCTTCTTTCCCGAGGTAGGCCTGTATTGCAATTTACTTTCCTCTCAGCACGGCCTTCGCTGTGTCCCACAGATTTTGTGGTGTTGAGTTATTGTTGTCATTTGTATCCATATATTGCTTGATCTCTGTTTTTATTTGGTCATTGATCCAGTGTTTATTTAGGAGCATGTTGTGAAGCCTCCATGTGTTTGTGGGATTTTTCATTTTCTTTGTGTAATTTATTAGTAGTTTCATACCTTTGTGATCTGAGAAACAGGTTGGTACTATTTCAATCTTTTTGAATTTACTGAGGCTCTTTTTGTGGCCTAGTATATGATCTATTCTTGAAAATTTCCATGTGCACTTGAGAAGAATGTGTATTCTGCTGCTTTTGGGTGTAGAGTTCTGTAGATGTCTGTTAGGTCCATCTGTTCTAGTGTGTTGTTCAGTGCCTCTGTCTCCTTACTTATTTTCTGTCTGTGGATCTGTCCTTCAAAGTGAGTGGAGTGTTGAAGTCTTCTAGAATGAATGCATTGTATTCTATTTCCCCTTTTAATTCTGTTAGTATTTGTTTCACATATGCTGGTGCTTCTGTGTTGGGAGCATAGATATTTATAATGGTTATATCCTCTTGTTGGATTGACCCCTTTATCATTATGTAACGTCCTTCTTTGTCTCTTGTTACTTTCTGTGTTTTGAAGTCTTTTGTCTGATACAAGTACTGCAACTCCTGCTTTTTTTCTCTCTGTTAGTTGCATGAAATATCTTTTTCCATCCCTTCACTTTTAGTCTGTGTATATGTCTTTGAGTTTAAAGTGAGTCTCTTGTAGGCAGCATATAGATGGATCTTGTTTTTTTTATCCATTCAATGACTCTATGTCATTTGATTGGTGCATTCAGTCCATTTACATTTAGGGTGATTATCAATAGGTATGTACTTATTGCCATTGCAGGCTTTAGATGGTTACCAAAGGTTCAAGGTTGATTTCCCTACTATCTAAGAGTCTTAACTCACTTCATATGCTGTTACAAACAATCTAAAGGTTCTTTTCTTTTTCTCCTCCTTTTTCTTCTTCCTCCATTCTTTATATATTAGGTATCATTCTGTATTCTTTGTCTATCCCTTGATTGACTTTGGGGATAGTTAATTTAATTTTGCATTTGCTTAGTAATTAGCTGTTCTACTTTCTTTACTGTGGTTTTATTACCTCTGATGACAGCTATTAAACTTTAGGAACACTTCCATCTATAGAAGTTCCTCCAAAATACACTGTAGAGATGGTTTGTGGAAGGTAAATTCTCTCAGCTTTGGTTTATCTGGAAATTGTTTAATCCCGCATTCAAATTTAAATGCTAATCTTGCTGGATAATGTGATCTTGGTTTGAGGCACTTCTGCTTCATTGCATTAAATACATCATGCCACTCCCTTGTGGCCTGTAAGGTTTCTGCTGAGAAGTCTGATGTTAGCCTGATGGGCTTTCCTTTGTATGTGATCTTATTTCTCTCTCTGGCTGCTTTTAACAGTCTGTCCTTATCCTTGATCTTTCCCATTTTAATTACTATGTGTCTTGGTGTTGTCTTCCTTGGGCCCTTTGTGTTGGGAGATCTGTGGATCTCCATGGCCTGGGAGACTATCTCCTTCCCCAGATTGGGGGAGTTTTCAGCAGTTACCTCCTCAAAGACACTTTCTGTCCCTTTCTCTCTCTCTTCTTCTGATATCCCTATAATGCGAGTATTGTTCGTTTGGATCAGTCACACAGTTCTCTCAATATTCTTTCATTCTTAGAGATCCTTTTTTCTCTCTGTGCCTCAGCTTCTTTGTATTCCTCTTCTCTAGTTTTTGTTTCATTTATTGTCTCTACTGTATCCAACCTGCTTTTAATACCCTCCATCGTGCTCTTCAACGGTTGGATCTCCGACCGGAATTCATTCCTGAGTTCTTGAATATCTTTCTGTACCTCCATGAGCATGTTGATGATTTTTATTTTGAACTCCCTTTCAGGAAGAGTCAGGAGGCCCATTTCATCTTTCTCAGGAGTTATATTAATTTTACTCTGAATCAGGTTCCTTTCGCGTTTCATGTTTGTATAAGGCGCCCTCTAGTGTCCAGAAGCTCTACTCTCTGGAGCTGCTCAGCCCCTGAAGCAATGTCGGGGGTCGCGGGGGAGTGGTATTGATGCCTGCAGGGAGGAAAGAGCTGTTTCCTGCTTCCCGGCTGCTATGCCTGCCTCCACTGCTTGAACCAGTGGGCCGGGCACACAGGTATAAGCCTCTATGCTTTGCATTTGTAGTTGCTGTAGACAGATCTTCCCTCTGGCTGGCCTAATGCCAGGGTAGGGTTTGCCGGTTTGTGAGCCAGGTGGGGCTGGCTGGGAGAAAGGTGCAGTAGGCTGCCTATCACAGAGGGGGTCCTTGGAGCTGTGTAGCCAGCCAGGGAGCTGGAGCACCTGGAAATCGTGAAAGCTCCCAACCTGCTAGGCAGAGTGCACCCGGACAATTTTGTCTACCTGTCCTTTCTCCTGAGCAGTCAGCTCTGTGCAGTCCTTGGGGGGTGGCCTGTTCTTAGTTGGGGGAGGAAGAGAACATTCACAGAAGAGGAAGGTGTGATGGCAGGCCCACTGACAGTGGCAGGGTTTTTAGGGATGGGGAGGCACCCTGGAGCAGCAGAAAAGGGGGTGCCCAGTGCCACGGAATGAGTGATAACCTGATTGTAGTGACACACAGCATCAACAGGGACAGGAGGCACGGGGCGTTGGGGTGTGTGTGACTTCTGGTGGATGCCCCTGGGCAAATGTTGGCAAAGGGGTGAGGGGCAGAGGGCATGGCCCGTGGCCCTAGTGCTTGTGGCTCGGCCAGGTGGGCTTACTGGGTGTGCCCAAGGCCTCCCCCACCCCACCGCCCTCCTAGCTGCCACGCCATCTCTCTGCCGCTCTTCACAAGAGTTGTTTCTGTTTGCTGTTGCCTATTGCTTATCTCTACCCTCGATCCCACCCCAGCCAGGCTTTCACCCCCCTGCCCCAGGTACCAGTGGCACTTGGTGCCACACCCAGAGGCCAGTCTCATTCTTGTCCTGTTTGGTCTCTGCAGTACGGCCACACTGTCTGTCACCTAATTTGAGGTGCCATTAAGGCATATCATTTTGTATACCACCAAGAAAGCCCAGTGCCTCTGTGGCTCCTCGGAGGGAAAGCTCATGTCCTTACCATGGTCCTCAAGGCCCCACGTGGTGTGGTTCCAGTCAGCCCTCTGAGCTCACCTGCCGACACCGCCCTCATCCTCCTGTGCCAAGGGCTGCTTGCTCACCTGCACTTTCACGTCTGCTTGACATCCTCGCCAGGGACCATGAACTTCCTTATCAGAGGCCCTCTGACCATCCACCTTTTGCCCCCAGCAGTACTTGCCCCCCTTTCTCTGCTTTACTTTTCCTGTAGAATTTATCATGGTCAATGTGTCCCTCACATACTTGTACATTATGTCTCCTGCCTCTGGAATTTTAATAAACTCCATGAGGACAAGAGTGTCCTTCCTACCTTCATTCCTCAGCCCCCAGCGCCTGCCTCCCTCCCTTTGTCTCTGGCAGCCAGAATGTGACCTGCTCACATAGCTGTTGAGCGATGTTCTTGTAACGCGCACCCCCCTTCCGCAGCGCACGGGGGACCCCAAGCCCAGCTTCTTCCAGGACTGCCTGATGGAGGTGTTCGACAGCCTGGAGCAGCACATCCAGAACCCGCTGGTGCTGCAGTCCATCCTCAGCCTGATGGAGCAGGGCACCCTGGTCCTGACCACCAACTACGACAACCTGCTGGAGATCTTCGGGCAGCAGCAGAGCAAGCCCATGGAGTCTCTGGATTTGAAGGACAAGAGCAAGGTGAGGGTGGGGGGCTGGGCGGGGGGCCGGCGGGCTTGCAGCCCACAGCTGTGTCGGTGGCGGCCAGGGCGCCGTCAGCTCCCCCCTTGGGCCTTCTGCTGCCGGCTCGTTCCCTGCGCACATGCTGTCCTGCAGTCTGCGCTCATCCGCGCTGCTCACGGGAGGGAGTGTGGGTGGTGATGAGAACAGTTACGCGCACAGTCCCTGGCAGTCCTGTGCTGTGCGTTTCAGTTAATCTGTACTCCCCCTTCAACAGATCGGGATTGCAGCATAATGTGATGTTCTCGTCCTGATTTTCCTCCTTGGTAGTGTACTTGGCGCATTTGCCTGTCATTAAGCTGTTTTAAAAACATGCTTTTAAAAGACAATAAAACTGTGACTAAATTACAATTGTTACCCTTCCTCTATTTTTGTTAGCACATTTTCACAGTTGTAAATAATGCTGCAATGAAAATCCTTACATTTCTCTGTTTATTTCTTTAGGATAAATTGCTAGAAGAGGTTCAGGGTCAAGGGTATGAATATTTCAGGCAGATACTAGGAATCACCAAATTGTTTTCCAGAAAGATTTCCCAGTTTAAACTCCAAACGACTGTGTAAGGAAGTATCCACTTGCCATATCTTGCCTATATATGTTTCCAAAAAAAACCAGAACAAAATACATTTCACCCATTGGATAGGTGAAAATTTTACACTTTCTTTGCTCTTACTACTAAGGTTGGCTGTGGCTTTATTTTATTGACAATATTGCTTTTGTGACACGTTTATGTCCTTTGTGTATTTGCCTAAAGATTTTGTTACTGTTAGTAACTAGTCCTGCCCCCTGGGTCGTCCGGGCCACTCGTGAGGCAGGCGTCTGTCCTGCTCTGGGCACGAGGAAGCTGACGCGTATAGAGCGTATGCTCATTCAGGACCCACAAGAGTGGGAGGCTGGGCTCGTCTCAAACCGCAAGAGCCTGTGGCTGGCAGCTTCTGGCACGGTGCCTGGCAGGGAGCCTGGCTGGCAGACAAGGGCCGTGCTCAGGTGGAGCCGCACCTTCTCGTGAGCACTAGGGACCGGGATTGAATGCCTGCTCTCCCTGTCTGAGCACCTGGTTTTACTCACTATTACAAATAAAGCATGGTATCTGGAACTAAAGTGCTGATGGCATCATGCAGAAATGCTAGCTGCTTCGTATGAGTTCTTTGCCAGTGTTGTTCTGTCTGTCTGGTGTTGTCAGTACTGCTGGTCAATGGTAAAAACCCTGGCATGAAAAATGGAATGTACATGATGGGCATCCTTTTAAAGACCTTTGTTTTGTGTCTTGAAATGTCAATCAATGTAAGAGCTATTTGATGAATTTTTTTTCCATTTTTTTCTGGGTATAGAAAATATATACATGGCAGTAATTAAAATATAACATGTAACTTAGAAGTGAAAGTCCCCCTTAAATAATCAGTCCCAACAGTTTGCTGGAATCTCAGATGTTAAATATATTTTCTATGTAATTATCTTTAAAGAAGCTCTTTCTGATATGGGAGTAATTAGTGTGAACAGATGAGTTTCTTAGGTTTAAAGGTAAAGTTGAAATGTTTCTGTCTTTCCAACATAGGTTTGGAAAACCATGCATTTGGTTTCCTGTTGTATCTATTTTAAATAATAACCAGATTCCCCCCCCTTTGTTTTGGCTTGGCTTTGATAGGTCCTTCAGTGGGCAAGAGGGCACATCAGATACGGAGTTCTCCACATTCACGGCCTGTACACAGACCCCTGCGGGATGGTTCTGGATCCGTCGGGATATAAAGATGTCACTCAAGACCCAGAAGTAATGGTACGACCACCTTAGGCATCATTGTTTGTACCCTGGGCCTTCATGGCAGCCTCTGGGCATTCCTGCCCTTTGGTCGCAGCTGCTGGGGGCAGGGTGACTTCTCAGCTGTGTGTCCAGGGCCTGGCACATTGAACAGGTGCTCAGTAGCCGTTTCGGGGGCTCTGGCTTGGGGGTACAGGTGAATTTCTTCAGCCTGACTTGCAGGCCTGCACTGTCTGTATGTTCTTCTCTGGCCTCTCTTCCCGACCCATCATTTTTCTGTGTTTGTTTAGGCATCGCCTCTCCTGTCTCTGCTTAGTTCTAGCTTTCAAAACCTAGTTTTAAAATTTCATTCTCTGTGAGGCATTTTTTGGTACCCTAGGTGAAATGGAGTGTGGAAAACGGGTGAGCTCAGGGCTGGGTGCTCTCATCCCTGGAGCTTGTCTCCGGGCCTGGTGCATGGCCCAGATGTGCCCAGGTGTGGCACAGTGGAGCCTCCGGCTTAGGCTTTTCACTTGCATCAGCAGTGGATTTAGGTTCTTATATCAGGATTTTAAGAACATCTGTGCTGAGAGGGAGCCTCTGAGATTGTGGATGTCTGAATGAGTGACACCCCCTACTACATGCTGGAGCGACCCCACACTGTCTACTACCCCTGTGCCCACTCCCCTGGGTCACTGTCCCTGGTCCCCTCAGCTATGCTGCCCTCATTCCCCAAAACCCTGTTCTCCTGACATGAGCCTCCTAAGGTTCCCTGTCTGTGACCCACTGAGATCCATTAATGTCAGGGTGTTGCGTGCCCCCAGTTCTGAATTGAAAAAATTTTAGTGTCCTTGTTCTGTGTGTTAGGAATTTAAAATTTTAAGTAATTCCAAAAGACTTGAGTGATGGCACTGACAAGATAGTTTGGGGGGTGTGGGGGGAGGGTAAGGTGGTAGGCGAGCCTCACCTCCGGAGGGTGTCTACACTGGGTCTGTCGGGGGCCTGGCGCAGTTACCTGGCTCGGACATGAAGAGGCCCTGGGACCACCTGCAGGCCGACTGCCCCTGGCTGGCCTGCTTGTCCTTGGGGCCACCTTCCAGGCGCTGCTCCCAGTGTGCCCTGGGAAGGGCCTCCTGAGTGACGGGGTCAAGTGCACACATGTGGCGACGGCTGGGCCTCAGATCCTGCTTCCTCTGGTCAGCATTCCGAGGTCCCCGTTGGTGTCTTCACAGGAAGTTCTCCAGAACTTGTACCGCACCAGGTCCTTCCTGTTTGTGGGCTGTGGAGAGACCCTCCGTGACCAGATATTCCAGGCACTCTTCCTTTACTCGGTGCCCAACAAGGTGGACTTGGAGCACTACATGGTGGCGCTCAAGGAGGACGAGGACCACTTCTTCAAGCATCAGGCAGACATGCTCCTGCACGGAATCAAAGTCGTGTCCTACGGGGACTGTTTTGACCACTTCCCGGGATACATGCAAGACCTTGCCAGTCAGATCTGCAAACAGCGAAGTCCAGGTACGGGATTTCTTCTTTACTTTTTCCAATAGAGTTCTTCTAGTTTTTCTTTTTTTTGGAGATATAATTTTAACTATAAGATAAAATTGAGATGAAACCAGTCTTCCAGTTATTTTTTAAAAGATGTCTCTGTGTACTTTTAAAAAAGATTGGGGTAAATGGTATGATGTGTCTGTAAATAGAACTTTAAAGAAGCTGTGCTTGCAGTTGTGCACACTGATTCCTGTTTCCCATCACAGGCCTAGATTGCCTTATCCAAGAGAGGCGACCGCCCGGCCAGCCTCCGCAGCTGGGGGCCGAGAACCCGGAAGGTGCAGCTTCTCACGCCTTCGTGCGGTCACCACATTTTAAATGTTAAAACTGCAGAGGCACAAAATGATTTCATAAAGACTTTCATTCCTTTTTTCATACAGCATCTTTTCCCTGTTCTGAGTATGACACCCCTTTTTAAGTCACTCTCCTTGGCCCTTCTTTGGGGCCAAGAATTGTTCATCTGCCAGGGAGTGATTGAGATAGCAGAGCAGTTTCTCGATGGCCATCTTGACATGAGGGCAGTTAATGGCTTTGAGTCTGGTGTCATGAAACATGGATGGCAGTAAACTTGGAAAGGTCTGTACCGACTGTGGTTTAATTGTAATAGGAAACCCAGACACGCTCACGTGGGTTCACCACAGATGGCTGGAGTGCTAAGGTCATGGGACTGAATGCTCAGATAATCAGCTTTTCTCCACTAGTCCTGTTCAGAATTGCTAACCACAAAGTGGGCCGATGTGGGTGACAGTTCCATCGAAGGGTAATTGGGGGCATTGTCAGTTTCTGGGGAAGGGGACTGGCCCTTGCTTGAGCTGTCACACGCGGTTTGCGTTTTACAGTCCTGCCCTTACTTCAATTTTAGCCACGTACCCCCACGACTAGAGAGATGTTAGAGGTGATGAGATGAGCTTCAAGGTGATTAGCTTGGCCAGTTAGTGCCCAGGAACTTTGGTGCTGAGATTGGGGTCTTGGACTGACAGCTCCGTGTGTGCCCGAGCAGGTCCGTATGCACAGCTCTGGAAAGGGGTGGCTGTTCTCACCTCTGCTCCAAACTCTGGCCTCCTGCCTTCACCCACAGCTGCGCAGGACCAGAACCCGGCATGAACCAGCATGAGCTCAGTCCCCACAGGCCCCTTCTCCACCCACTGGCAGCTGAGTGGATCTGACAGGCTGCCCCAGGGCTGGCAGATCTTTGGGCATGTCGTCTGTGCCTGTGTTCTAAAGGGCGTCTGTACCTCCGTCAGTGAGGCGCCTGGTCGGAGAGTGTTGTGCCCGCGACGACAGCGGCCCTGGCCCGCCACCCGTGCAGCAGGCCGGCTCCGGCACTTCACGCGTTCGTTCATCAGTCTGCACTGCGGCCCTGGGTGGGGAGGGCGCGGAGCAGCCCGGGGTTGCGGGGCCTGCCAGGGCCGGCGTGCCAGCCGAGGGCCACCTGCCTCTCCGAGTGGCCCCACCGCCGCCCCAGGAGGGAAAGCAGCTGGCCCGGCCCTGCTGACTGTTCTTCTCCTCCCCAGATGCCGACCGCGTGGACAGCACCACACCGTTAGGTAAAGCACGTCTTCATTTTTACCAGCCTGTTTTTTGCTTACACGTTCCGTTATTTTCCTGCCACTGTGTGTAAAATCATAAAGGTGTTTCTCCCATTGAACACCTAGCCCCACCAAGGTGACAAATGGCAGTGCCTTCACGGTGCTCCCTGCCAGGGGACAGCCTGGCTGCTCTGCCTGTTTGCTTCAGCAGACCTGCAAGTAGAGCCCGGGTGGTGGCGGGCGGGCCGCTCGTTAGGACCCAGAACCTGGCCGTCGCCTCCTGCGGCCTTGGTTCCATGTGACGGGACTCGTGTCTGTGCCGCTTCCCAGAAGCTCTTCCTTTGCGAAAAGCATTGACGGCCACAGCCTGCAGCCTACGGCCGGCTTGTCAGGCCGGCGCTTCAGTAAAGCTGGATTTATTAACTGGTCCTTGGAGGGTGGCTACTAGAATAGGTAAGCTTTTTAATGAAAGTTTTTATCTTTTAGGTAATGCTTGTCAGGACTGTGCAAAGAGGAAGTTAGAAGAAAATGGAATTGAAGTTTCCAAACAACTCAGGCGATCAGGTACAACCCGGCTGTTCCTTTGCGTCCCAGCTGATGGCGGATTTGCCTCGTGGGTGTTCTCCACTGTGGTGCGTTGTTTTTCTGCCCCTGCTGTTAGGGGAGGATGATGCACACAGACCGTTCCTGCTGCTCAGAGGTGCCCACTTTAGAAAATGTCTGTTTATGTAAGTTAGTGTTTCATTAAAGAAAAACATACACAGAGAATGTGCACAAATGATGTCAGCCCAGTGAATGTTCATGAACTGAACACACCTGTGTAATCGCATCCAGTTCAGGAATAACATCGTGGGGAGCTGCCTGCCTCCACCCCACTTGCAAGGGTGACCACTCTCCTGACGTAAGTCACCTTATCTGCAGAGAAAAACCCCTGGGAGTCACTTTTTTGCCACCTCTGTCACTGAATGAGATTTCCCTAAACCACTCAGGCACTGATCTACACAAGTTCTTTAAGCATGTTTTTTAAATCGTCTCTGCAGCCTCAGGGAAGGAGGTCCGGCCCACTCACGCGGCCCTGCTGCTGCGTCCCGGTGTCCGTCCTGGATTCGGCCCAGTGTTCTGGCCCCGCTGCGCGGACCAGACTGAGGGCCTCCCCGCCCCATGCCCTCCTCATCTCCCTTCTCTGGGCCCCTGGTGCTTACATGGCCCTGGTGGTCAGCATGGTCCCGGCCAGGAAGGAAAGCTGTCCTCCAGCCTGTCAACAGGTTGAGTGTAAAAATTGGAAAACAAAAGCATTTACTTTATTAATCAGTATACACGTATTTCCTGGTTACTGACTTGTGTGATGTGTTAGTGGGTCCGGCAATGTGCATCCTGGGCCAGTTGCAGGACACATTCTCAGTACCTGGGTCAGTGTTTTCTTCCTTAGATCCCATTAATTACGCTCCCATATTTTGTTACACATGGTGTTGCTTGTGTTATTTTTTGAGGAGTCTAGACTCCTTTCCCCCCCACTGTCCAAAAAACGTCCCACAGTGTTTTGAGCTTGGGCATTCTCAGTTCTACTGCGCCTCGGTCCGAGGTCTTCTGACCTCCCACTGCGTTCTGGCCACTGGAAGGCCTGGCCTTGCTGTCTGGGACTGCTGCCCAGGGCATCTTGCCCACCCCACAGCCGGACCTCCTGCAGCTCCCGCTGCCCAGGTGTGGAGGGCCAGCTCCCGAGGGTGTGTGGGCGCTGCCGGGTCTTGTTCTCCATGGTTGGCTGGCTTGTGCCTGGGATTCCTGGTCCGTGATTTCCCTTGGGACTCCATTGCCGTAAGCAGGGGTCTCCTGCCAACCCCATTCTCAGCAGGTTGTACTGCTTCCCTTTAGCTTTTAGGCTCTTTTCCTTGATGCTTAGAAATTTCGTGAGGATGTATTTAAGTGGAAATCTTTTTTATATACCTTGCTAAACTTTCCCCCCGTTTCTGCAGTTCTGGAGCCATCTATAGTTTCCTTGATTATTTCTTTCTGTCTTCTCTGTTCCCTCTTCCTTGAACTTGTACTAGTTGGGACCTTGTGGATTGATTTCTGCTGTCTTTGTTTTTCTCTTCTGTCTTAATTTTTGTTTTACACATTCAACTTTTCAGAAACTTCCTGGGAGAGTTTCAGAATAATGTTCTAGCCTTTAAGTTAAATTTTTATTTTGACACTGTTATTAATTTCTGAGAGTCTTGTTTTCTGATTTATTCTTTTTTCATAGCACTAGCACCTGCTATTTTATGACTGATACCTTTCCAATCTGCAGACACAAGAGGCTTCTGGTTACCTGACTCTACTCCGTTCCTAAAAACATTGGGATAGAGGATTTTCTGATAACAGAGTATTTTTTTATTACTTAAAATAAGAAAATCAGTAAAACACTCTTGTTAAACACCTATATAATAATAACCCATTAAGAATTGTTAGAGCTATGAAGCATTTAACATTTAATTCCTCAGGTCCATTTTCCTTCTATACCATCGGGAACATGTACTGTTGGAACATGTTTCAACATGGAGATTACAAAGTCCATAATGAGTGCAAATAACTGTCAGAGAAAATACACAAATAAGGTGGTTTTAAAAGAGGGCTGCTGGCAGAGCGAGCCGTGGCCTGTGGCTGGCAGGATGGCTGAGGCTGCGGCCCCTTGCCCTCCGGAGCTGGGGGAGGGGAGGTACGTCGGCGAGCCTTTGGGGAGGATGGCTGTGCTACCAGGGCAGCAGATTGTACATCCTCTCCTTTCAATTTTGTACAACATCAGTGCACATATCTTTTGAGGGAGAATTCCATTTTGATAGCATTCAGGATGCAAATCTTTGAAGTCTTATGAATCAGCTAGTAGGGACATCTGTAACTAAAAACAACAAAACTAACCTTTGAATTGTTTCCCCCGGGGCAAGTGGTTCACTCCCACTAGTCCCTGTCCTCCTGCACCTCTTGGGTCTGAGGCCCCTCAGTCCCCTGCTGACACCTAAGAAGGCAGGACCCAGTGATTATTCTCAGCTGACAGCGCTGCTGCTATTCGTATACATAGCTTTTCTCTCCGAGTGGCGACCTCTGAATAGTGTGTGTGTGTGTGTGTGTGTCAGGCAGCAAGGCCTACTGCTTGGTGGACGTTGCTGCAGAGCAGCGGGCAGACCATCCAGTAGGCTGCCAAGACCCCCTAGGTGCCAACAGCCCACCTCTCCCCAGGCCATCACGTCTACAGAGAAAGGCCCCTGGTCTCTTTCTTGCAGAAAGCTTTGTCCTGTTGTGCCTGTGGGTGAGACCAAGGTTCTCCTCAGTCTGCTTCCCATACCACAGGCTGCAGGGCTCCGAGCGTGGCAGGCTGCCGTCTGCCAGTGTGCCGTTGTGCACGGGCTCCGAGCCTTCACTGTGTCCACTTCAGTCACCTCCCATCTTGTGAGTATCCGACGTGCCATCTGCCTCCCAGTCCACTAGGAGAGGAAAGACCATCCATATTCATGGGTTGAGATTTTCGTAGATCTTTGCAAGCCTGATGTTCCAATTTGCTTTGTTCCCTGATGGTATTTATAACTCACAAAGCCATTTCTTGATAATGGCTACTGTTTCCATTATGGAGTCATTTCCAAGGTCTTCAGCACATAAGAAAAACTGTAAACAGTTTCTGAAATAGAGATCCTTTTGCAAAAACTTTTTAAAGTAAACTTATAATTTTTGGTATTCCTTTCTTTTTGTTGAAATAGATGATGCTGGAGGGTCTTGAAATCTTTGAGACCAATAAAACCTACAACTTGAAAACCAGCCTTCAGTAAAACCACAGTGCCATACGCAAACGATGAGGAATGTTCCGAGAACTTCGTGCGGGGTCTCTCACTTCTACACTCAAATACCCCAGAAGAGCCACGCGGGCTTGTGGCCCTCGGAGGCTGGGCAAGAGAGTTCCACCTGTCCAGGTGCAGCACACACACTCCAGGTGTCTGTGGGGACTGGCGACGACTACCTCAGGGACCAGCGCCGGCCGGAAGCGGGATGCGCCCGGGACTCCCGGCTCCCGGTCGGCACTCTCTTTGTCAAGGTGGTATTTTTTCTAATAAAAAGGAGGGAGGAGGGGCGAGGACTAGCCAAGCAACAGTAGTTGCCAAAGAGAGAAATAAGAAACTAGACACTTATATTTTATATTTTTACATGGAAATATCTGTTACTGTGGAAAATTTTAAATGTTACATTGTTAAATAGTAAAGAACAAATCGATACTTGAGGCACTGAAACTCTGCTAGTGAGAATGGTATGTTTTTAAAAAGAATGACTCAATCAGTAGGGCTTCTTTAGAAGTGTAATTTTAGTAGCTTCAGTTGGAAAGAGCAGCAGTTCAGTTGCCAAGCGAAGTCATGAAGAGCCAGAGGCTTTTTCAAACGTGCAGTGCGGTGTTGTGCAGCCCATGTAACGACTGGGAACTGGGATGTTACAAGTGGAGCACAAGACTGTTTTTAACCCTTATTAGAGTATTAGTTTAAGCTTTCAAGTGTTTATTCTATGGGGTGAGGTCCAAACTTCCAGTTCTTACCCCTCAAAATTCTCTTCCATGGCCCATGTTAAGGGGATTTACACAGAGTGATGTAGGCAAAACTTGTTAAGGGCCTGCAGCACTTTAAATGTCACCAAGGTTTGCCCATGGCAGGGACAGCCGTGCTGGGGCTCTGCGTGTGCCCAGGCTGGCGGCCACTTCACAGGCTGCCAGTTCTTGCGGTGACATTTCCTGCCAAGCCCTTACACTCCTGTGAAAGCCGGAGCTCTGCACCCATGTAGAGTTACAGAATAGGAGACGAGACGTGGGAATGTTGGGAATGAGAAGCCCGGTCTGCTGAAGGCCTTCTTCTTCCCTTTTTGAGCATGGAAAACACATCCTTTATGTTACTCTGATCATAAACAAAACTCTAACTTCATACACTCAGCTTTTCTTCAGTTATGACAATGCTTGGTATAATGTATTTCATGAGCATTTTTACCTTAAGTTGCCACTCAGTTGTGAAATCAAGCAATTTAAAATGGACTGTTTAAATTTCTTAAAAAACAAACATTGTAAATTTTTTTTTAAAGACACATTTACAAAGTGCAATCAGAGATGAATATCTGATCCGAATGTTAGCCAGACACAGGGTATATGGCAAAATTACAAGTGTGAAAATGATGTAGAATGGGATATAAAACTAGAAAGTGAAGTTGAGGACAAGCTGGGGTGCCATGCTGGAGGGTCTGCGGCCTTCTTGCTGCAATGAGTGAGTCTTGTCTGCAGTCAGTTTCTGCTGGAATGCTTATTTTTAAATGCAAATTTATTCCAATATGATTGATGTATTAGGGAAAAAGCAATTTGAGCATAACTCATTTGCTTTGTGTATAATTTTGTCTGAGACTAGTTCAGGGGGTGACAAATATGGCCAGGTTTGTTTACTGCCTCAAGCCAAATAGTTTTTACATTTTTAAATGGTTACATTTTAAGTAGTTGTATAGGTACCTACTTCATAGCCCGCTTGCTGCCTGCCTCCCTAAAGCCTAGCCCTCTGGCCCTTAGAGACCCCTGCTCTAGGTGAGTGTGTAGGCTGCACCCAGGAGACCAGAGTTGTGTGGGAAGACACCAGCTGTAGCCAGTGCAAGCCCCACCTGGCACCTCAGACACCCACCAGCTCCCTCAGACGACCTCCTTCCAGCTCTACGCAGCAAGCTGCCCCTGGTGAGGCCCCCTCTGTGAGCGACCGGAGGGTGTTGGGATGCAGTGCTGTATTTACTATAGCATTTCTCTATTTCCTAACCATCTGATGGGTGTAAAACTGGCTGTTATTTTCACTTGGTTACTTGTCCCTTTTTTGGAGCATGGTGCCCCTGTGCACTGCCATGGCCCCGGGGGCTCTTCACTGTGCCTTCGCACAGCAGGGTGGTTTTCAGAAATGTGGTAGGTTGCCTGATAACTGTCAGCAGCAGTCTAGGAGTCCACGTTATGAAAGTGACCAGGCCAGGCAGAGATAAGAGTCTACACTGGGCTCATGTGGCACTAAGGGGGCGTTTCAGTGTTAAGTGGATGTCTTCACAGGCAGAAGAAGAAGTTGGTGGTTGGGTGACGGTATTGCCAGTACAGGAAAAGGCCCCCAGGACAGCTCCAGCGGCCCCCCTGCCTGCGGTCACAGGGGTTGGTTAGCTGGCTGGGGGCCGGAAGCAGGTCTTTCATGACGGTATTTCTTGGGCACAGAGGGCATTCTGTTCACGTGAAACAGTGGCTGTTCAAACCAGTGCCACTAATTCAGGAGGCTGTTCTGTGGTCAGCACTTGGACCTTAAATAGAAGACTACCAGCATCTTAGAATTTCTTACTCCATTTTGAAATGGAAAAGATGTCTTGCTAAAAACCTTGTGACTTTCTTTCCTACCCATAACCGTGTATTTAAGTGGAGAAGTCAATATTTCCTTCTTAATGGAAATTATATTTAGAAACATTTGGATTGTATTGAATCAGACATTCAGTTTCACCTTAAATTTTTTTGGTTTGTTTTTAAGTTGTAGGTTGGAGACATTTGAAATTAGAATCTTTACTTTTTATTGGTATTTTCAGTATTGACATAAGTTACTCTAAAATAATTTCCCATAAAACCCAGGTTCAACACCCTCTAACTAGTGTATTTAGAAACCAAACAAGTTTCCCTTAAAGATTACTTAAATGTGTAAGGCAAACCAGAGTGAAGATGATGGAGAATTCAAATTTTTTTCTGACTGACTGACTTTCAAAATGGGAGTTAAAACTATGGTACAAATTGTACCTTTTTTTTTTTTTAATAACTCACTCATTCATAGCTAACTCTCAGGAAACTTTACCTAACACACTTTAATGAAAGTGAGCTACAGCGTCTTTGACTGATAACAATCAAGCTTTTTCTTAAATGGCACAAGGCTCTCCTGCTTTCTCCAGAAGTTTGTTACTCAATCAGAGTGAGACTGAACCGCGGTGAACCGGAGCGCTGTGACTGCGCTGTCTGCGCTTCGGCCGGCAGTTGCTGAAGGGCCCGCCAGGTCCTAAAGGGGCTCTTGTCTCTTGCTGCTTTCTCGGCCTTCAGTATCTGGATATGCAGAAAGATCCAGGGTCAGAACTCGGCTGAACATGCACTCATCTTGCTGAAATGGAGAGAAGGTAATTAAAAGTCAGTTACTTAGGGAAAAGTGTTAAACATAAAATAAAGGCCTTTAGTGAATCTTGATTTGCATTTAAAAAGGAACCCCCTTAGTATCATTTGTCTGCATTTATATCAGCCTTTTTTTTTTTTTTTTGTATTATCTCATAAAAAGTACCAGAATATGCCACCCCAAAATACGCCTCTTTGGCTTACGGACTATTAGGTGCTAAAGGCTGTTGAGAACCAGCAGACACAGGAAAAGCTCTAAAAAATGGTTCAGGTTTTCCTTCTGTAAAGAAATTTATTCATATAAAAGATGACTCACTCTCCACTCTTATCAGTGCAGGCCCTCCTTAAATTTGCATAAAAAACTTTACTACTAAAAGCCCTTCTTTACTGTACTTCTCCTGGCCACTTTCCTATCACTGTCCTCCCTGACTCAAGCCCAACCCGGTTTCCTTCCTTTAGCCTAAGATAGTGTATAAGCCCCAAGTTCTGGCCACCGTTTTCCTATCCCTGGGTGCGTTATGTTCAAGGACCCTTTTTCTGTAGCTGACCTGTCTTCTGCCAGTCTGATTTGCAGACCCCAGCCAGAGCCTAGGAAGAGGTCAAGGCCTCCCTGCAGTGTATGAGTTCCCATTTGTCCAGAGGCACAGTTCTAGTGGTTCCCCTAGCATTTTGTGGGCACAGGAAGGGAAGTTAATTTTTATCTTAAAGGAAACTGCCGGAAATAAAACCTAACTGTCTCAAAACAGACTGATTTGAATTAGTTGCTCTACTCCATTAGCTCAGGTAATTATTTTGAATGGCTTAAGAAAGGTGTGTTCAACTTCTAAGTTACTTTACAACTCGGAACTTCTGATCAACTGCTTTGTTTTTTTTTTTTTTTTTAATTGGAGTTCCAGGAACGTAAGTCTCAAAAGGAAACTAGAAAATTTTAATAGGATGGGGTCAGTAGAAAAGCATCTTAAGTTTAACACCCAGTATCTGGAGATGCCACAAATACAAACATCTCCATTTTGTAGAAGATGCGGAGAGCTAAATGCCTCTGGCACTTTTCAATTGCTGTTACTTTGGAAAGATAAATGGTTTCTGAGTTCTACCACAATTCACTTGGGTTTTGCCTAAAACATTGAATACAGAAATGATATACGATATGAATAGTTTACTCTGTGTCAGTTAATGTGTGCTATTATTTTACAAAGCTATATCACACTGTTCTGCAATTTTGTTTGCTTTTTCACATAAAGTATTTCTTAAATCTCTGTATTGCCATAGAAAAATAACTGAGTAGCTACTTTTAAGTCTTACTTGATTAAAAAACCATTTACGCCTATATTTATCAACTGCACAAATCAAACAGTATCTACAGACTCCATCCGGCAGGGGATTGTAAGGTGGTCTGACCCCTCTGCCCCTTTCCTTATCTTCACCTCTGGGTAGATGCCTATCAGTGCATCAGCTTTGGAATAGAGCTCCTCTTTCAGGGAAATGATTACCATCTGGAACTGTTCTTGAGTCTGCTCTTTGATGTAACTTGAAACCTGGGAGGAAATAAAAAGCACACATTTCATAGCAAGGAAGGCCTGTTTCTGGCCTTGGGGACGGTGAGTCTGCCCCTTTCAGGTGACACGGCACTCGCTTGCTTTTCTGGTAATCCAGTAAGTCCACTACAATTGCAGAAACAAAACTAGCTCAGAATCTAAAATAACAGGTTAGTAAAACATACAAACCTCATTAAATCTATGATCTAAAACTCTAAGAATATTTTAAAGAATAAAGCTCTAACTTGATCATATATATAAATATTCAGTCAGCCTTAATAAAACAAAAACTACCATTCAGATATTTTATGAGGGTGAAGGAGGGCTGGTATTAAACATGAACTTCCTATTTTGCCAACTCAAAGCCTGAAGATGGGGAACATGTAGCAATTACATATGTCTTCACAATCTGTAATCAAGTCCATTGGGTAGAGGTGAACTTGTAGCCCCTTCAGGAAGGTCAGTTCCAAGGAATGGAGACTAAGAACAAAATAGACTCTGGAGAGAAGTGGGTCTGGGTGAACAAACTCCATTCAGAACTTGGAAAATGATGAAGAACTTACACACAAACCACAGTTTAACAAGACCCTTGCCAACTCTGGATCTCTGAGGGCCTAGAATGGGTCTTTTCCACGTGAATTGGTCCTGACCGCACCCAGGATACTAAGGACGCAAGCTTTGGGCACAGGCACGTGGCCTCGGGTGAGCAGTGTCGGCAGCTGAGACAGATGGTGACGGGGAGACTGCTTTTGGCCACGAGGCTGAGGTCACAGGCAGAAGGAGCTGCAGCATCAGAGGCAATGACAGCCACTGTGATGTGGGACTAAAGTCGCGGGGTGTTTACTGGGGTGGAGGAGACAGGACTTCACAGTTGCTCAGACTGCACAGCTGCGCACACTCAGTAAGTACACCAGGGAGTGCCAGGAACATCAGTCTCCAAAGGAAACTGGAACTTGGGAGGTTTTAATATAGGATGGGTGTCCACAGAAAAGCATCTCAACACCAGTACCTGGAGATGCCACTAATACATACACATTAGTGGCATTTCGCTAGAACATACGATGGTTTAAATGCTACTGAGAAGAGGCAGCCCACAAAGATAGGTCCCACCCACTGCAACACGCACACACAATATGGGATACAAAGTACCCACAATCTTCCAGGGGTGGAGCCTCCAAAGTGAGCCAGACCAGGGGGCCATTAGCTGGGGCAGAAGGCCTCATTCGAGGTGCATCTGTTGTCTTTGCCCCTTGCCTCCCCCAATAGGCTGGCTCGTGCCTGCCCTCAGGGTTCAGCTGTCTAGGGCTCGGTTGGTTTTCTAGGTTTGGGGATGTGGGGTTGGCTGCTGCTCTTAATGCTTGCTGAGGCGTGCACAGGCAGGGTCCTAGAGCGCGCGCGGTGAGGTGAACACAACTTGGGACGCACCAGAGGCACATGCACGCCACGAGCAGGTGCCTGACTGTCCTGGCCTTTGATGTGGGCTCAGCACAGTAAGAAATCAGGTCGGCTTCAGACTCCAACTGCCATGGTGGCGCTCCAAGAGTGCATCTCTTTCAGGGGAGGGCTCACCCACCAAGCTCACAAGACGTATAAACCAGGTGCCAACTTACAAACGAAGGGTGAGATGCCAGCAGGATGAGGGCAGCCCCCCGTACACAGCTGTAAGTGCAAAGCCCCGTCACTTCTGGAAGATGCATGTGCCTGGAATCAGAGCCAGGAGTCTAATTCATCTCCACCAAAGGATGGCTCTGCTGGTGGTGCCATGACAGGGAAGCTGCAGGCCAGAGCGCCCCCTCCTCTGGGCAGTGATGGGCACTACTGGTCTTTGCCTCAGCCAGGCTTCATGGCTGCCCCCATTCTGTCAAAAAAGTCACCTGCCACAATGTGTGCCTGAGTGCCTGTCTCCTGCGGGTGGCTGTGTATCTGTGCCCTGAGCTCTAAGGCTGACTGCAAGTTGGACTCAGGAGTAAAACTGCTTAGTTTCTTCATTGTCTTGAATACTGAAAAGATTGTGCACAACTGCAGTAACTGGATAGACTTAAACTTTAATTCCTTTGGAATTTTATTTAGATATGTTATTGGACTTGACTATAAGCAGCTAATGTTGGTCCTGTTTGCCACAGGTCCCCGTTGACAAGGCCTCAGTAGGTTTGGGGGAAGCAGGCCCCCCCAGCTGCAGTGCTGTGGACCCAGCACGGTGACCCTGACTGGGCGGTGTCTCTGCTCCCCAGCTCACTGAGCATCTCAACTTTGGAACTACTCCCCTGAACCATCCTGTTTTTAGATATTTAACAGATCTGATTTTTAATCAACAATTACCAGACCCTGTTCAGTGTAAACTGCCTTCTGACTAGAATACAATCCTTGAATGTAGACATTCTACTGGAAATTAAAAGCAAGAAAAAACTTACTTTGCCAATGTTAGTATTGTCCAGGGCCGCATCCACCTCATCCAAAACAAAGAACGGAGCAGGCCGAAAACTAGAAAAATATTACAATTAAGTAAGTTACAACTTCCTATTTGTTTAGCTAAGAGGCTTAACTGTTCAGAATAAATGAGCTCCGTTTTTTGGTCCAGCTCACCAGCGGCCTCCTCGTGGTGAGGCCTGATGCTCAGTTCTCAGGCTGCAGCCCCTGTGACCTGCTGTAGGATCTGGGTGGTGGTCCTGCCGGTCCCCCGACCTCAGGGGTGACACAGTCTGCTTGCCTGCCTCAGCCCGCTCTTGCCCTGTCCTGCCTGCCAGCTCCTCATCTCACTGATGTGTGAACACTGCCAAGCCCCTCGGGCTCGGAGCTCAGAGCGCTCCCTGAATTAGCGCCCTTGGTGATCCCACCTGATGTCCGGGTTTTACACACCATCCATGTACTGATGGCTCCCATACTTCCATTGATAGTTCTGACTAAACTCCCAACAGCTTACTCAACAGTCCCACGTGGGTGTCTAATAAACAGCTCAAACTCATCGCAAACCAAACTCCCTATCTGTCCCTCCAAACCTGGGCCCTCCCGTGGTCGCCAGCTCAGTTAATGGCTGTTGTTACTCTAGCCGTTGAGGCCAAAACCCGTAGCCTTGGCCCGGACTCCTCCATGTCCCATGCTTGTCTGCTTGATATTCTGCATTCACCCTGGTCCACCTCACTGTCTTTCACCTTGATGGCGACAGTAGTGTCCTAACTGCTGCATACAGTCTATTCTCTACAGGTGCCAGGCTCACTCTGGCCTTAGGACCTCTGCACTTGCTGTCCCTGTCTGGAACACTCCACATGACTTCTTGCTCCCCTAATTCCTTCAAATCTTTGGTCAAAGTTACTTTCTGAAATAGGCCTTCCTGGACCATTCTAATACTGCACGCCCTCCCCTGATACTATCTCCACTCCCTGCTTTTTTTTCTCTGAAAATGTAGTTATTTTCTAATAATGTATTAGAGACTTAGCCTGCTACTGTGCCTTATCATCTGTCTTCCCTACTAAAATGAAATATCTTGAGTCAGGCATTTTGTTCTGCTCACAGCTCTTCCCCAGTGCCTATACCACCATTGACACACAGTAAACATTTACTAATCTGTTGAATAAATGCATGGGGGTGACCCCAGTATATTTTTGCTCTGCTAGGATTCACTCAGCACAGGCTCCCGCTCAGGTTCCTGCCTGCTGCTGTCCCCACGGCCCCCTGCATCATGGCATTCCCATTTCCTTTCCTGTAGTGCGTATTCCTGTCTCTTCTTGAGACCAGTGAGAAACAGTTGGCCTTTTGTGCTGACCTTCCTGCCGGGGAAAGTGGGCTGCGGCATCTATAGCGCCCATGGTCATCTAATGCTTTGAATGTTAAAAGTTAACTGCCTTAATTTCAGCTAACTTTTTCCTGATTTATTTTAGAAACAGTGCCACCATCATTGGTGAAAATTAGGTTGAACAAATTTTTCAGAAGAAACCTTGCTTAAAAGTCTTTACTAAGTAGCTCTCTGAATATGGACTAGGGACACTGGGTATTTTTGTTTTATTTAGGTTTGTTTTTGCTGTTTTTGGCAATTTTGATGTCATACTGGCCATTCCAAACATTTCTTTCTTTTCTATAAAGCTGGAATTTTAGTAGCTACTGATAATAACTGAAACTGAATAAAAACCTGTTAAAGACTGAATTCTCTCTTAGATTTGCTGTCTGAATTGTTATAGATCTAAAACTTAACCTGAATTATCTGGCTGAAGAAAATAGTGTTGTATCACATATGGTAAATATGACTAAAGAGAAGTAATTAATAGATCACCTGTAAGAAGGTCACTCGGCCTCTGCCCTGACGTGAAGTCAGACAGCTCACTGCGACCTTACCTGTGCACAGCGAACAGGAGAGCCAGAGCTGCCACACACTTTTCTCCCCCTGAGAGATTGTCCATTGGCATGAACCGTTTGCCTGGAGCCACACAGTTATAGCTGATTCCCTCCAAGTAAGGCTCTTCGGGGTTCTCTGGGCTAAGAAATGCCTAAAACACATGTTTTTATTTAGCGATATTAGAAAAGCAACCAGCAAACTTCAACTTGAAATTGCAAGAGTTCGAGTGCAAAATATTCCATTGATTAGGTTTTTCCTCTGTTTTTATGGCAAAATACCAAAGTCTGTAAGTAATGCACTTACCTCCACATGTACTTAGAGACAACAGGGTCGTTTGGATGGGGAGTAGAGGGAAAACATTCTGACACCCATACAGGGTCAGGCCTTCCCACCAGGTTGCCATTCAAACCTCAGCAGCAGGTGCTGCAGTCTTGAAAAAAAAAACAGTCCTCATCCATCCACTCATTGGTCTGTTGAACTATGGGCCAGGCACTGTAAACAGATGAATCCTGCCCTCAAGGAGTAAATAGGTTTATTTGAGTCTTACTAGTTTACTGAAAATAAGCAAATTATTTTTGGTTGAAATTTTAAATATCTGATCCAGACACACCTCTTTCATAAAAGAACACAATGAGAAAGAGGCTAGTGCAGATGCGTCAGGCCCGATCTACCCTGCTGGTCCACATCAGTCCCACAGCACCTCCGAGGGATACTGACAGTGGCCCAAGCAGTGGTTTACGGCAGAGAGACCTTTATTACAGTGCACGGATGTGGGGGTGAATCCTTAACTTGGGTCCCTCTCCTGTTACTCTGACTGATTCCCCAGGCCCCACCCAGCTCAACCACTTCCCAAGATCCTCTACATTTCCCCACCAGAGGACACTGGCAGTTCTATAAATCGAATTAGTACCAGACAACAGAATCCAGAACTGAAGAGAACTTGGAAACCAAGTGACTTGACATCCATTTTTTAGGTGGAGAAACGGGGCTAGAGAGCTTTGGATGTGCCCAGGCTGCTGGGCGGTGGCAGAGTGCGCGGGCTCTAGAACACGGGCCGTCACAACGAATCCTCCTGGACCTACTTTGCCCAATAGCAGGTCACTCAAATAATGTGGTGGATATTTCACCCAGGAAAAAACCACCGCCAATAACACAAAATCCCACTAATATCTGGGGGTGAAAAATACATACTTGGGCACTGTTGTTTCTGCAGAGCTTCTTGTAGATTTGATCAATTGCGACTGAGACGTACTCAAAACACTGGCTGAAAAGATCGTATCTCCTTTTTTTCACCTGTTCAAACTCTTGCCTACACATTCTGGCTTCCTTTCTGCTTGCTTCAAAAGCTAAGAGAAAATCAATGTTCTTTATTTTGGAGACCATTGAGGGGCTGACTTCTTATTTCAACTTGAAAGCATAAATTTTTTAAACTGGATTTCGAGTTTGGTTGGCCTGAGTAAAGTCTACTTTCAAAATACCTCAATTATTCATTCTAAGGATATGGCTCTTAGAGTTGAGCCCTTTTCCCAATAGGCTGGTTTTAAACAATGACAGGCTCTGAAAGGGTAATATGCCTATTACACTGGTAAGAAAAATACACTGACCTGCTCTAAAATAGCCATACACCTGTTTCTAAATTAAAACGGAACACTTTTCAAAAAGGAAGCATTAGTGATTCAGTATTAAAAGTACACGTCAGTATATGACATGTGACATAAAAACAAAGATACAATGCAGGGGCACTTGGTAAGTGCTGCAGAAATCAGAACCCGCGACCCCCGGGAGTGGACCCCGCCGGCCCCTGCCGCCCGGGCTCACCGTCCGCGGACTCCTGGAACTTGTCTCGGGCAGCCCTCAGGCTCTCCGGGGCTCTCAGGTTGGGGGCTGCCGACTTCAACAGCACGTCTTCTTGGGAGGCCACTTGCTGCAGCAGGAGTCCGAGGTGGGCCCCGACCTCCTCGTCAGACTGGAGAGCCTGGCACGGGCAGAGAACGGCCGCGGTGAGCGCCTCTCAGGCCCGCAGCTCCAAGGCGGTCAGGCCCGCCCGGGCTCCGCCTGCCCGCACAGCCCGCTCGGAGACGCAGGCGGGCGGCCCCACGCGCAGCGCCCGGGCGGACGCTCCTGCACGGCTCGCGTTACAGATGCCGCTCTGTGCGCTGCACTACTTGACTTGGCTAAAAAGCAACAATTGCTATTTCACCTTCATTTACTCGTTCATTAACACATAGCGACCATTTACTATGTCTTAGACACTGAGGACTCGCTGAGGGCTGTTCTGTCGTTGCCCTCAAAGGGCTGGGGGGAAGTGGGGCACACGCATTTACAACACTGGAAATGCTCACAACGGCGAGCGCAGTACTGCGAGGCCGCGAGAAGGGACCCAGCCCATCCGGAGGCGGCCACACTCGGGCTGAGACGGGAGGATGAGTCAAGCCAACCAGAGGGAGGAGGGGCGCGAGGGCGGTAAGCGTCTGGGCAGGACCTTTCGGGAAAACTTCCTCAGCGCCCAGAGGGGCTGATAAAGGTGATATTTCAGTTCATTGGTAAGAGAATTATTTGAAAAATGTTAGTAAACTAGTTAACTTCAGTATCTTTTTAAAAACAAGTTAACTCACACCATATACTAAGTTTCAGCTGAACAAAACAGGTGAATGAAGACAAAACCACAAACAGAATATAAGTATTTACTTATATAATGAAGTGGGGGGGGGACTTTCTAAATCTGAAAGCACTAAACAGACTATAGAAAAGACAAAGCTACTTTCTGATGGCCTAAAGGTACCGCAAATGCAAAGAGCCTGGGAAACCTAACAAAATACACATGAAATGACAAGATGTGGATATTGCTACTTCGTGTCCATTCTCCGTTTCCCCCTTCCTAACAGCCCATGTTTGACTATTTCTCTCTCATGGGTCCCACGTACCTTGGTGTAAGGCTAAGTCCACCCCACCCACAGCAGTGACCACTCAGGAATGAACATGTGACCCACTTCAGGCCACTGTGATGAGGGGACAGGTGCTGGAGCTTTGTAGGAAAAACTGCTTCAATCTTCCGAACAGTACCATGCACTGCAAAGAGCAGCCTCTCCTCTCTGGAGGGTCACGGGGCTAGAAGGCCACGGATGGCTACGGTGTGCCCCCTGAGAAGAGCAGCCTCAGGGCCAGGTCAGAACACAATGAAATATGTGCTGTAGGATCCTTGAGAAGCAGCCAGAGCTGCCAGCTCAGAGACCAGGAAGCTGCACCCAAGTCTGTGCTCTGGGCTGGGAAGCGTCTGTTGCCCATGGACAGCACCGCCTGGGACGCTGACAGGGTCGGTTCCGGATGCTGGAGTGTGCTGACTACTTCCGCCTACTGCAGGACTTGCCAAAGAATCTAATTACCTTTGCGAATCACCAAGAAGAGGGTAGCTTTCAAAAAGCTGGCTGACCGTAGCAGGCATCTCATGGGACTAGTGTCCTCCTGGACACTCTGTGAGAGACACTGATACAAACACCTAAAAAGGTAACCTACTTATACTATTTATTCAGAAATCATTAGGACATCTACTGTTCCTCCCTAAACTTATGTTCTATGGTCTAGAAATTATTTTTAAGTATAGCAGTCTCCCTTGATCAGTGGGGCATACGTTCCAAGACCCCTAGTGGGTGTCCGAAACTGCAGGTGGTGGTGAACGCTATAGATAATATGCTCTTTCCTATACATACAGACCTGTGGCACCCTGAGAGACTAACATTAAGTAATAATAAAATAAAGCTTACAATAATACACTTGAAATTATGTGAATGTGGTCTCTCTCAAAATATCTCACTATGCTGTACTCACCCTTGTGATGATGTGAGATGGTAAAATGCCCCTCTGAAGAAAGGAAGTGAGGGGGGTGACACAGATGCTGTGATGCAGTGTGGGGCTAGTACTGACCTGACGCTAGTCAGGGGAGGATCACCTGCTTCTGGACCGTGGTTCACTGTGGGCACCTGGAACCTTGGAAAACAAACCCACAGATAACGAGGAACTACTGTTTAAATATTCAATATGACCATGCGTTAGTCAGTTACCTTCAAATCCTCCCTTAGAGAGCTGTAGTCCACCTCGATGGCTTCTTCTTTTTCATATATATCCATTGTTGCCTGGATACTTTCTGCTTCAGTTCCCAGCTGGAAAACATAGGAAGCCCATATGGTTATCTGCAGTGGTGAGCTCTACTCGTCTGTCTGCTCCATGCCCTCTGGTTGTTTGCCACCATACGCAGATTCAAAGTTAAAATACTGACTGTGGCCTGCCAGGCCATGATGACCGGGCCCCAGCGTCTGGCCCCCGTGCTCACTCCGCTCGGAGCACACTGGCCTTCTGGGGCAGAACAGGCACACGTCCACCTCAGGGCAGGCCCTGCGTGCTGCCCGGGCAGCCTTCTCCTCCATGTCTGCACCGCCTCCTCTCTGCTTACCGGCTGCTTCCCTCAGGCTGCCCATGGCCTCTCCATCTAAGCCTGCAAACTCCCCTTCCCCAGTCCTCTATTCCCTTTCAAGCATTTTTTCTTTAGCTTCTGTCACCACCAAGCACATAAATATTTTGTTTACCATTTTGTTTGTGTGCCTCTCTCTGCCCCACTAGAATGTGAAGGAAAGGATTTCTGGCAGCCATATTCATTGCTGTATTCTGGTGCCTAGTGTCCTGACTGACAACATACAGCTGACCCTTGAACAACATGGGTTTGAACTATGAAGGTCCACTTACACATAGATTTTTTCAATAAGTATATCGAAAACATTTTTGGAGATTTGCAACAATTTGAAAAAACATTTTGTTCTCTCTAGCTTGTTTTGTTGTAAGAATATAGTATATAGTACATAGAGCATACAAAATATGTGTTAATTGACTATGTTATCGGCAAGGCTTCTGGGTAACAGTAGGCTGCCAGTAGTTGCATTTTTGGGGAGTCAAAAGTTGTATGTGGATTTTTGACTATGCAGGAGTGAGTGTCCCTAACCCCCACGCTGTTCAGGAGTCACCTATATTTCAATTTCAATGTATATCACTCTGAACAAAGGAAGGAAGAGCAAAGAAGGAACAAATGAGCGCTCACTCGGCTGCAGTCTCGGCGTAAGTGTAATGCTGATGCCGAAAACCAAGATTCACAGAGTAAGAGAGGAAAAAAACCCTGTGTCATTCACGCCTTTCTAGATATTCTCAGCTAAAACAAACTCAATGAAACTGTTTTTGGGATTTATGTATATTGTTGAAACAATTCACATGTAAGTTGAGCTTGAATAGAAAATGTAATGCTGAATCCCTGACTCTCCTGATTCCTATTTATGTGATTGGACGTTACAGTCCATGTTGCACTTTGACGTGAGTCGGCTGGTGCGTTGCTACGCAAAGTGTGGTCAGTGGGCCCCACCCGGGAGCCATTCGGAATGTATACTCTCAGGCGACAGGATCCCCGGTGCTTCACTCGCACAGCATGATTCAAGAACTAGGTCTGGTGCGGTCCTCCTCACTTTATAAGAATCTTCTACAAGAACACTGGCAGATGGAGGTGACTTACCCTCTGTCTGAACACCTCCAGTGGAAGAGAAATCTCAGGTCCTACCTCCCAGTAAAACTACTCCTACAATTATGTTAAGATAATTATTTCTACCCATTAATCCTTGTTTAGCCCTCTGGACAGAGATAATTTACACCTAATGCCTTATCTATTTGGGACTTTATAGACTCTATTATACAGCCTCCCCATTACATGGCCACTGTGAGATGTTTGTATGAAATTCTAATCCAGGAACTCACCACGAGAGGCCCGCTCATATTCCTCGTAGAAAGTGCCCACAGCAGAGGAAACCTGACTGTAGCCTCCCCCCCTAGCCTCAGTGCCCCCTTAGAGCCAGGAAGATGAAGTGTGGTTCTTCTTCTGTGACACTCCTCTTTCCCCTGGCAGAGAATGGCCACGTTCCCAAGCCTTTTCTTCCCTGTATGACATGGTCTGCATCTTTTAAAAAAGCATCATGCTTTTTAAAAAAATGAAGGCAGTGTTCCAGCGTGGCTTGGGCATCAAAGAGGAGCAGAACTATCACTTTTTTCGTTCAGACAGCGGCTCGGTAGTAGTTCAGCTAAAGGTCTTACTACCTGCTTCGAGATACACCACCATGAATATGAGAGTTTTTCAAGCTAAGAAGTAAATAATTTCATATTCACGGTGGACATGATGGCAAGTGATTCTGAAGGTTCACTAAAACAGCAAGAGGACCAGAGCAGCAGCATGAGTGCACGGCCAGTAGCGCCCACTCAGATGTCGGCCGTTGAAGCTGCTTCTCCCTGTATTCCATGGCAAACCGCTTCTGCCATCATTGCCTTTTAAACAGCCTTTCTCTCTCTCTCTGTAGTGAGCTTTGTTTTTCTGCTCCCATCTATTTCTGCTGCTAATAGACGCCTCTCCATTCCCTCTCTCCGCACCCATAGAGTAGACACAGGACCCAGGATGAGCCATCAGAGTTCTTCCCCAGAATTCTCCCAACGCAGAGACCAGAGGGGAGTTCTCTTTCTCCTCTGGTCAAAGCTAGTGTTTACATAGCTGTAGCCCTGTGGGGGGGAAAGCTGATTGCAGAGGATAAAACCAGTATATCCTGGGCCAGAAAGACTTCCTGGTGGTCAAATCCTGGACTGGGTCATGCATGAGACAACCTCCATTCCAGTCCTATCCCTTTACCCCTTTTCTCCTCCCCCTTTAAAGCCATGTGAGTTGCGTTTATGTCACTTGTGGTCAGGTAAGGTTTTCTCCTTTCCTTGTCTCCTCTGTGGAATGTGATCTCTGCTAAAATAGCAAAAAGCAGACTTTTTGAGTATAATATCACACCAGAATTATGCCATGAGACATGGTCAATACTGGCAAGAGAAAAATTGTTTTATAGATGCTTTGTTCTGAAGAGTGAAGGCCTCTCTGGAGTAGAAAACTGGATGGAACTGAATGGTCCAGGGACAGAGCAGAAAGGGGATGAGGAATGTGGATGGGAGACCCCAGGGAAAAGACTCACATACTCAGTAAAACCTCAGAGATGACTCAAGAGGCACAACAATTATTTTCAGCATCCTCTGGATTAGCTAATAGTAAGATATCCTTTCTGAACTGTACAGCTGTGCCTCCCTAACGTAAGAAACAGAACTAAACCTCAGGGGTACTGTGGGACACAGGCAGGTGTAGTGCGAAAGAGAGAAAAGGCAGACAGATAAATGTCTGCCATTAGTGCACTTCGGTTTTAGCTTCTGGCTCTTTGGGGCTCCATTCTTACCTCACCACCCGGGCAGGCTCAGTGAAGCTGTTGATTCTCAAATCACCTGAGGAGCTGATGAAGGTGCAGAGCGAGACCACCCTTTACAGACTTGTATGATGTTGCAATGTGCAGGGGCTGCCAGTGCCAGGTGGCCACTTGCTTGCAGTGCACTGTGGCTAACACCACCTCCCCAAATGTCCTTAAGTCCAACTGCTTTAATTCTCTGATTTCTCTTGGGTATCTAATGTAGATCTAAAAAACTCCGGCCTATCCCGTGGAGCTACAGGGATATGGGCTAGCAGGAGGAATAAGCGGACCGCGTGAAATGCCCAATCCTCTGGAATGATGGTCTTTTTGCCCTTCCTTCTTCCCAGGAGAAGATGTCATCTCTGCCCCTAACGGGGCTTGAGAACAAGAGGAAGAGCCTACAGAGCTGGGTTTCATTAAGCAGCCAAAGGGCTTCACACTGATTTCTACACAACTGCATTTATTTAAGAAAATCACTTGCTAGAATACCTCCACTTCAATGATGTCATCCAGTGACCCCAATAAAAGAATTATTTCGATGTCTTGAACTTTGCAATCAAGCAACATATTGTGCCTCTCTAGCCGTTTCTGTTCGAGAGAAGTTTGAATGACTACAACTTCTTTTTGGCATTTTCCCACTTTCCTGTAAATACAGATATGAAAAAGTGATTATATTCTACTCATAATGTAAAGTTGCACCAAAGAAGAAAAATATGTGTTATAAACTTACATAAAAATATTTTTTCCTGTGAGTGCTCTAAGTTCTAGAATTATCTCATTGGTAACTTATAATTTGAACCTTAACACTCCTGAGAAAGGCCATAAATATAGTCAGTCAATCCAAGAGAACGCTCTTCAGTAATAAATGTTATCACTTTAACCAGGCTAACAACAATGCAGTGCTGTCCTAATTCATTTTTAAGTCTGTAATTTTTCAAGCTGCATTTCTCCCTTAGAAAAGCTCTGCACTTTAGAATCCCAAACCAAGAGAAATAGTCTCTTAGTAATTATACCATCACTAATGTAATGCTTTCTATCTTAAGTGAGGGGTCTTTTTACCAGTTTAAACAATGTGGGTGAGATTTTTAAGAGAACCTCGAAACAGGACCAAAAAATAAAATAAGAACTGGGATTTCAAGAATATGATGACAAAGATGTGGTTCTGTTTAAACTAAATACAAGGGCAAAAAGAGGAGTAAATGAAATTTAATTCCACTTAAAAAAAATATTAGACAAAGACTTTCTGGCTGTATCTTGAAACACCGAAATCTCTGAAAAGTGAGGGAAGTCGTGAAATGCAAAGAGGTTGAGCAAAACCAGCACATTTTACCTGATTCCTTATGGCCGTATCAGTCATATGAGAATGCCGATGTCACTGGTGTGCAACAAGCCAGGTAGCTAAGGTGTCACCACCACTAGGATGGCACACACAGTGTGTGCCAGGCACTGCACTAAATGCCATATGAAGTCATTTAATCCTTACAACTGTTGTGTTACGTAGGCACTATTATCATCCCATTTTACTGATGAGGAAATGTCAGTAGCAGAGCTGGGATATGAAAGTAGGAATTCTGGCTCCAGAATCTACCCCTCATCTGCTATAAACAGACCAGAGGGAGACTGTAGAACAGGAAGGTACCTGTGTCAAGAGGGACTTAGGTAAGGGACTCTTTATACAGTCCATGTTTTCATCTGTCAAAGGAACTCTTCACTCTACAACTAACCACCGATTGGTCTGGCCCCAAGTTAGAATGCTTGAAAGGTGTGATAGGGGATCAAAAGCAACAAAGGATACATATTCAAATAATAAACCTACCTAGAATAAATTTCAAATTGTTGATAAACATATTTGAAAAACTCTGGTTATGGTCTTTCAGATTGATAAAGTTTTTAATTACCTATCAACAGCCAAAAACTTCTTCCGTTCCTCTTCAATTTGAGCTTGGACTTTCTCAGCGTTGGAATTCTGAGTGCCAAATATGTCCTTAAGTTGCTGCTGCTTTGCCGTAAGTTCATGGACAATTTGCAGACAATTTTCTTCAGCCTGGAGATGACCCACAATCTTTTACATTAATATGGTCAACAGATATCTTATTATCAATAAAAGCAAACCAGTCCCTCTGAGATAAACCCTGAGCGCTGTGCGAGCCGTCACAGGATGTGCCCCACTCTCGCTCTGCACTTCCTGGGACAGGAATCCCGCCTGCCTTTGTCCTGCGCTGCGGACGCGTTCCCCGGCGGGCTGCTTTCTGCCTTTTGTCCCCGCTGCTGAATGAAAACGTTCTTGCTACTACAACCTCTTAGAAGTTACACAGACATTTTTCTGACTTTCTCTTTTGACAACCTTCCTCACTTCTTCCTGCAAAGTGGGGGCCTCTCTGATACCTTCCCTCTGGCTCTCTTCAGAACCTGTGACCACTCCTTTCACAGTTCATCCTTGTCCCCCTCTCTGGGAGTCAACCATTCACACAGGGTTTCAACTGGCTCCCATAAACCAGCCTGAACTTCTCCCCCATCTATGTATTGTGTAACTACTGGCTGGAAATTGCCATCTGTATCACACAGGCACCTCCACCTCCACAGTCCAGAGTATTCTCTCCTTACGCTCCTCCACCTGTCCACTGATCACCCGAGTTAAAACTCAGGAGTCACCCGCAGCATCCGCCCTTGCCCTCTCCTCCCACTTCAACACATGGTAATTCATGAAACCGTGTTGATTTTACTTCAAGTATTTCTCAAGTCTGCCCCACTATTAGGACACTTCAGGAGATGAGTAAGTGTTTACTCGATGAAGGGACGTCATCGTGTCAATGGTGAGGCACTTGGCCATGGCGATTACCTTCTTGAGGTCATGGATTTCTTCTCTGCCCTTCTGGATGGTTTCTTTTAATGTGTTGGTTTTACTCAGTTTCTTCTTGAGCTGATTGCGACTATATTCAAGTTGAATATTAAGCCGAGTTTTTTGTTTCTCAAATTCTAATCTAGTATAAAAAGTCAAGCATTACAAGTGGTAAACAGAGTCCTTAAATTTTTTTTTTTTCTGTTTGTTATGGGAAATCTCAAACAGATGCGAAAGCAGAAGGAATACTAAAATGAATTCCCCTATCACCCGGCTGTAATCATCACCGATCCACGGTGACTCGTGTCTGTGACCCTCCTCGTCACTCCTTCCCACCACTGGATTATCTGAAGCAAATTTCAGACGGCACATATTTCATCTGTAAATATTTTAGTATGTATCACTGAAAGTGAAGTGACTTGATACATAAGCATAACTACTGTAGATAGAAATGATAATTCCTTAATGTCAGATTGCTATCAATGCCAAATTTCCTGAGTCTCATTAATTCAAAAAACTGGTTTGTTTGAATCAAGATCCACGTATTCCACATGAATGTTTCTTAAATCTTTTATAACCCATAAATTCTATCCCCTCTTCTTTAAATCACAATTTATGTGGTTTTCTTATTTAGTCAGCTTTAAAAAAATAAAGCTATTCTTCCCAAACTCCAAACTGAGGGATTTAAGAACATGTTCCTTCCTATGCTCTTTCCTGCCTTGCCAATGCGATAAACTCCTCCTGAAGAGTTCTAGTATGGACTGTGGTTTACCCTTTCCATTTTCTCTCCCTCATGACTCATTCAACAAACACTTTTAAGCACTGATTTTATCAGATAGTATGTCAGATACTACTAATACAACACAACAGGAATGATAAAAAAAAGAGAGTAATGTTTAATGAAAAGTCACTCTCTGCCAGACACTTATAAATACTTCTACATGAATTAGCTCACTGAAGCTGTGGGACTCTCTATTCAACAGATGTGGAGATCAAGCACAAGAGTGAAGCATCTTGTCTAAGGCCGCTCACTTAGGCGGTGGTGGAGCAACGTGTGACACACTCAGGCAGTCCCCGCTCTTCACCGCTAACCACACTGCCTGCAGGAATGGTTAAAACGAACCCTTGGAGAATTTATTTCTGTTGCGAGAGGCAGACGTACAGGCTATGCACAACTGAAATGCCTCGTCTCTTGGCTCCAGGACACCATACTATTCCTGTCCTCTCACCGATTGCTCCTTAGATCCATCTCAGCTCCTCAATTTGTTAACATCGCCTGGAATCGTTTTTCTACCCACATTCATTCTACTGGTGGTCTCATCCAGGCACTTGACTTCAAGTACTCTCTGTATACCGATAACCCCCAGATGCATACTTCCAGTCTGGGCCTCTCCCGCCAACTCCTAACTGGTTTGTTCAGCTGCCTGCTCTTCATCTCTAAGTGGGTGTCAGTGGCACCCTAGGACGCATAATGGCTAAGGTAGTGGATGTGATAAGAGGGTTTAGCGAAGTTATGAGGTTAGCTCAATCTAACATTTGATAGCATTTTCTATATCAGTAGAAGCCAACTAGGAAAGTGTCACAAATATAGATACTATTCACAAAAGAAAAAAAACTGCTAAATATCTGGGACTTAACTAAGAACACATAAGATCTCAATGGAAAAACTTTAAAATTCTAATAAAAGATATAGATGATCAGAATAATGAAGAGACATTCTATGTTCTTAGATCAGAGGGCTTAGTATTTTGAAGATGTTCCCCCCAAATAAGTATATAAATCCAATGCAGTCCCATCAGAATTCCAGTTGGGTTTTTATGAGATGCTCAATTAGTAGTGACAGGCAGAATTCCTTAGAAATAAAATCTATTCAGGAAGGAATACGACAGGGATAAAAGAGGATAATGATAGGGATTAACTCAGCAAAAAGACATTAACAATCGCAGATATTTATGCACCTAATAACAAGACTTTAAAATACAAGAAGTAAAAACTGACAGAACTAGATGAAGAAATTGACAGATCCAAAGAACACGGCTGACTCTTGAACAGCAGAGGGGCTAGGGCACAGACTATCTGTGCATTGAACATCTATGTATAAATTTTGACTCCCCCAAAACTTAGCTACTAATAGTCTACTGTTGACCAGAAGCCTTACCAATAACATCAAGTCATTTAATACATTTTATGCTATATGTATAATACATTGTATTTTTAAAGTAAGCTAGAGAAAAGAAAATGTTTTTTCATATTGTAGCAGATCTCCAAAAATGTTTCTAGTATGTTTCTTTTTAAAAATGCACATATAAGTGTGGACCCACACAGTTGAAACCCACCTTGTTCAAGAGTCAGCCCTACTTGGAAATTTCAACACTCCTCTTTTAGTGGCTGTTAGAACAACTAGACAGAGAATCAGTAAGTACATTTTAAAAAAAATTTCTATACACTTGCATTTTATCAATCTTTTCTTTCCTGGCTTCTGGGGTTCTTTCTGTCATACTGAAAGGCCTTTCCTAATCCGAGGTTATTTTTTAAATTTCCTTATGACTTATCCTGGTATTTTTATGCCTTCATCTTATTTATTTTAAATCTTGGATTCAGCTGGAATTAATCTGAGTCTAATGAATGAGACAGGGATCCCTGTAGGTTTTTTCCAGATTGCTAACACATGTATCCCAACACATACATGATTTATAGAAAAGTATCTTTTCTCCAGTGATATGAAATACCATATCATGATTTATAGAAATCATGATTTATAGAAAACAAATCCATGATTTACAGAAAAGTATCTTTTCTCCAGTGATATGAAATGCCAGTTTTATATTAAATCAAATTTCCTTTATAGATCTGAATATATTTTTGGACTTTTTGTGAGATAGTACCTCAAGATTTTAATTAATACAGCTTTATGCTATGTTTTAATATCTGGGAATTCTAGTCATTTCTCATTACCTTTTTCAGATTTTCCTTGCCTAGGTCTGAATGTGAGCTCTGGAATCCATTTATCTGATTAAAAAATATGTCTATATATGTATTAAGATGATATTTACATTATAGATTAAATTAAAACCAATTTCTTTATAATATTGGGTCTTCCTGTGAAAGAACTAGTATCTTTCCCTCTTATTCAAGTTTCTCTCAGTCTTGTTAAAGGTTTCTTTACATATTGTTTTGAGATTTAGTAAGTTTATTTCTAAGTACTAAGTATTTTACCTTTTTCTTCTTTAATTGGAGTATTTGCTCCCAATATATTGCTTCCCTGGTAGTTTGTATGTAGAACAGAAAGGCTATAAATTTTTTAATTGATTTTTCATTTAAAATTTCATATTAATATTTGTATCCACATTATTCAATGCTTTTTTTTGTTTCTAAGTTTTCATTTATTCTTTAGGAATTTCTAGATATATATCATATGTAACCTGCAAATAGTGAAAATTTTACTTCCTCCTTTCCAAATTGTTACACCTTATTTATATTTCTGTCTAGCTCTAAGAACTAGTATCATCTTATTTGGTATTATGGGCTTTCTCTTAAAAACTATAGAATAAAAGAATTAGATCTCTTTAGAGCAGTGATGATTGAAGTAAGAATGACTTGAAATAAGGACCACCTGAGGCATAATTGGCTTTAGTTATGAAATAACAGTTACATTTACAGATGTGTAAGTTGCTTACCAACATCTTATTAAGTGACAGCAAGCATTTTTTTAAAGCTAAAATTGCATTTTATTTTTATTTTCTATTAAAATTTTTTTATTAAGGTATTATTGATATACACTCTTATGAAGGTTTCAATGAAAAAACAATGTGGTTACTATATTTACCCATTATTATCAAGTCCCACCCATACCCCAATGCAGTCACTGTCCATCAGTGTAGCAAGATGCCACAGATTCACTATTTGCCTTCTCTGTGCTACACTGTTCTCCCCGTGATCCCCCACACCATGTGTACTAAACATAATACCCCTCAATTCCCTTTTCCCTCCCTCCCCACCCACCCTTCCACATCCCCATCCCTCCCCTTTGGTAACCACTAGTCCCTTCTTGGAGTCTCTGAGTCTGATGCTATTTTGTACCTTCAGTTTTTTCTTTGTTCTTATACTCCACATGTGAGTGAAATCATTTGGTATTTGTCTTTCTCCGCCTGGCTTATTTCACTGAGCATAATGTCCTCTAGCTCCATCCATGTTGCAAATGGTAGGATTTGTTTCTTTCTTATGGCTGAATAGTATTCCATTGTGTATATGTATCACACCTTCTTTATCCATTCATCTACTGATGGACACTTAGGTTGCTTCCATATCTTGGCTATTGTGAATAGTGCTGCGATAAACATAGGGGGGAATATGTCCTTTTGAATCTGAGAAGTTGTATTCTTTGGGTATATTCCAAGGAGTGGGATTCTGGGGTCAAATGGTATTTCTATTTTCACTTTTTGAGGAACCTGAATATTGCTTCCCACAATGGTTGAACTAGCTTACATTCCCACCAGCAGTGTAGGAGGGTTCCCCTTTCTCCGCATCCTTGCCAGCATTTGTTGTTCTTAGTCTTTTTGATGCTGGCCATCCTTACTGGTGTGAGGTTATATCACATTGTGGTTTTAATTTGAATTTCCCTGATGATTAGTGATGTGGAAAATCTGTTCATGTGTCTATTGGTCATCTGAATTTCTTTGGAGAACTGTGTCTTAATATCCTCTGCCCATTTTTTAATTGGGTTATTTGCTTTTTGGGTGTTGAGGCATCTAAGTTCTTTATATATTTTGGATGTTAACCCCTTGTCAGATGTGTCATTTACAAATACATTCTCCCATACTGTAGGATGCCTTTTTGTTCTGTTGATGGTGTCCTTTGCTGTACAGAAACTTTTTAGTTTGAAGTAGTCCCATGAGTTCATTTTTGCTTTTGTTTCTCTTGCTTGAGGAGATGTGTTCAGGAAGAAGTTGCTCATACTTATATTCAGGAGATTTTTGCCTATGTTGTCTTCTAAGATTTTTATGGTTTCATGACTAACATTCAGGTCTTTGATCCATTTCGAGATTACTTTTGTGTATGGGGTTAGACAGTGATCCAGTTTCATTCTCTTGCATGTAGCTGTCCAGTTTTGCCAACACCAGCTTTTGAAGAGGCTGTCATTTCCCCATTGTATGTCCATGGCTCCTTTATCATCTATTAATTGACCATATATGATTGGGTTTATTTCAGGGCTCTCTAGTCTGTTCCATTGGTCTGTGGCTCTGTTCTTGTGCCAGTACCAAATTGTCCTGATTACTGTGGCTTTGAAGTAGAGCTTGAAGTTGGGGAACATCATTCCCCCAGCTTTATTCTTCTTCTCAGGATTGCTTTGGCTATTCAGGGTCTTTTGTGGTTCCATATAAATTTTAGAATGATTTTCGCTAGTTCATTGAAGAATGCTGTTGGTATTTTGATAGGAATTGCATTGAATCTATAGGTTGCTTTAGGCAGGATGGCCATTTTGACAATATTAATTCTTCCTAGTCAGGAGCATGGGATGTGTTTCCATTTATTGGTATCTTCTTTCATTTCTCTCATGAGTGTCTTGTAGTTTTCAGAGTATAGGTCTTTCACTTCCTTGGTTAGGTTTACTTCTAGGTATTATTCTTTTTGATGCAACTGTGAATGGAATTGTTTTCCTGATTTCTCTTTCTGCTAGTTCATCGTTAGTGTATAGGAATGCTACAGATTTCTGCATATTATTTTGTATCCTGCAACTTTGCAGAATTCAGATATTATATCTAGTAGTTTTGGAGTGGATTCTTAAGGGTTTTTTATGTACACTATCATGTCATCTGCAATCAGGGACAGTTTAACTTCTTCCTTGCCAATCTGGATGCCTTTGATTTCTTTGTGCTGTCTGATTGCCATGGCTAGGACCTCCTAGTACCTCCAGTACTATGTTGAATAGAAGTGGGGAGAGTGGGCATCCCTGTCTTTTTCCTGATCTTAAAGGAAAAGCTTTCAGCTTCTCGCTGTTAAGTATGACGTTGGCTGTGGGTTTGTCATATATGTCCTTTATTATGTTGAGGTACTTGCCCTCTATACCCATTTTGTTGAAAGATTTTATCATGAATGGATGTTGAATTTTGTTGAATGCTTTTTCAGCATCTATGGAGATGACCATGTGGTTTTCGTCCTTCTTTTTGTTGATGTGTGAATGATGTTGATGGATTTTCAAATGTTGTACCATCCTTGCATCTCTGGAATAAATCCTACTTGATCATAATGGATAACCTTTTTGATGTATTTTTGAATTTGGTTTGCTAATATTTTGTTGAGAATTTTCCATCTATGTTCATCAGGGATATTGGTGTGTCATTTTCTTTTTTTGTGGTGTCTTTGCCTGGTTTTGGTATTAGAGTGATGCTGGCCTCATAGAATGAGTTTAGAAGTATTCCCTCTTCTTCTGCTCTTTGGAAAAGTTTAAGGAGGATGGGTATTAAGTCTTCACTGAATTCTTGATAAAATTCAGCGGTGAAGCCATCTGGTACAGGAGTTTTGTTCTTAGGTAGTTTTTTAATTACCAGTTCAATTTCGTTGTTGGTAATTGGTCTGTTCAGATTTTCTGTTTCTTTCTGGGTCAGCCTTGGAAAGTTGTATTTTTCTAGGAAGTTGTCCATTTCTTCTGGGTTATCCAGTTCATTCGCATACAATTTTTCACAATATTCTCTAATAATTCTTTGTATTTCTGTGGAGTCCGTAGTGATTTTTCCTTTCTCATTTCTGATTCTTGTTTATGTGAGTAGACTCTCTTTTTTTTCTCTTGATAAGTCTGGCTAGGGGTTTATCTATTTTGTTTATTTTCTCAAAGAACCAGCTCTTGCTTTCATCGATCCTTTCTATTGTTTTATTCTTCTTGATTTTATTTATTTATTAAAACAAAATAATTTTATTATGTCCCTCCTCCTACTGACTTTGGGCCTCCTTTGTTCTTCTTTTTCTAGTTTCATTAATTGTGAGTTTAGAGTCTTCATATGGGATTGTTCTTTTTTCCTGAGGTAGGCCTGTATTGCGATATGCTTTCCTCTTGGCCTTCGTTGCATCCCACAGATTTTGTGGTGTTGAATTATTGTTGTCATTTGTCTCCATATATTGCTCCATCTCTGTTTTTATTTGGTCATTGATCCATTGGTTATTTAGGAGCATGTTATTTATTTTGCATTTGCTTAGTAAGTAGCTGTTCTACTTTCCTTACTGTGGTTTTATTACCTCTGGTGACAGCTATTCAACCTTAGGAACATTTCCATCTATAGCAGTCCCTCCAAAATAGATTGTAGAGATGGTTTGTGGGAGGTAAATTCTCTCAGCTTTGGCTTATATGGAAATTGTTTAATCCCTCCTTCAAATTTAAATGATAATCTTGCCGGATAAAGTCATCTTGGTTCAAGGCCCTTCTGCTTCATGGCATCAAATGCATCATGCCACTCCCTTCTGGCCTGTAAGGTTTCTGCTGAGAGGTCTGATGATAGACTGGTGGGTTTTCCTTTGTATGTGATCTTATTTCTTTCTCTGGCTGCTTTTAGTTGTCTGCCTTATCCTTGATCTTTGCCATTTTAGTTACTATGTGTCTTGGTGTTGTCTTCCTTGGGTTCCTTGTGTTGGGAGATCTGTGCATTTCCATGGCCTGAGAAACTATCTCTTTCCCCAGACTGGGGAAGTTTTCAGCAATTACCTCCTCAAAGACACTTTCTACCCCCTTTTCTCTCTCTTCTTCTTTTGGTACCTCTATAATGTAAATATTGTTCCGTTTAGATTGGTCACACAGTTCTCTCAATATTCTTTCATTCTTAGAGATCCTTTTTTCTCTTTGCGGCTCAGCTTCATTGTATTCCTCTTCTCTAGTTTCTATTTCATTTATCATCTTCTCCACCGTATCTAGTCTGCTTTTAATACCCTCCATTGTGCTCTTCAATGACTGGATCTCCGACCAGAATTCATTCCTGAGTTCTTGGATATATTTCCGTACCTCCACGAGCATGTTAATGATTTTTATTTTGAACTCCCTTTCAGGAAGATTCATGAGGTTGATGTCATTTAAATCTTTTTCAGGAGTTGTATTAATAATTTTACTTTGAACCAGGTTCCTTTGACGTTTCTTATTTGTGTAAGGCGCCCTCTAGTGCCCAGAGCTCTACTGTTTGGAGCTGCTCAGCCCCTGAAGCAATGTCGGGGGTCGCAGGGGAGTGGTATTGATGCCTGCAGGGAGGAAAGAGCTGTTTCCTGCTTCCCGGCTGCTATGCCTGCCTCCACTGCTTGAACCAGTGGGCCGGGCACACAGGTATAAGCCTCTGTGCTTTGCCTTTGTAGTTGCTGTAGACAGGTCTTCCCTCTGGCTGGCCTAACACCAAGGTAGAGTTTGCCAGTTTGTGAACCAGGTGGGGCTGGCTGGGAAAAAAGCGCAGTTGGCTGCATATCACAGAGGGGGTCCTTGGAGCTGTGTAGCCGGCCAGGAAGCTGAAGTGCCTGTAGATTGTGAAAGCTCCCAACCTGCTGGGCAGAGTGCACCCGGACAACTTTGTCTACCTGTCCTTTCTCCTAAGCAGTCAGCTCTGTGCAGTCCTTGCCCCTTTAGCAGCTGTCTTGCTAAGGGCTTCCTTGTTAGAAAGTCTGTGAGACTGCCTGCCTTTCTTTTGTCTTTCTTTTGTCTCAGAGTAGCCAGATATGGATCCCCGCTTTCCACAAGTGGCTGGAATCTCAGTCTCTCCAGGAATTCTGCCTGTCTTAGCTTTCCAACCCCCTAATCACGAGAGAACCATGCAAGTACCATGTAATGTAGGTTTGTGCTCCCAGAACAGATCTCTGGAGTTAGGTATTCAGCAGTCACAGGCCTCCACTCCCTCCCCACTCCATTTCTCTTCCTCACACCGGTGAGCCAGGGTGGGGGAAGGGCGTGGGTCCTGCCGGGCCACGGCTTTGGTAAGTTCCATGAGGTTTATTCTTTTCTCCAGGTGTATGCAGTTTGGCTCGGTCCTCTTTCCTGTTGCTCTTTCAGGATTAGTTGTATTAATTATATTTTCATATTATATGTGGTTTTAGGAGGAAGCCTCTGTCTCACCTCTCATGCTGCTGTCTTTAATCCAAATCCTCAACGGTAAGCATATTGAACATACTTTGTGCCTCCTGCTTTTCTCAGTTATCCAGTAAGAAATTATTCAAAGAAATTATTCGTAAGAAATATCTTCTCATTTCTAACTTTACTAGGAACCCTTCTGGTGTTACTCCATGAAAATACCATGCTGATTTAAGGAAATGTATTTTCTCATATCACAAGTACTGACTCATATTTTAAGAAATTTTAATCAAGATTGGATGCTGAATTTTGCCAAATGCCATTTTATCACCTGTAGAGTTGATTGTGTGATTTTTCTCCTTCCACCATAAATGTGGCAAGTTACAGCAATAATTCCTGACACTGAGCCACCCTTTTATTTCCAGGAGGAAGTCTACGAGATGATGCCATACTGTGTCGCTGGTGTCGTGCTGCTTGTTTCTACATAACCTTACCTTACTTGGTTACTTATAGCTGGGACCTATTTATATTCTTATTGTACGTGTATGTACTGTTTTGGATTTTGGCATCAATATTATGTTCACTTCATAAAAAGATGTGTTTCTTCCTCTTCCACACTATGATGCAAATACTGAACATTCATTTTATTAACCTTTTATATATTAACTTTTAAAGTTACCTCCACCTTTAGAGTTTCCTGGGACGATTCATCTGTGAAACCATAGGTGCCTGGTGAATTTAATGATGGGAGGGGTAGAAGCTTTCTTATTTTCTTTTCCTATGATAACTGGCTTCCTTCAATTTTTCTATCTTGGTAATAGACTGTTTCCTCAAAATTATCAATTTCATCCATATATATGGATCTTTATCGAGAACAAAGTAACACTGTCTTATTCCTTTAATAACCACTGTGTAATTATGTCCCCATTCTCTTAAATTTGTGCTTTCTCTTTAAAAACTTATGGAATAAAAAATTAGATCTCTTGATAAGAATGTTTACTATTTTTTAATGACTTGAAATAAGGACCACCTGAGGCATAATACCCTTAAGTTATGAAGTAACAGTTACATTTACAGATGTGTAAGTTGCTTACCAACATCTTCTAATAAAAATACCTTTTTTGATCAATTTCTTGTTGTTGTTTAACATGTTTGTTCTCAAATTCACGAATATTTTCCACGCCAATTTCTTCACAGAAATGTTGGAAAATAGCATCTTCAACCTTTTAAAATTATTTCCAAAAGAGATGGTTTAATAATTAATTTTAAGATATATAGACAATGCTTAAATCTAAGATTTTCCCACCAAGATTTTCCGTGATTAGGCTGAAAACGAATCCCCCACAGCATTATTGTACTCTGAGGAGCTGGGGCTGTCTCTTCATTTAACTTCATAATCTATATCCATCTATTTTCAAACTTTCTATTCTAAAAACTAAACAAGAAAGCTCATAACTAGACTTACTATTTTGGCTTTATGAAGTATTTAACACAAGATTAGAAGTATTTCATTTACATTAGCCACACCAAAATATAACATTCTACACAAACAAAATATTCTTTTTACATGAGTAATACTGAAGAGTCTTAGGCAGTATCAAGCCAAGAGGACTAGGGCACTCGGAAGATCTGGCAAAACTAGAGTACGCCAAATCCAACAAAATAACATTTAACTTCAGTATTTTTAAAGCTCTGCATTCATGTACAATTATACAATAAGAGGGACCTGTTTTAACAGCAGGACATGTTAAAACCCTTCAGACTTCAGTTGAATACACGTTAAATATGAATGTGGTCTGATTGAAGCACTGGTAAGTTGAAATTTAGACAAGCAGGTACTCTAACCCACAGAAAGTTACAGCTCTGTGTGTAGAGTCCCATGGTATTCTGACTGGTCAGATAGTGTCTTGACCATATGTTCTGTTCTGGGCATCGACAAACAGCGCCCAGAGAATGGTTACCAGAACTGTCTTAAACCCGTGATAAATGTAAATGACTAGTAATTAGGGCTATTTAACCGGGATAAGAGGTAACTAAGGAGCAACATTAGTGTGGTTTCTAAATATGTGATAAAAGGCAGAACTAAAAGCAACAGGTGGAAGTATTGAGTGATGGTGTAACAAACAACTTTCTAAGGATTAAGAGGTAAGCAACAGTGGAATGCTTAAAACAGAGAGTTCCTATCACATTGTAAGCAGAGGCCAGAGGGCCAAATCTTTGTTGCCCCAGAGCCACTCACTGTGCCTGGTATATATAATACATGTTCAAGAAATAATTACTGAGTGAATAAGTAACTTTAAGGTTACTTATAACCTGGGTTAAGATAATCTAAATGACAAAATTGTTTCCTGGTGTGTAGGGCAGCAGGGAAAAGAAAGAGGCTGTACTTTTTCCATCGGGCTAGGAGGGGCTGGGAGAAGAGTAACTATACAGTAGTCATTGTCTCCTGAGATGGGCAACAGGAGTTCTCAAAAGACACAAGGAAATTAGTTTGGCGATTAAACTTAACAAGAATACATAAAACCTATAAAACTTAGTGGTTAGAAAAAAATCTTTTAGCACATAGTCAAGAAGCCCTAAATCTGGTATTTGTTCTGGAACTATACTCCTCATGCCATTTAGTAGTAAATATATCATCAATGACCTTATCTATCTTTCCTTGAAATTCTTCAATTCTTTGTTGCCGTTCTTTGACTCCTTCACTCAACATTGTACATTGAGACTCAATATTTAGTAGTTCACTTTGTAGCTGAGATTGTTCCTAATTATAAGACAAAAAAATTTCTTTTTAAAATGGCTTTTTTAGCTTTATATAGTAAAGTCAAAATACATGACAGGTATCTTTTCAAATAAGAAGGGAATCCATGAGATAAACTGAGGTACAAATGTATAACAAGATTGACAACCATAAAAATAAAGTAACTAAAGGAATATAATTTCAATCATGGGTTAAGTGTAAAATTACATGGTACTATATAAATATAATTCCTGAAATTCTATGTCCTGGTTCTAAGTTGCGTCAAACTTTAAGTCTATTTTACCCGGTAAAAAGCAGCAAGATGTTTCTTTTTAATCATTTCTAGTTCACTTTGTGAGTATTTGAGTCGTGTTTGAGTTCCTTGTACTAGAGTCTGTATTTGTTTCAAATCCGCTTCTTTGCGAAGTGTCTTCATTAAACCCTGAAAAGGAAGAGAAATATGAGAACATTTTACAATAGAAAGCACTTTCCCATGTCAGATACGTCAATTCACTGATTTTCTCATATAACCACACACACAGTCCATCTTCCCTTCTTCTGATAAAAGACTGGGAAACTAGTACATAAGCCATCTGGTGACAGGAAGCAGGCATGAAAAATGAGGAATGGGGAGTGTGTCCCACCCAAGGCATGTAAATGGTACGAATGGGCTCATGTGACACATGGTCTTCCTTCTAGTGCATCTCTTTTTGTTTGCCTCATGCTTGCTTCTCCTTTCATGTACCCTATTCTCTAAAATATGTTCTTCTGTAGTTTTACTCCAAGTCCTTTTATGAATATATGTATATATTTCACCTATATGTTGCTTTAGTATTGTCTTGCAAATTTAGAATCATATTGAACATACTTTCTCCCTCCTGCTTTTCTCACTCAAAAAGGTCAACTAATAACTCTTAAATTAATTCCTTTAATGGCTGCATATTATTCCAGAGTGTGACTGTACCAAAATTATTCAATTAGTCTCTTAATGATGGGCATTCACTTTGTTTCCAAGTTTTTGCCACTATAAACGATGCTCACCAACATAGCGGTCTATAAACCCTTAAGTGTGAGTGCTTTTACTTCCATGCAATGGATTCCCCAGGGTGAGATCAATGGGTCAAAGGTATTCCTGTTTTTAATTTAAAAGCTGGTACCAACTGCTTTCCCAAAGGCTGTAAGCATTCACATTTCTATAAATAATGTATGTGTTTCTTTACATCTCTTAACAGCACATATTTTTCCAAGTCTTATAGATAAGTATGAAGTAATCTTCAATTAATTTGTATTCCCCTGAGTACTATATTCTGCAGTGAACATTTTTTCATTTACTAGCCATATGGATTTTTTCTTCCTGTGAACTGCCTAATTATTGCCTTTGCCCAGATGTTACCATGTCTTTTTCATGTAAAGAGTTCTTTGATGGTATAGAACTTACAGTCTTCACTTTAAACTTAAAAAAAAATGCTTACAATGGCTTTTATCCTCATTTGAAAAAATTTTTACATTCATGTTTTTAATCTTTCTGGAATTTACTTTTATGTCATAATATGGGGCACAAAATTACTTTCTCTAGATGTGTCAATATCATATTGAATAATCTATCCTTTTCCTACTAAACTAAAACATCATCTTTGTGGTATACTAAGTTGTCAAATATACAGGGACCGATTTCTGGAATTCCCCCTGTTTCATTTATCTGTCCATTTCTATGCCAATACTGTATCAACTTGATTACAATGGCTTTTCATAGTATTTTGTATGCTGTTAAGAGAAGTTCTACATCATTCTCTTTAGTCACATATTTTTTGACAAGTCTCAGAAAACTTTTCATGTGTAAGAATTAGGAGATAATTTTATCAAATGAAAAAATCCTTGGTAATATTTTAATTAAAATTGCATTCAAGTTATGTATTAACTGGAGGACTTCTAACACAAGAATATAGGATACCTTCCCTCTCAGTTGTCTTATGTTGTCCTTCATTAAGATTGTTCTCTAAAAATACTGTGCCTTTACATTTATTCCTATTGTCAGAATATTTTTCCATTTTTAGATGCTTTTTAATAGTACAGAGAAAAACTAGTTTATGTATCCCTCCCATCATCTTATTAAGTCTAGTGGTTTTTAAACTACAATTTTATTATCAGCAAAAAGTTACTTTTTCTCTTCAAAGATTTATACAAATTACTTCATTTTGTGCCCAATTGTATTTACTGTAATTTCTAAGACCACATTAAATAATGGTGATAACAGATAACTCTACTTACTGACTTTTTAAAAAATAGTTTTAATGTTTCACCACTTAAGCCAATTATTTGTCAGTTTGGGGTAAGAACTATTTATTTAAATAACTTCCATTTACTCTTTTATTTAATACTTTAATTAGGACTAGCTGCTGAACTTTATCAAATGCCTTTATATGTATGATCTTATCTTTTCCTCCCTTTAATTTGTTAATGTAATGTTGACTGATCACTTAATATTGAAACAATTATGTATTCTTGGAACAAATCATAGTCAGATGTATTTTTCTTTCCTATTTTACTGAATTCTCTATACTTACATTTGACTTAGAAATGATCCATTTATATTTACAAGGGCAGTCAGTCTTTAGTTTTATTTTTTGAAGTATCTTTGTAATATTTGATTTTAAAGTTACATCAGCTTTAGAAAATAAACGGGGAAGTTTCCATCTGTTTCTATGATCTGAAATGGCTTTTTTGTTAGAATTATATTGGATAGAACTCAGCTGTAAAACCCATCTGGTCCCAGAGTCTTTTAATTGTGGTAAATATGCATGACATGAAATCTACCATCTTTAAGCATATAGTTCAATAGTGTTTAAGTACATTCACATTGTACAAACCATCACCAGAACTCTTCATCTTACAAAACTGTTACTCTATACATGTTAAACAACTCCCAGTTCTCCTATTCCTCCCAGACCCTGCCAACCACCATTCCGCTTTCAGTTTCTATAGATATGACTCCTCTGGGGATCTCATATAAGTGAAATCACATAGTATTTGTCTTTTGTGACTGGCTTATTTCATGCAACATAGTATCTTCAAGGCTCATTGATTTTGTAGCACATGAATTTCCTCCCTTTTAAAGGCTAAACAATACTCCACTGAATGTATATACCATATTTGTTTGTCCATTCACCCACTGATGGGACACTTGGGTTGCTCCTATTTTTTGCAACTGTGAGTAATGCTGTTATGAACATGGGTGTACAAGTATCTCTTCCAGACTATGCTTTCAATTCCTTGGGATATATATACAGAAGTAGAATTACTGCATCATATAGTAATTCTTTTTCAAGTTTTTTGAGTAGTTACCATACTGTTTTCCATAGCTGATTCACTGTTTTACGTTCCTGGAGTCCTTTTTCAATGATAGATTACTCAACAATGGCTTAAAAAAATGCGGGTTTATTTTTCTCACACAAAGGCAGTTTAGATGCAGTTCCTCAACACTGGCATCTAATTTAGTACAATGGTTTTAATCCTCATGCTTGCTGTCTCTTAGTGCAAGATTGCTGCTGTGCCTCCAGGCCTCTTGACTGTGTTCCAGTCAGAGAGAAAAATGCAAAAGGGAACACCAACACTTTTATTTGTATCTCCAAAATGGTAACATGGCCAACACTAGGTATAAGGAAATCTGGGAAATCAAATTGTTTTAGTTTGTTACGATCCTATAAAAGAAGCAAGCAAAAAAGGAAGAAGTTGTGGATGGGGACTGGACACGTACTATGTGATTTCACTTAGATGAGATCAGCCAACTATCCTATTGTCTGCTACTCCCTAACTTCAAATGTCCCACTATTTTTCTGGTCTATCCTGGTAATTTATATTTTTCTGAAGATCATCCATTTCTTAGAGGTCTTACATTTTTTTCTAGTTATTTGCTTGCAAGAGCCTCTTGAAACTATTTTAATTTTCTTATTCTTGAAGTATGTTTCTCACTTTTCTTCCCTTCATTAGATTTGCAAAGAGTTTATCCATTTTATGTCTTTCAAAATAACCAGCTTTTAGATTCATTTGTCCCTTTCTATTTTGAATTGTTTTCTATTTAATTAATTTCAGAAAAGAATTCCTTCATAGTATTTTTTTGTATCCCAAAGACTTCCTATTCATCACTTTGGAGACACTATGTAATTTGCCTCTTGATTACTTCTGTGATCCCAAATTTATCTACAATTCTTAATTTCTATGTGAACAAAGATTTCTTTTGGTCACTCTCTCTAATGTTATTAAATTATTCTCAAAATAACAAAACAATTTCTACTTTTAAAAAACGATTGAGGTTTCCATTTTGGACAAGCATTTGATCAGTTTTTATTAATGTTTCAGGGATATTTTAAATATCTCAGTTATTGACTACTTACCATTATTCTACAAAGTTTACATTTATTAACCACTCAATCCTCTTAACCCTATTATGCAGTAGGTGTTTTTCTCCCCATTCTTTTGATGAGAAAACTAAAGCATCAAAGCATGTAAGTAGTCACAGTGCTAAGTGACAGAATCTAGATTTAAGCTTGATTGCATTACTGATTTTTCTAAGTTGTTATTTAATGTTTCAGTCTATGAGATCTGTCCAATTTTGAAAAAGGTATAGTGAAATGTTCCAAAATAATTTTTTAATTAATTATTGTCACTTTACATATTTAGGTGCTATGTGCTACAAAACAGGCTTAAAATGGTGAGCTTGTCTTTTATTACATCATGTCCTTTGTTATTCAGTTCATTCAATAAATATTTATTGAAAGGTTACTATATATGAGGATTTTTAACCTTAAAGTTCACATTGTCTGAAATTGTCACTCCTGTTTCCTTTTTTGTTGTGTTTGTCTGGTGCTCATTCCATACTTTTCAACATTCAATTTTAAGACGATTTCTTATAAATGACATTTAGCCAAGTTTTTTTAAATTTACATGGTTTATTTATGTATTTATTTATTTAAGGTATCATTGATATACAATCTTATGAAGGTTTCACATGAGGAACATTGTGGTTCCAACATTTACCCATATTATCCAGTGCCCCCCACACACCCCATTGCAGTGACTGTCAATCAGCATAGTAAGATGCTATAAGTCACTGTGTCTTCTCTGTGCTATTCTGCTTTCCCCATGACTTACCTACATTATGTGTGCTAATCATAATACCCCTTAATCCCCTTCACCCTCCCTCCCCACCCTCTTCCCATTGGTAACCGCTATTCCCTTCTTAGAGTCTGTTGCTGTTTTGTTTTGTTGTTATGCTCCACAAATGACTGAGATCATTAGTACTTGTCTTTTTTCTGCCTGGCTTATTTCACTGAGCATAATACCCTCTAGCTCCATCCATGTTGTAAATGGTAGGATTTGTTTTCTTCTTATGGCTGAATAATATTCCATTGTGTATATGTACCACCTCTTATCATTTACTAAAGGACAGTTAGGTTGCTTCCATGTCTTGGCTATTGTAAATAGTGCTGTGGTAAACATAGGGGCGCATGTCTTTTTGAATCAGGGATCTTGCTTTCTTCGGGTAAATTCCTAGGAGTGGAATTCCTGGGTCAAATGATATTTCTATTTTTAGTTTTTTGAGGAACCTCCATATTGCTTTCCACAATGGGTGAACTAATTTACAGTCCCACCAACAGGGTAGGAGGGTTCCCCTTTCTCCTAATCCTTGCCAGCATTTGTTTTTCCTTGTCTTTTGGATGTTGGCCATCCTAACTAGTGTGAGGTGGCATCTCATTGCGGTTTTAATTTGCATTTCCCTGATAATTAGCAATGTGGAGCATCTTTTCATATGCCTGTTGGCCATCTGAATTTCTTCTTTGGAGAAGTTTCTGTTCAGATCCTCCACCCAATTTTTTAATTGGGTTATTTGCTTTTTGGGTGTGCTCTTTATATATTTTGGATGTTAACCCCTTATCAGATATACTGTTTATGAATATATTCTCCCATACTGTAGGGATGCCTTTTGTTCTGCTGATGATGTCCTTTGCTGTACAGAAATTTTTTACTTTTATGTATTTCCATTTGTTCATTTTTGCTTTTGTTTCCCTTGCCCAAGAAGATGTGTTCAGGAAAAAGTTGCTCATATTTATATCCAAGAGATTTTTGCCTATGTTTTCTTCTAAGAGTTTTATGATTTCATGACTTACATTCAGGTCTTTGATCCATTTCGAGTTTACTTTTGTGTTTGGAGTTCGACAGTAATCCAGTTTCATTCTCTTATATGTAGCTGTCCAATTTTGCCAACACCAGTTGTTGAAGAGGCTGTCATTTCCTTTGTATATCCATGGTTCCTTTATCGTATTTTAATTGGCTGTATATGTTTGGGTTTACATCAGGGCACTCTATTCTGTTCCAGTGATCTATGGGTCTGTGGGTGAATGGACAACAAGCCAAACTGTGTTGATCACTGTGGCTTTGTAGTAGAGCTTGAAGTTGGGGAGTGCAATCTGGCCAGCTTTATTCTTTCTTTGCAGGATTGCTTTGGCTATTCAGGGTCTTTTGTGGTTTCATATGAATTTCAGAACTATTTGTTCTAGTTCGTTGAAGAGTGTTGTTGGAATTTTGATAGGGATTGCATTGAATTTATAGGTTGCTTTTGGCAGGATAGCCATTTTGAAAATATTAATTCTTCCTATCCATGAGCATGATGTATTTCCACTTATTGGAGTCTTCTTTAATTTCTCTCATGAGTGTTGTAGTTTTCAGGGTATAGGTCTTTCACCTCCTTGTTTAGGTTTATTCTTAGATATTTTATTATTTTTGATGCAATTGTAAATGGAATTGTTTTCTGATTTCCTTTCTGCTAGTTCATCATTTAGTATATAGGAATGCAACTGTGCACTAATTTTGTATCCTGCAACTTTGCTGAATTCAGTTATTCTAGTAGTTTCAGGGTGGATTCTTTAGGGATTTTTTATGTACAATATCATGTCATGTGCCAACAGTGACTGTTTAACTTCTTCCTTACCAATCTGGATGCCTTTTATTTCTGTTATCTGATTGCTGTGGCTAGGACCTCCAGAAGTATGCTGAATGAAAGTGGTGAGTGGGCATCCTCATCTTGTTCCCAGTCCTTTCCTTTCACTGTTAAGTATGATATTGGCTGTCTGTTGTATATGGACTTTATTATGTTGAGATATTTGCCCTCTATACCTATTATGTTGAATTTTTATCATGCATGGAAGTTGAATTTTGTCAAATGATTTTTCAGCATCTATTCAGATGGTCACATTTTTGTCCTTTTTGTTGATGTGGTGTATGATATTGATAGCTTTTTGAATACTGTACTATCCTTGCATCCCTGGAATAAATCCCATTTGATCATGATGTATTTTTAAATTTGGCTTGCTAATATTCTGTTGAGTATTTTTGCTTCTGTGTTCATCAGGGATATTGGTAATTTTTTTGTGTGGTGTCTCTGCCTGGTTTTGGTATTAGAGAGATTCTGTCTTCACAAAGTGAGTTTGGAAGTACTCCCTCCTCTTCTTTTTGTAAATTTTAAGAAGGATGGGTATTAGATTTTCTCTAAATGCTGAATGAAACCTCCATGTGTTTGTGGACTTTTTTGTTTTCTTTGCATAATTTATTTCAAGTTTCATACCTCTGTGGTCCTAGAAACTGGTTTGCACAATTCCAATCCTCCTTTACTGAGGCTCTTTTTTGTGGCATAGTATGTGTTCTATTCTGGAAAATGTTCCATGTGCACTTGAGAAGAATGTGTATCCTGGGGCTTTTGGGTGGAGTGTTCTGTAGATGTCTGTTAGGTCCATCTGTTCTAATGTGTTGTTCAGTGCTTCTGTCTCCTTATTTTCTGTGTGGTTGATCTGTCCTTTGGAGTGTGGTGTGTTGAAGTCTCCTAAATGAAACTATTGCATTCTACTTCCCCTTTTAATTCTTAGTATTTGTTTCACATATTTAGGTGGTCCTATATTAGATGCACAGATATTTGTAATGGTTATATCCTCTTGTTGGACTGACTCCTTTATCATAATGTGATGTCCTTCTTTGTCTGTGGCTACTTTCTTTGTTTTGAAGTCTATTTTGCCTAAGTACTGCAACTCCTGCTTTTTTCTCCCTGTTATTTGCATGAAATATCTTTTTCCATCCCTTCACTTTTAGTCTGTGTATGTATTTGGGTTTGAAGTGAGTCTCTTGTAGGCAGCATATAGATGGGTCTTGTTTTTTTATCCATTCAGTGACTCTATGTCTTTTGATTGGTGCATTCAGTCCATTTACATTTAGGGTGATAATTGATAGATATGTACTCATTGCCATTGCTCACTTTAGATTCATGGTTACCAAAAGTTCAAGGGCAGCTTCTTTACTGTCTAACAACTCACTTATTATGCTATTTCAAACACAGTCTTAAGGGTTTTTTTCCTCCTCCACTCTTTATATAATGGGTATTATATTCTGTACTCTTTGTGTATTGTTGACTGACTCTATGGGTAGGTGATTAAATTTTGCATTTGCTTAGTAATTAATTGGCCCACTTCCTTTACTGTGGTTTTGTTTTCTCTGATGACAGCTATTTAGCCTTAGGAGCACTCCCATCCATAGCAGTCCCTTTTAAAATACACTGTAGAGATGGTTTGTAGGAGGTAAATTCCCAAAACTTTTGATTATCTGCAAATTGTTTAATCCCTGCTTCAAATTTAAATGATAATCTTGCCTCGTAGAGTGTTCTTGGTTGGAGGCCCTTCTGTTTCATTGCCTTATATCATGCCACTTCCTTCTGGCCTGTAAGATTTCTGCTGAGAAGTCTGATGTTAAATAGCCTGATGGGCTTTACTTTGTACATGATCTTTTTTCTCTCTCTGGCTGCTTTTAATACTCTCTCCTTGTCATTGATTTTTGCCATCTTAATTATTATATATCTTGGTGTTGTCTTCCTAGAGTCCCTTGTGTTGGGAGATCTCTGCACTTCCATGACCTGAGAGACTATTTCCATCCTCAGACTGGGGAAGTTTTCAGCAACTATTTACTCAAAGAGACTTTCTACCCCCTTTTCTCTCTCTTCTTCTTCTGGTACCCCCTATAATGCAAATATTGTTCCATTTGGATTGGTTGCACAGTTCTCTTATTGTTCTTTCATTTCTGGAGATCCTTTTTCCCTCTGTGCCTCAGCTCGTTTTTCTGTTCTCTAATTTCTATTTCATTTACCATCTCCTCTACCTCATCTAATCTGCTTTTAATTCCCTCCATTGTCATTTCAGATAGTGTATTTTTCAAAGTTTCTCTTTCTTGAAGTCCTCCCTGAGACCCTGAATATTTTTCTGTAGCTCCATAAGCATGTTTATGATTTTTATTTTGAAATCTTTATCAATAAGATTGGCAATTACAGTTTCACTTAGCCCTCTTTCTGGTGTTTGTGGGATTTTTATTTGCACAAAATTCTTTTGCCGTTTTATATTTCTAATGATTACTGTTGAATAACTTTGTGTAGGTGGCACCCTGTAGTTCCCAGGAAGTCTACTCTCTGGAGCTGCCCAGCATCTGGAGTGATAGTGGGGGCCACAGGCATGTGGCACCAGCACCTGCCAGGAGGAAAGAGCTCTCTCCTACTTCCTGGCTATAGTGCCTGCCTCCACTGCCAAGTCTAGTGGGCCAGATGTGCAGGGAGGAGCCTCTGCTTTACACCTATATAGTTGCCAATAGATGGGGCTGCCCTCTAGCTGGCATGGCGTGATGGCAGGGGCAGCATGTGTTCAGATCAGTACCTGCCGGGAGGGAGGAGTGGCAGACTGTATATTGCACTGGGGGCCTTGGCGTTGTGTTGCCAGCCAGGAGGATGGAGTGTCTGAGGCTGCTGAAAGTTCCCAACCTGCTCGGCTGAGGGTGCCAGAATAACTCTGACTACCTGTCCTTTCTCCTGAGCAGCAAGCTCTGTGTACTCCTTGACCTTTTAGCACCTCTCTCGCTGTTTGGAAGTCTTTCAAAGTGCCTGCCTTTCTTTTGTCCTGAAGCAGCTGGTTGTGGGTATCTGTTCTCCACAGAGGCTGGAATCTCAGTCTCTCTGAGTATTCTGCCTGTCTTTGCTTTCTAATCCCTCTAATCTCCAGAGCACCATGTAATGTTGGTTTGAGCAGATCTCCAGGGCTGGGTGTTCAGCAGTCCTGGGCTTCTACTTCTTCCCAGCTCTGTTTCTCTTTCTCCCCCCTGTGAGCTGGGGTACGGGGAGGGCTTGGGTCCTGCCAGATCATGGCTTTGCTACTTTGCCCTTTTCTGAGGTCTTCTCTTTTCCCCAGATGTAGGCATTCTGTTGCAGTCTTCAGGTCACTGTTTTAGGATTAGTTGTATTTGCTGTATTTTAATGTAACATGTGGTTTGGGGAGGAGGTTTCTGCCTCACTTCTCATGCTGCCATCTTTTTCCCAGATATTCTGAACTTCAGGGCATAAGACTAGCTGCAGGTATTCCAGATTCTTTCTTCATCAGCTTGCTGCACCTGGACACATGGCGGTGGGAGAGCCTCGGTTGTGACATCACTACCACGTTTACTTTTTAACTGATGATGTCTGGTCTCTTATCGACAGGAAAACTAAGGCACAAAGGGGTTAGGTAAGTTGTCCTAGGTCAGACCGTGAATAAACGGCAGAGCCAAGATTCAAACACAGGCAGTATGGTTACAGAATTTATATTCTTAGGTCCTATGTTATTTTCCCTCTGTAAAGAATGTTTAATGATGCATTATTTGTAATAGCAAAAAACAAAATGTTTGTTGTTGGAGACTAGCTAAATAAACAAAATCTATACAATGAAAATACCAGGCAGGATTTATTAAAAATAAAGTGGTTTTCTATATGTTAATATGAAAACATATTCATGCTATGACATTAAATAAAAAATCTTTCTGGAAACACTATTTATAGCAAAGTCTGTTATAAAACAAATAGGAAACGTAATTTATATATTAGCATATACAGAGAAAATGTCCAGAGGCTATGTATCAAACTGCTTAGTAAATACCACTGAGATGTAAGGATAGGTAAGGGAAAGATTTGTTATTTTTTGTTTTATTCTAATTTGCATTATTTGAATTTATTTTGAAACTATAGGTATGGTACTTTATTGCCAAAGGAAAAAAGTTAAAAAATACACTTATTCTACTTAATATCTACTTTTACAATATGGATTTACCTTTAATTCTTGGATTAGCTGGGTTCTTCTGTCTCTTAAATTCTTTAACTCTTTTTCATCCCAGCATCTAGCCTTGTATTTTAAGTCACTTGACCCTCCAGAGATCACCCCAGATTTTAAAAATAATGTTCCATCAAGAGCTACTGTCTGTAAAGATAAAAATATTTTACCTTGGAGAAATGCACATAAAGAAGATAAAAATAGGATATAGCAAGGCAATTTTTATAGCTGAGAATTTGTAGATGAGAAGTACCACTTACCCTTACTAATAAAATACCTAGTTTATGAAGGGACACCAGCCAAAAAATAAAGTACAAATACAAAACCTGTTTTGTTAAGGTCAAAAACAATTCTAGGCAACAAATTAGCAGCAATTAAAAAGGTTCAAAATAAATTTGTATTAGTTCCAAACATTCAATACTGAGAAGCAAAAATCAAGGATATTTGTATTTAATATCAAGTAGTTTGCATTATAGAATCCTGGATTTGAAGAATTTGACATCACAACACTAAAACAACTTAGTAACTTTAGGATATCAAAAATATCACATTCTCCAAAATGGATAGAGAATAGGGACCAAGAAAAAATTTGAAATGGAGTCAAAGGTATAAAATATTTGAAGTTTATAGTTCTGTGAGTAGCATACACATTATGGAATAAATGAAAGCAATTCTCAATGTTTTTTACACTTCCAATTAATTAGCCAAAGCAGGAGACCATCTGTTGAGGACTAAAACCATGTAATGTAAACTGATTTTTTAAAAAGCCAATAAATAGGAGTTTCATTCATTCCTTCATTCAGATTCCCTGCATTTGAGACATTTTCTACTGGGGACTGACGTGGTCAAAGGAAGTGAAATATGGTTACTGACTATCAACCGGGAATCATGCTAGTAGGAACAGAAACATGTAAACACATCATTACAATACAAAATGACAAGAAGACAAAAACATACTCAGAGTAATCTGGGAGCATCAAACTGGGGGGTTCCCAACCCAGCCCAGAAGTCCACAGGCTTCCTGAAAAGAGTAAGGCTTTCACCATAATAGAAGAACTAATTAGAATTAAATTAGTTATATTTAACAGAAAACTCAGTCTATTTCTCTCACAATTACAGAGGTCAGCGTTCCAGGGTCTGTATGGTGGCTCCATAGTTAACAAAAACCCAGACTCTTGCTATAATATTGTTCTGCTATCCTCAATACTTGGATTACTCCTTAGGGAGACAGGCAATTTGCTGGAAGGCCTTGGGGATTCCCTTTCTTCCCAGCTGTTAGCTTGTTTGCTCATCAGGTCTGAACTGGCTCTTTGGAAGAACCCTAGGATACCAACTGCAATGGTACCTGATGGTATCTGTGGTGATGCCATGGAAACTGAACTACTATTGGTGGGCTGTAGTCTGGAAGGCAGTTTCCCTGACCAGCAAGCCCACTGTTACATACTCAGCTTATTCCTCCAACCTTCCTATAAAATCTAAAGTCATATGACTTGGTGAAGGGGAAACCCTAGTAAACATAAAGTTCTTCATGTAATTGTAGATTAATGATAACAAAACAAAGCAAAATAAAAAATATCTAAACTGGTATGGAGGCAGATTCCCTCGAGGAACACTTTTAGCTCATGCTGTTTTTGCCTGGCCAAAACACACCTCAATGGAATAAAGGCTCAGAACCACACAGACTCGTTTGCTTCTGTTTTTTAAGTTGTTCTCAATAAAGCTTACTTTACATTTACACTGTGTGTCACTTGTGATGTATATGTCAGTGTCTTTTATATGACAATCTTCAAAGTTATTTTATAGTCTAGAGGTGACTCCTAGAGCTCTTAGCTATTGCGTCTGTTTCAAGGAAGAAGGAAGGAAGGTAAAAGGTTCTATTAAAGAAATTTTCCTGGCAGGCCTACTGGCCATTTACATCCAACGGCCCCTCCTAGATTGTTACACAGTAAGATCCAGGTTTTGTTAATAAAGAGAAAAGGGCGAGGGATACTAAGCACGCAACTGCAGTCTCGACACTGATAATTAGGAGGTGGCCTAGGAAAGGGCAGTGGTAGAAAGCTGGAGGTGGGGCATTGGTGAGTACAGACTGGGTGTGTGTGCAGTAGGGAGAGAGGGACATAAAGAATTTGGAATTCCTATAAAGCAAGGCAAGAGTTAGGGAACAACTTAGAGATGAAGATAGTAGATAGGGTGGCTCTTTGTATGCCATCATGGAAAGACTGTAGATCAATGCAACTGAAGACAGATGGGCTTGTAGAGGAGACTGAGTGGGATCAGCAAGGAATGATTTGACAGCAAACAGGGGACAAATGATCAGATATGACCTTTAAGCACACCATTCTGGCAACTATTTGGACATGGGTTAGTTCCAATCAAAACTGAAGGTGATGGTATGAAATCAGCCAATAAGACCCAGGGTGAAAAACAGGAAAAACATTTGAGAAATATTTAGGAGTTGTAATTAGAAAAGCCTGGGAACTGCAGACATTACAAGGAAGTACTTGAGGAAGAAAAAATTTCATTTGGCTAGAATATTCTTACAAAGAATTTAATTGAAGAATATCGGAGAGATATTCAAATTTTGAAAGAACACGAATTCAGTTTTTTTAAAAACTTTGTTATCAATAATCTACAATTACATGAAGAACATTATGTTTACTAGGCTCTCCCCTACACCAAGTCCCCCCAACAAACCCCATTATAGTCACGGTCCATCAGCATAGTAAGATGTTGTAGAATCACTACTTGTCTTCTCTGTGTTGCACAGCCCTCCCATTTACCCCAACCCCACATTATACATGCTAATCGTAATGCCCCCTTTCTTCTACCCCACCCTTACCCCTCCCTCCCCTCCCATTCTCCCCAGTCCCTTTCCCTTTGGTACCTGTTAGTCCATTCTTGGCTTCTGTGATTCTGCTGCTGTTTTGTTCCTTCAGTTTTCCTTTGTTGTTATACTCCACAGATGAGTGATGTCATTTGGTATTTGTCTTCCCCCGCTTGGCTTATTTCACTGAGCATAATACCCTCTAGCTCCATCCATGTTGTTGCAAATTGAAGGATTTGTCTTCTTCTTATGGCTGAATATTCCATTGTGTATATGTACCACATCTTCTTTATCCATTCATCTACTGATGGACACTTAGGTTGCTTTCATTTCTTGGCTATTGTAAATAGTGTTGCCATAAACATAAGGGTGCATCTGTCTTTTTCAAACTGGAGTGCTGCATTCTTAGGGTAAATTCCTAGAAGTGGAATTCCTGGGTCAAATGGTATTTCTATTTTGAGCATTTTGAGGAACCTCCATACTGCTTTCCACAATGGTTGAACTAGTTTACATTCCCACCAGCACTGTAGGAGGGTTCCCCTTTCTCCACAACCTCACCAACATTTGTTGTTGTTTGTCTTTTGGATGGTGGCCATCCTTACTGGTTTGAGGTGATATCTCATTGTGGTTTTAATTTGCATTTCTCTGATGGCTAGTGCTGTGGAGCATCTTTTCATGTGTCTGTTGGCCATATGAATTTCTTCTTTGGAGAACTGTCTGTTCAGCTCCTCTGCCCATTTTTTAATTGGATTATTTGCTTTTTGTTTGTTGATGTGCATGAGCTCTTTATATATTTTGGATGTCAGCCCTTTATTGGATCTGTCATTTACGAATATATTCTCCCATATTGTAGGATAATTTTTTGTTCTATTGATGGTGTCCTTTGCTGTACAGAAGCTTTCAGCTTGATATAGTCCCACTTGTTCATTTTTGCTTTTGTTTTCCTTGCCCGGGGAGATATGTTCATGAAGAAGTCACTCATGTTTATGTCCAAGAGATTTTTGCCTATGTTTTTTTCTAAGAGTTTTATGGTTTCATGACTTACATTCAGGTCTTTGATCCATTTCGAATTCACTTTTGTGTATGGGGTTAGACAGTGATTCAGTTTCATTCTCTTACATGTAGCTGTCCAGTTTTACCAGCACCATCTGTTGAAGAGACTGTCATTTCCCTGAATGTATGTCCATGACTCCTTTATCGTATATTAATTGACCATATATATTTGGGTTAATGTCTGGAGTCTCTAATCTGTTCCACTCGTCTGTGGCTCTGTTTTTGTGCCAGTACCAAATTGTCTTGATCACTATGGCTTTGTAGTAGAGCTTGAAGTTGGGGAGTGAGATTCCCCCCCGCCCCCTTTATTCTTCCTTCTCAGGATAGCTTTGGCTATTCAGGGTCTTTGGTGTTTTCATATGAATTTTTGAACTGTTTGTTCCAGTTCGCTGAAGAATGTTGCTGGTAATTTGATAGGGATTGCATCAAATCTGTATATTGCTTTGGGCAGGATGGCCATTTTGATGATATTAATTCTTCCTAGCCAAGAGCATGGGATGAGTTTCCATTTGTTAGTGTCCTCTTTAATTTCTCTTAAGAGTGTCTTATAGTTTTCAGGGTATAGGTCTTTCACTTCTTTGGTTAGATTTATTCCTAGGTATTTTATTCTTTTTGATGCAATTGTGAATGGAATTGTTTTCCTGATTTCTTTCTATTGGTTCATTGTTAGTGTATAGGAAAGCCACAGATTTCTGTGTGTTAATTTTGTATCCTGAAACTTTGCTATATTCCGGTATCAGTTCTAGTAGTTTTGGAGTGGAGTCTTTAGGGTTTTTTATGTACAATATCATGTCATCTGCAAATAGTGACAGTTTAACTTCTTCTTTACCAATCTGGATTTCTTGTATTTCCTTGTTTTGTCTAATTTCCATGGCTAGGACCTCCAGTGCTATGTTAAATAACAGTGGGGAGAGTGGGCATCCCTGTCTAGTTCCCGATCTCAGAGGAAAAGCTTTCAGCTGTTCAGTATGATGTTAGCTGTGGTTTTATCATATATGGCCTTTATTATGTTGAGGTACTTGCCCTCTATACCCATTTTGCTGAGAGTCTTTATCATGAATGGATGTTGAATTTTGTCAAATGCTTTTTCAGCATCTATGGAGATGATCATGTGGTTTTTGTCATTCTTTTTGTTGATGTGGTTGATGATGTTGACGGATTTTTGAATGTTGTACCATCCTTGCATCCCTGGGATGAATCCCACTGGTCATGGTGTATGATCCTTTTGATATATTTTTGAATTCAGTTTGCTAATACTTTACTGAGTATTTTTGCATCTATGTTCATCAGGGATATTGGTCTGTAATTTTCTTTTTTGGTGGGGTCTTTGCCTGGTTTTGGTATTACAGTGATGTTGGCTTCATAGAATGAGTTTAGGAGTATTCCCTCCTCTTCTATTTTTTGGAAAACTTTAAGGAGAATGGGTATTATATCTTCTCTGTATGTCTGATAAAATTCCGAGGTAAATTCATCTGGCCTGGGGGTTTTGTTCTTGGTTAATTTTTTGATTACTGCTTCAATTTCTTTGCTCGTAATTGGTTTGTTTAACTTTTGTGTTTCTTCCTTTTCCTTGGTCAGTCTTTGAAGGTTGTATTTTTCTAGGAAGTTGTCCATTCTAGGTTTTCCAGCTTGTTAACAATTGGTTTTCATAGTAGTCTTTAATAATTCTTTGTATTTCTGTGGAGTCTGTCGTGATTTTTCCATTCTTGTTTCTGATTCTGTTGATGTGTGTTGATTCTCTTTTTCTCTTAATAAGTTTGGCTAGAGGCTTATCTATTTTGTTTATTTTCTCAAAGAACCAGCTCTTGGTTTCATTGATTTTTTCTATTGTTTTATTCTCAATTTTGTTTATTTCTTCTCTGATCTTTATTATGTCCCTCCTTCTGCTGACTTTAGGCCTCATTTGTTCTTCTTTTTCCAGTTTTGATAATTGTGATGTTAGACTATTCATTTGGGATTGTTCTTCCTTCTTTAAGTATGCCTGGATTGCTATATACTTTCCTTTTAAGACTGCTTTTGCTGCATCCCACAGAAGTTGGGGCTTTGTGTTGTTGTTGTCATTTGTTTCCATATATTCCTTGATCTCTATTTTAATTAGTTCGTTGATCCATTTATTATTTAGGAGCATGTTTCTAAGCGTCCATGTGTTTGTGAGCCTTTTTGTTTTCTTTGTACAATTTATTTCTAGTTTTATACCTTTGTGGTCTGAAAAGTTGGTGGATAGAATTTCAATCTTTTTTAATTTACTGAGGCTCTTTTTGTGGCCTAGTATGTGGTCTATTCTGGAGAATGTTCCATGTGCACTTGAGAAGAATGTGTATCCTGTTGCTTTTGGGTGTAGAGTTCTATAGATGTCTATTAGGTCCATCTGTTCTAGTGTGTTGTTCAGTGCCTCCGTGTCCTTACTTATTTTCTGCCCAGTGGATCTATCCCTTGGGGTGAGTGGCATGTTGAAGTCTCCTAAAATGAATGCATTGCATTCTATTTTCTCCTTTAGTTCTGTTAATATTTGTTTCACATATGCTGGTGCTCCTGTGTTGGGTGCATATATATTTATAATGGTTATATCCTCTTGTTGGACTGAGCCCTTTATCATTATGTAATGTCCTTCTTTATCTCTTGTTACTTTCTTTGTTTTGAACTCTGTTTTGCCTGATACTAGTACTGCAACACCTGCTTTCTTCTCCTTGTTGTTTGCATGAAATATCTTTTTCCATCCCTTGACTTTTAGTCTGTGCATGTCTTTGGGTTTGAGGTGAGTCTCTTGTAAGCAGCATATACATGGGTCTTGCTTTTTTATCCATTCTATTACTGTGTCTTTTGATTGGTGCATTCAATCCATTTACATTTAGGGTGATTATAGAAAGAAACATACTTATTGCCATTGCAGGCTTTAGATTCATGGTTACCAAAGGTTCAAGGTTAGCTTCTTCAGTACCTAACTAACTTAACTCAGTTATTGAGCTGTTTCAAACACTGTCTGGTGATTCTTTATTTCTCTCCCTTCTTATTCCTCCTCCATTCTTTATATGTTGGTTGTTTTATTCTGTGCTCCTCTGTTTCCTTTAACTGCTTTTGTGGGTAGTTGATTTTACTTTTTACCTTTAGTTAGTATTTGACTGGTCTGCTTTCTTTGCTGTGATTTTATTTTCTCTGGTGACATCTGTTTTGTCTTAGGAGTGCTCCCATCTAGAACAGTCCCTCTAAAATACCCTGTAGAGGTGGTTTGTGGGAGGCAAGTTCCCTCAACTTTTGCTTGTCTGGGAATTGTTTAATCCCGCCATCATATTTAAAATGATAATCATGCTGGATACAGTATCCTTGGTTCAAAGTCCTTCTGTTGCATTGCATTGAATATATCATGCCATTCTCTTCTGGCCTGTAAGGTTTCTGTTGAGAAGTCTGATGATAGCCTGATGGGTTTTCCTTTGTAGGTGACCTTTTTCCTCTCTCTAGCTGCCTTTAAAACTCTGTCCTTGTCCTTGATCTTTGCCATTTTAATTATTATGTGTCTTGGTGTTATCCTTCTTGGTCCCTTCTGTTGGGAGTTCTGTGTACTTCCGTGGTCTGAGCAACTATTTCCTCCCCCAGTTTGTGGAAGTTCTCAGCAATTATTTCTTCAACGACACTTTCTATCCCTTTTTCTCTCTTCTTCTTCTTCTGGAACCCCTATAATGCGGATATTGTTCCTTTTGGATTGGTCACACAGTTCTCTTAATATTGTTTCATTCCTGGAGATCCTTTTATCTCTCTCTGCGTCAGCTTCTATGCGTTCCTGTTCTCTGGTTTCTATTCCATCAATGGCCTCTTGCATCTCATCCATTCTGCTTATAAATCCTTCCAGAGATTGTTTCATTTCTGTAATCTCCCTCTGGGCGTCATCCCTTAGCTCTTGTATATTTCTCTGCAGCTCCGTCAGCATGGTTATGACCTTTATTTTGAATTCTTTTTCAGGAAGACTGGTTAGGTCTATCTTTTTCTCAGGGGTTGAATCTGTGATCTTGGTCTGTCTCAAATTCTGCCTTTTCATGGCAATAGAGATAGTTTGCAGAGCTGGCGCGAGTGATGGCTGGGAGAACGTCCCTTCTTGCTGGTTTGTGGCCTTCCTCTCCTGGGAGAACAGCGACCTCTAGCGGCTTGTGCTGAGCTGCTGTGCGCAGAGGGGGCTTCTGCTTCCTGCCCGGCCGCTATGGAGTTTAGCTCTGTGGTTGCTGTGGTAGTGACCTGCCTCAGGCTGCTGCTCTGATATGGCGGAGCTGCATTGGAGGGTAAACAGCCGGGAGGCTGTTTATCTCCGTGAGGGGCCTCCGGGTGCACTGCTGCCCAGGGGGTTAGGGTGCCCGGAGTCCCCTGGGATTCCCAGCTGCTGGGCTAAGTGTCCCGGGATGCTTCTGTCCAGCTGTGGGGTCCCTGTCCCTTTAAGACTTTCAAAATGCACTCGCTTTTCTTTGTCCCCAGGGCGCCGGCTGCAGGGACCCGCTCACAGATCTTACTGTCCTGTTTCCCTAGTTTCCAGCACCCCACACATGCACTGTGTCTGTGCTCTGGTGCGGATGGCGAGGGCTGGCTATTTAGCAGTCCTGGACTCCCTCTCCCTCTCCGCTCCGACTCCTCTCCTCCCGCTGGGAGCTGGGGTGAGGGGTGCTTGGGCCCCGCTGGGCCGGGGCTTGTATATTATCCCCTTCGTGAGGTGCTGGGTTCTCGCAGGTGTGGATGTGGTCTGGCTGTTGTCTTGTGTCTTCTGGTCTCTCTTTTAGGAAGAGTTGTATTTGTTGTATTTTCAAAAATATATGTGGTTTTGGAAGGAGATTTCCGCTGCTCTACTCATGCCGCCATCTTGGCTCCGCCCAAATTTGGTTTTAAATAAACTGATTTTACAGTACCGTGGGCTAACATTTTACTTATTTATTTATACTATATATCTTGAATATTTCCTAAATTAGATTTTGCAGATTATAATAAAGATTGTTATAAATATAAATATACAATAAGACAGCTACAAACAACAGTGGTAAATTATACTAGGTGAAAAAAGAACAAAGTATAATTAATAATTAAGACTAGTATAATAAGATAATACTGAATTCAGTTAAATAAGCAGAAAATAGAAAAATTATTCAATACATGATGTTGGAACATATAAGTAACCATTTTGGGGGAAAAGGCTAATACCTATATCTAACAGTATATATTAAAATATAGAAGTGATACCAGTACAAAAATTGAAGTTACATATTTGATCTTACAGTGAAGACCCAATTATGCATGTAAAAACTCTACCTACAATGGTTAAGAGTGATATCCTTGATTATAAATAATTAGCATACATACTGTAATACTTACTAGATCTTACTAGGTATGGCTGCCAGATTTAGCTAATAGAAATACAGGATTCCAGTTAAATTTGAATTTTGGATAAACAAGGAATCATTTTTAACCCCAAGTATGTCCATATTTTTTATATGGCAACTCTATTCTAGGGGACAAATTAGGGATGGTTTTTATTTTCCTTTTTGAGTTCTATTTTCCAGAATTTTCTAAGCTGAATGTTTACTAACTTGAATTTTTGATGTACAAGAAAAAACATAACATGAAAGCAAAGAATCCATGGAGCAAAGAGAGAGAAATGCACCAAGGATGTTGAACTAATCATCTGCCATGATACACATGGAATCTATACCAACTATCTCTTCTCAGCTCTGACACTTGGGCAAGTTAACTTCACCTCTTTGCACAGGGTAACAAATGATAATTTTCTGAGGTCCTTTTTACTTTATTGCTGCTTGACAGCTGCAGTTGTTACTTCAACCATAATACTGCACGTAATGTACCTGACATAGTACAATATGTGCTTTTTCATTCTATGTCCACAACCCCATGAAGGAGGTATTTCATTTTTCCATTTTATAGATAGGGGCTTAAAGATATTAAGTAACTTGACTAAGGCCATACACAGGGACTAAAATCCAAGTTGGTCAAACATCTATGTGCATATTCTTAACCACCAGATTACATACCTCCTTCAATTCTAAAAACACAGTGGGCAAGTTCATAGAATTATGGATCTTAGGGGGCTTTTTAAAATAGTTTCTGGGTTTATTAAAATGATTTATTTTTTCTAAAAGTAAATGTAGTATCAAATAACCTATTTTCATTTGACTTATAGTCAAATTCCTGTCCTGGAAGGGCTATAATTTTTATTTCCAGCCTGCAATTTCCTTAACTTAAGTTTACATTAGTTGCTATAATCCTATGCCTACTTTAGGGCTTATGTTCCTGTGAAATTCCTTGGCTGGCCCAACTGGGACCTCATATTAAACAGGGAACTGGAGGAATTTTTAAACAACATTAAATAAAAGTTTAGGGAAAAAAAAGAAGTTTAGAGAGGTGGACTAGAAAAAGAATGAATTCTTTGGCTTTAAAATTTGTTCTGAGGGATAAGCAACCTTCCAGTGAACAAACTGCAACTGGTTCAAGAAATACTGTTTCAGTGTTATAAAACTGCTATGGTAGATTTTCCTGTAATTTTTGTGTTATGCAGATTATACATATTTTTTAAGTTGCTTTGACTGATATGAAAAATTAACATACTTTAATATTTTCTTTTATTTCCGAATGTGTAAATATATCCACATAATTCAAAATCCAAAAGATACAAAAAAGTATAGAGGAAAAATCTCCCTGGCTCCCCTGTCCACCACCCAGTTACCCTCCTCATAGGTAATCAAAGCTATCAATTTCTTACATATTCTTCCAGAAATGTCTCTGCATAAACAAATACATGCATACATCTCTTCTTTCCCCATTTTTTACACAAATGGTGGCATAGTATACACTAGTCTTATTACTATTTTTTTAAATGAATATATCTTGGAGATTGTCTCATACTTGTATATAAAGAGCTTCATTCTTATTTAAGGTTGTATAGTGTCACAGTATATGAATACATAATAATTTTATTGAACTAGTCTTGCAAGGATTGTTTCCAGTTTTTCCTATTATACACAATGGTTCACTGAATAAATCTTGTATATACATCATTTCATATCACGTGAATTTATCTGTATGCAAAGTTCCTAAAAAGAACAACTGGTACAACTGCCCTTCACAGAGGTGTACAAATTTGCACTCCCCAGCAGTGAACAGAAGGACCTCTTTCCCTATAAAGTGTTATCAAATTTTTTTGACACTGATCAACAGGACAGGTGAAAACAGTATTTCAGTTGTTTTAACGGGCATTTCCTACATTTTAAGTGAAGATGAGTTTTCATATTAAACAGCAATTGTATTTCCTCTCATGAAAATAAGTTTATTCATATCTTTTGTCCATTTTTACACTTTTTGTTCTTTTCCTTATTGACATGTAGGAGAATTTGTTCTTTACTATGAGTTGCAAATATTTTCCCTCGTTTCCTGTATCTTTTGATTTTGCTTATGGTGGTTTTTGTCAGGAAGAAATTTTTTATGTTTATGTGAATTTACCCATCTTTTCTATGTTTAGGAATTTTTGTCATATCCAAAAGGCCTATCTCTGAGCTTAAGAAAAATTTCCCATGGTTTTTCCTGGTACCTTTATAGTTTCATTTTTTCCATTTATATTTCTAATCCACCTGGAATGTATTCTGATATAAGGTATGAGATTTAGATTCAACTATATTTTATTCCAGATGATACTCAGTTTTTCCAACTTACTATACCCTGAATTTTATTTTCCCTTGTTTAATGTGTGAAATTTTTAGAAAAAAATCTTTTCACAAATTACCAGCTAGTTAATGAATTTTTTTGGGTCTGTTTTTTTGCCATACCATATTAAAAGGGCAAAGCATAAATAGATTTTTCTGTATTTATGTCTTAGAGTAACGACCATCCAGCCTATGGGAAAAGGAAGCAAATAACTTTTTTTGGTTAAGGAGAATGGATGGAACACCTACATTTATTTAAAGAGATTCCAAATTTTAAAATTTTGCTATATAAATTTAAAAAATATTTAAGGACTGGGTCATAAAAATCTTGATGACCAAATTAAAGCTAGAAGAATTTCTGTAATTTATATTATGTGGTTGATATATACTGTATGTCATTTGTAAAGTGACCAAAATATCATTTTGTGATGTCATTTGCAGTGTCTGAATAAAGAAAATTGGATAATGTAGTATCAAGTCTGTGGAAAGATATCAAGTCCATGGAAAACCAAAGCACAAACTGAAGATATTGGATGATTTCTGTGAAAATGTGACATCTATCCAAATGTTTTACACATCCTAAAACACAGAGAAAATCCTTTAAGTGGAATAATAAAAATAGGAAGAAGGTAAAAATCCCTGGAATATACTTAAGATACAAATAAGACAAAGATGATTTCAAATTTGAAAAAACGAGACAAAGCCTAGAGGGTAAGGCATGTTACTGGGAAGACATAAATCAGAAATACTTGTTGAGTGAAGGAAGGAATAAACAGTTTTCATATGACTTCTTTAAGTTGATACCACAAATTTCAAAAATTAATTTTACAAAATATATTTTACAAATATATATGAAAATAAGTTTTAGTGTAATTAGATAGCAAAATAAGGAAGATATCTTAGTAGTTCACTTATTACACATGCTTAAATTTAGTATGTAGAAATCAATGACAGTGATTACATTATCAAGATTTTTGCTGAGAAAAGTGTTAAATGTTTGAATAAAATGTTTGAAAAATTACTCATATTATGGAAGTCAATAAATTTAATACTGGAAATTCCTATCTTTCATAAAAATAGCCTGATTTGTGTTAATCTGCAGTTCTGAACATTCCAGATAAAATGTGGAAACCAACTAGTAAAAAAATGACTACAACTTTTGTAGAGCTATTTGCTAGGCACTATAACAGCATTTTGCGTGTTATTACTCAATTTGATCTTATAACTCTCTGAAATAGGTACTATTATTTCCTGGAGTTCAGATGAGCAAACTAAAAGAGGTTTAGAAACCTGCCTAAAGTCACATAATTAATCACCAAGTAGCATCACTGGTCTTACTTCATGGCTTATGCCCTCAGGTGCTATGCAATATTTCATTATTACATTGTCTAACTATGTCAGAGAATTTGAGGAGATTCACACTACTTAACTAAAAATACAAACTCTATTCAGCTGAGAGTAAAATAATATCTATTTTTTTAAACAAAATTATTTCCTTGAGAGATTAGTGTTCAATAACTCATTTTAATTGTACTATTTCTATAACTTTAAATTTGTTAACATCTTGAACATGTAAAACAGTATCTCCATTAAGCTATGGAAGAATTAGCCCAGTGTAAAACAAGCGCCAAAAGTCCTTCCTGCCATCAAAGACACATGCATTATACATGTAAGTACAGAGAAAATATGAGATTCAGCAAGGGCAGTTATTGCACATCAAGTAAAACAAAATGCAACCTAAGTCTCTTACTTTCCGTCTTTCAGGTCCACTGAATGCGATACGCCTTGCTTCCTCCACAGTCTCACAGACAAGGCCGTTTCCACACACAAACTGAATTACTTTCTTCAGCTGAGGAAACTGAGTCTTTATGACATCAATCACCATTTTACAGCCTTTAATCTCCCTTAATCTTTCATTGATTGGCTTGATCTAAAAGGTTTAAGAAATACTTGATATGTCAGATATACTAAAATAAAAAATAAGTAATATATTCTCAAAAACATACATAAGCATGACGGCTAAAGATTAATAGTATGCACATATATACAATAAAAGTTTGACAAGAACCTGATGAACTATATATCCACCACTGGCTCATGTAATATCTTTAAAAAAATACACCTCACCAAAAGCCAAAAGATATAATTTCCAGATTTGACTGTCAACTAGCTAGTTGGGATGTGAATGCATGAGAAGTGCTCTCTGCTCCCCAAATCATGAAAGCTAGTGGGAGATATCACCCACTGACATTATGGAGCTCATTCCAGGCTTCAGTGGTCAGGGAAGCCTTCAAAACTTCTTTGACATGGCCTCAAGTTGGGTCTATAAATAGCTTTAAAAAATTGCCTCCAATGTATTACTGAAAAACAGCAAGTATGATCTTATTTTGTAAAATAAAGCAAAAGCCCTGTAAAAAACCAAAATCTGTATATATATACTTGTGAGTGTGTATTTACATAAATTTGTATGTATGGAACAATCTAATTACAATGAAAGAATTGGGCATTAAGAACTGGTAGGAATATTTTCTTTACATTTCATACACACCTATACTAGACTTACAAAATGAGTGTGCCTTGAGAAAATTCTTAAGCATGAAATAAGTAAAACAGGATTTTAACAGGCAGATGAATTTGGGTACGTAGTTCTAGCGGGCAGAAGATATAAGCTGAATGTGGACGTGCAGAAGGTAAATCTGGACCGTTAGTATTCAGCTAGCATTTGCTGAGCCCTCCTCCTCTGTGCCAGGCTTGTGCTAGGAGTTCTGTACGAAATGATTCCTTGCAGTAATCGGCAAGGTAAGAACGACTCCTTTACTTCACAGATGAAGAAACTCAAGTGCAGAAAAATTAAGAACAAATTAGTAAAAACAAATTAGAAGTAGGGCTGAGATTCAAATTCAGGTCAGTCCAACTCTAGGGCATGTGTTCTTAACCACTATGCACACTGCCTGCAGTTCAGGGCTTTGAAGGCTGGACAAAGCAGGTAATTTTCTTTAGTAGGCAATAAAAAAAATCACTGAAGGAAATTGATCAAGATTATGACAGAGTTCTTGCTCCAGGAACTTAGACTCTGGATACTCCAGGGACTCTCAATACACACCTCAAGGCTGAAAAGTTAGCCTGCTCCACCAAGAGCTGAGCCTTATTTACTGGAACACATATTTACAATCAAGACTCTGGGCTGGCATTTCACAGTGACAAATGTCGTATCTATACCCTATGCCTTGCAACAAAACAAAATAAATTGTTGGGTAGTAGGCAGAATGATGTACTGTTAGAATAATGTCCTCAAAATCATCAAAGAAAAATTATGACAAAACTAGATTAGGAAGGAGTGATACGACATCAGGAGAGACGGCACCCACTTGTTATTCTTTGCCTGCCAATTCATTAACACCAGTTATTTGAATGATTAATCAACATCCAAGCTACGATTTTTTCCCAATCACTTAGTTTTTGACAATAAAGAAATACTCTAAAAGACAGGATTTCATCATAATAAACCACTAAACACCACAAACTTCTTACATGAAGGTAATCTAGAGCGAGGAATGTCTCAGGTTCAGCTCTTTCCTCCTTCAGAAATCGAATACAATCTCTTGCTATCTTTTCAGTGGTGACAACAATAGCAACTATATACCGGCCAAAAAGTTTAGTAACAGCCAGCTGGTATTTCTTATGAATAGGATGACACAGGTCAAGGAGTCTTCCAAACTTAGCAGGTTTCAAAAAAGGAAAGAGAAACAAATACATTAGTGAGGAAGATATAATTCATTATTTTCTAATGTAACAAAGCAGCATAGACCAAAAATAATTTTATAAAATCATAAACATCATAATTTAATAGTCACATTCAAATGGATCTAAGTCTCATTAAGAAATATCCATTTAGGTACGTCACAGTTCATTTAAGAAAGAGTAATGAGGAGGGACTAGCCTTACCAAGGTATTAAAATATTTTACAAAGCTACAGTAATTAAATAATATTCATCCATTCCTTTATTTATTAAATAAGAATCTATGAAGCACCTATTACATGTAGGTACTGAGCTAGACACTGGATAAACATTACTGATCAAAATGTCTTGTAGGGAAGAAAAATATAAGTAATCAATAATTACAGCATGCACAAGGTAGAGCTGCAAAAGACATTGTGATACAACACAGAGTGCTCTGAGAGTGTGTAACAGGGGCTTATATATATACATACATATATTTCCTCTACCTTGGGGGAGGAGGACAAATCCTTTTGGGAGAGGGCTTTGAATCTGAATCTCAATTTAATGAAGAATGAGGAGCCCTAAAACCTTCACATCTGAGAGTGTCAGAGGTTTCAAGTTCTCTGAGTCACTAGTTTTTTAATCAAAAGGAAACAAATACATTTAAGTTCATTTCTTGCTAGATTTAGGGATATTAGGTGAGAATTCTCAGGAATTAATCAGTTTATCAGTTTACCTTCTGCAGAATTAGGAATGAATGTTAGAATAAGTTCTTTTTTTTTTTTTTTAATCCTGGACTATCACCATTTTCTGAAGTTTACGACATTAGCTGTATGAGTCCCTTTCCTCATTTAGTTGTTGAATGAGTTTTTTTTAATTCGTTTTTTCATTTTGCTTAATATTAGGGGAAGGATCCTGTGGCCCAGCCTTACTCCTCCATCATTATGCAGAAGTCAAGACCAATATTTAAGAGTCAAAGTCAAAAAGAATGTTGTAAAGGAGATGAAAATGAGTGGCCAGAGAGACAGGAAGACAGTCAGGGATGTGGTATTGTGGAGGCCAACAACAGGTGTTTCAAACAGTGCAAGTGGTTAAGAGTGTCAGAAGCTGAAAACAGGATATCATAAAACAAGACTGTATAGAGAACAGTGGTGTTAATGCCGAGAGAGTGAATGCCAGATGCAAAACCAAAGGAAATTAATTCTGTGAAGCTGACATCTCAAGCAACAGGTTAGATAGTGCATATCTGGGCTAATGAAATACAAAAGCAATACTGGATGCACAGTCAGGTTTAGAAAATAAAAATTCATTGTTTCAAAAATGCCAATGATATCTACTGAAAATATATTTTTAACCATGAGGACTGAGGCTGTGTGTCTAGGGGGAAAAGGCATCAGACTACTCCGTGGCCTTGGGGATACTAGTCATAACTTGGACTTTCTGGGTAATGTACCCATGTCATGTTTCTCCTCAGTATTTACTTACCTATAGACAGTGCTAGAAGTTATTTACATTTTATCCCAATTACTTAGTGCTATATTTTAAATATAAATAATCAAACACAAAACTTAAAAGCTTGCTGAAATACTTGTTTCCTAATAAAGAGAATTTTAAATCCCAATAAGAAAGCTCAGCCTTATTAACTATAAATTTCTAATTACCACAGAATCTGGGTAAAGTCTTTTCAAGTGTTCGAGAACCTCTGCTCTCTTTTGTTGGCGTTTCCCCTCATGGTTGTCAATCCCAGCATTCTGCAATTCATTGCTAGTAAGATTCAACTCTTCATTCACTTCAGACATTCTTGATTTTGTCTTTGCAATTTCATCCATTAGATTTTCCTCTTGCTGTTTTTTCTCTTTCAAGGAATCCCTACATAACAAAAATAAATTATACAGCAAAAATAAAACCCAGAATTTAGGAATTGCAACGTTCAATATATTCTGGTCTGGCATTGCAAGGGAATGGAACAGTGTTGTATCAACTTTAAGCGATGTAAAATACAACAAAGAAACCTAACATTAAACAGGCAGAAGAGATTCTGACAGGTCTTTGTTGATTCAGAAGATACACATTTCTGGATACTAAAAAAGTAAGGACGGATTACTATAACCAGAGAAATACATTATGAGCTTATAGTAAGTAAATACCAGTTAAAAAGAAATTCTTAGTGGTGGACTACTTAAGGTCACACTAGCTTTCATGACATAACTTTTATTATAAAATATCAATACTTAAGAGTTTTTAAGTTCTACCAGTGGTAAACGTTTATATTTTCAAAGCTTAAATATTTTATTTATTTATACGTTTAAGTATAATTTTTAACTATCTGCAATGAAGTGAGAAAAGCAATGGAGGAGTGAGAACATTATGATCCAGTGGAAGCATTCATTCAATGAATATACCACAAATAAACCAGACCCTTGAGATATAAGAAAGCTGCAAGGAATTGTTTAAACTATACCTACATGCATGTTTTTGTATACTCCTCTAACTTCTCTATTCGTTTTTTATGATCTTCTATTTGTTCTTTAATTTGTTTTAGATTTTCCTAAAATAGGAAATGAAACCTAAAATCAATTACAACAATTCCAAACAAATAATTTTTTACTATATGCCTAGTCGAAGAAATAATTACTATAATTATTGTAAATAATTATATTTACTGTAATATTGTAAATTGTTCTAAATTTGAAATATATCAAATATAACCACATAAAAATAGAGCAAATTTCAATTTGGAAAATACAGTATAGTTATAGAGCTTTGAGGTTCAAGAAAATCAGGGTTCAAATTCTGGCTCCACCATTTACTAGTTTACTCTGGTAACTTCAAACTCCAATGGGACTGTTCTTAAACATCTATCTATACACAGTTCTTAACTTTCTATCAGATTAATTCATTCAATAAATATCTAACCCTGGCTACCATGTGCTAGGATGAACAGGATAGAGTTCCTGTTCTCAAGGACCAAGGTCTGGTGGTAGAGATGGGCAGGAATGGATAGGATTAAGTATAGGGGTTAAGAAGATTCATTCTGGAGACAAAATGTTTGGAATCAAACCCTGATTCCTCCAGATAAGTTTAGTCAGGTTAACCACCTTGTGCCTCGATTCTTTCATCTGTAAAATCCATTAATTCAACAAATATTAATTGGTATCTGCTCTAAATAAGGAACTATTCTAAGTGCTTAGAATATACCAGGGAACGAAACAAACACCCATGCTCTTGTGGAGTTTACACTCTGGGGGGAAGGCAGGCAAATATATGCAAATCAGACAACATGTTAGGAGATAAACGCTATGAGGAAAACAGTAAGGTAAGGTGGGCAGCTGTGCAGAGGGGACTAGTTTTAAATAGGTAGTCATGACAGGCCTTCTTGAGAAGGCAACATCTGAGAAAAGACTTGCAGGAAGTGAGGGAATTAAGAATGAAGAAATGCAGGGAAAGCATGTTTCAGGCAGAGGAAAAAGCCACGGCAAAGGCATGGGTACAACTGATACGGTCCTGGGGGTGGGCGCATAGTTGGATCACAGAGAGCAAGGGGAAGAGTAGAAAAAAAGGAGGTTTGGGAGCGGTGAGCAGATGAGGCAGTTCCACATAGGGCACTCAGGAGTTAAACTTCATGTGCACTGGGGAGTGGTCACAATTAGACATTAGAAGCAGCACTTTGGCTGCTTTTCTGGGACTATGGTGGAGGAAAAAGAGGGGCAGCAGGGAAACCTAAAAGGCTGCTAAAAACAGACAACAAGATGACTCGGACAGGGTGCTAACTGTAGAAGTGGAGAGAAGTTATCAGATTTTTGGTATACTTTGAATGTGGAGCCAACAGAATTCCCCAAGAGTCAAAGATGGACTCCAAGGTTTTTGGCCCGAGCAACCACTAAGACTGAATTGTCATCACCTGAGAGGGGAAAGATTATATGTGGCATTTGGATGTGAAGATAGAAGTTCAGTTTGGGACTTAAGTTTGAGATGTCTATTCAACATTCAGAATGGAGATACTGAGAAACTTGCATATAGAAGATAGCGAGTGATAAATACAAATTTGGGAGTCATAAGCAGATAGTATTTAAAGCTACAAGAATAAAGATCACCAAGGCAGAATATGGAGAGAATCGAAAAAAACCAGGATGAGAACATAATACTACTGCTAATATCTACTTCATAAGGTTATTTGAGGATTAAATAAATTGGGTTTACAACAGTGCTGTAAACATGTATGTATATAGTTATGTACAAATAAACACATTATAATGCTACTATTGTTCCTGTTCCTGGGAAGTGTCAGACCCATTTCTAGCAACATATTTCACTTTGAAATTCTAACCCTGTTTCTTCATCTGTACCCTACAGCAAATACCACCCCTATATTGTTGTGAGACCTAAAGGAGCTAATGAATGTAAAGTGTCCAAGTAAGCAATAAGTGTTTTTTCCTCTAAATTCCAAATATCCACTTATAAACTACATGTAATATGTCATTCAGAGCCATTTCCCCACTACAGTTCTTGCTGGAAATGGTGGTCACATTTTCAGGATGGCCTGTAGACCCCATAAGATATGATGATTTGTTATTTTTGAATTTGTTATTTTTGAATTTTACAACCCAATTCTCAGTCTTTAGAAAAAATAATTATGGGCTAAGGGAAAGATCAGATGTCTATAATTACACCCACTTTCATCTTATTCAACATGCCCATCACTGTGAGGTAGACATACCTCTGTCCATCATACAGAGGAAGAACTCAGAGGCAGGGAAGTTAAATAATTTAGTTATATACCAAGATTACACAGGTCAGTGACAGAACAAGACCACCTGGAAGCTAGGTCCACCTTACTCTAAGCAGAACACTACAATGTTCTCTTGAAGGTTACCTCCCACGTAGACCACTAAGCTCCTCTTGGACTATGTCCTTAATGTTTCCAAACGATTCTCATTTACCTCTGTTATGGTACTTACTTGTTTTTTCCCCTTATCTATCCTCTTAACTTCACTGGACTACAGTACATATAAGAACAGAGACTCTATCATCTGCCCTGCCTATCAGGACACAGCTGTGTAGCAAATGCTTACTGACTACATGAATGAAGGCACCACTTACATCTTAGACCATGACAAAAGACCAGCTAAAATGGCACTGAGCAGCCTAACAGGCAATCCAGAATTTTTCATATTAATTGCTTATGTTTGATGCAAATCCATTTATATATTGAAAAGCTAATATGAAAAGGGAATACGACTTCATGAAACTAATTCTAAATCATCACTGCACAAACAAAGGTACCTCAACTTCTCCATGCCGTCGCTTTTCAAATGCCAGCCTCTCCTCATCAGTCTTCTGTTCCCATTGCAGTTTTTCTAGTTGCTGGGTCATTATAGCCACTTTCTTCCTTACTTGTTCCTTAAGTTCCTTATAACGGTCCAGCTGTATAAAGAGCATTTACACATTGCAAACTCACTAAAGAAGCATAAGAGGAAATTTTTTATATGGTATTCTTTATTAGCAGATAATAAATCTCATCAGAATTATGTTTTATATAACTTAGATCATAAATGGCCATCTTCTCCATATAATGTGTACATAAAATGAACATCTTATTTAAAATTGTTTAGATAGATAAATATGGCATTCCAAATCAATTTTATAAGATCTCTGTATCAAATTCTTAAAAGAGAAGGGGACTAAAACTCACTAATAGTCCACAGCAAGAGGAATTCAGAGAAAATTACATATTTTTTGTTTACATAGTCACAAAAAAATAGTATATATATTGTGATATAAGATTATTATAAAATCTAAAGATAAATGATAATCTGGCTGAGAATAGTTGATAACTGAATTACAATTTTTTGATATCTGCTATCAATTTATTTAAATTAAATTTTATAAACTAAATTAGATATTCATCATTCATCACTCAACATTTTAAATCTCCTTAAGTCATCAATTTCCCTCCAATTAAGTGATCATGTCTTTTCAAAGCCATATATATCTTTTAAGTTTTCATAATATTCATGAAAGAAATGACTGCCTTAGAAGGTTAATACATAATTACCTTTTAGTAAAAAATGATACCATGTAATCTTGTTTTTCTATGTATTTTCTATGACTTTAACTCATAGATGTTATAATGCTATCTAATCTTTTAAAGGAAAAATAGCCTAAAGATTACATTTAGATTCTACATACAGGCTGAAAAATTTAAATTAATTCCCATATATTCTGAGGACAATCTCTTAAGATATCAGAAACAGAGGTTGTGCTTTAAATTTTTTATATCTACAAGGAGAAGCTGAAACAATAGAAATAAAAGATTTCCCATATGTTGCCTTTTTCACCTGACTGGCTTCTAGTTCAATGTCTCGCCCTTTATGTAAGATTTCTTCCTCAATATGCTTTTCAAAGCTTCTCCAAGCACCATCTAAATCAACCAGCTCTGTCTCCAGGGCTTTTATGTCATCTTCCTGTTTAGAACATTGTTTTTCACTGTCCTTTATTGATTTCTTAGCCACATCTAACTTTTTGAGGTGGTGAGAAGTATTTTCTTTGGCTTTAATGTATTGAGGCCTCTTCTGATTTAAAAGTGCTTCAAGAGATCTAAAAACAAAATAAAGTGTGCTTTTAAACATAATTAAAGTTTATAATATACAAAGGGAAGAAAGTATTTTTAGGAAATCATACATTTAAAAATAAATTCTAAAACCTGACTTTAAGAGACGATAAGCAGAACAGTGGTTGCCAGAAGCTGGAGGAAGGACTGAATAGGTGAAGCATAGTGGAATTTTAAGAGTGGTAAACTATCCTATTTACTGTAAAGGTGGAACATGACATCATGCATTTATTAAAACCTACAAAACTTTACAGCACCAAGAGTGAACCTTAATGTATGCAAGATTTAAAAAAACACTTAGGTGGCCAAAGGATCCACAGAATGAGACAGAAGAATCTAATTGTATTATAAACGTATGAAGGGACCTTACTAAGAGATAGGGGGAGAAAGTGCTAGCCTAAGCAACTCTGGAAATGAGTGGAGCCTGTTCAACTCAAAGCAAAAAGAATTGTACATAAACATTGTACCCTATTTGATAAAGTTGCTTCCTACAAGGATATTGATTAACAGTTCTGATACTGCCATACATGATTACTGGAACTGAACAATTAAGCAAATGAATGGCAGACTGCGGAAGCCAGATTTCTCATTTTGAAATGGGAGGTTACCAATAAGCAAGGTCAACATCAACAGTGATGTCATGTTAATATTACGATGTTACATAAATGATATATCACATAACATATATGAGACGCTGACATCACTGATATGTGATGAGAATGGCATTTTACTTCTGAGGTCTTCCTCCCATAGACCCATAAACCCTGTCTAATTGTTAGAAAATTATCAGATAAATTCCAATCTAGGGCCAATACTCCTCAAAATTGTCGAAGTCATCAAAAACAAGGAAAGCCTGAGAAACTGTCACAGCCAAGAGGAGCCTAAAGAGACATGATAACTAAATGTACTGTGGTATTCTTGATCAAAAAAGGGATATCATGTAAACACTAAGAGAATATAAAGTATGGACTTCAGTAAATAGTAATATATCAACAGTAGTGCATTAATCTGACAAATGTATCATACGCATATTATAAGATGTTATTAGTAGGAGAAACTGAGTGTGGGAATATGGGAACTCTGTACTAGCTTTATAATTTTTCAATATATCTAAAAGTATTCCAAAGTAAAAAGTTTATTTTAAAAAATCAACTTTAAAAATGTCGCTTATATTTTTTTCTGTTAATCTATGTAAAATCCAACTGCTAATAACTTTTTTAAACACTCACTTTAATTCTTTTTCTGTTTGTTGCAGTTGCCTAGTTAGCATTCCATGTTCTTTTTTCTTGGCTTTAACTGTATTTTCATGATGAGAAAGAGACTCTTTTGTGACACTCAAATCCCTATTCACATGCTCTAACTCAGTGTTCAGAAAATGAATTTTCCTCTCATTATGATACAGTTGGAAAAGCTGTAATTGTATCTTGTTAATTTTCAGTTCTTCAAGGAGACTCTGGTAACGTTCTGCCTATAAAAGAGTACAATTCAATAGTTAAAAGGGAGTATATTTACTTTATATGGCTTCTCATAAACTCAGCTATAATACTAACAAATTATCTCTAGTGAATTTTTATTCCTGTCGCTGAGAAATAGCATTCCTGTCAAAAGTAGCATTATTTGGAGAATGTTTCTGGATATACTTTTATGATAAACAAGTAAACTGATACGTAACTTTATGTTCATGTACTCAGCGGCATGGTGACAAGAACACTGAAGTAGCACCCGTTACCTTGGATCCTTGTCCCATTTCTGCCTTGACCTCAGAGTCTGACAAGTTCATTAACATTTCTGATATCAGTTTCTTCATTGATAAGATGAAGGAAATTATATGACTTATAAAATCCTCACAACTTTAAATTCAATGATCCCAGGTGGAATTCCTACTATAAGGATGTAATTTTTCCACTAAAATAGAACTAATAAAACTGTTAAAGTTCTAAGTATGTGAAATGGGAGAATTTCCTTAGTACTTATACTACTAAGAAGTGAATAAAACAATGGGCTACTGTGAGAGGAAAGCTCCTAATCAATGAAGTATTCCAAATAATAGGTAAACAGCCATCGGCCAGGATGTTGTAAAAATTAGGAAGTTGGACTATGCTGTTTTCAAAATGTTTAAATTCTGCAATTCTGTATTTCTATAAGCTGTTTCAGGATATTGTGAATACTATGGTCTGACTTTCACTGATACCACCCCTTTCCACTGAAAAAAAAACAAGGTTATATACATGCTTATAAAAATATGAAGATACATAGAAACATCACTAATGAGGAACATATCCACTTTTCTTCAAACATTTATTGATTGCCTAAGAGCAGTGCCAGCCCCTCTTCTATATGCTGGGTATACAGTGGAGAACAAGACAGAAATAGCCCTGCTCCGGTAAGCTTAGACTCTAGCCATTCTAACGGAGGAGAGGGGAGAGGAGGAGTCAGAGAGTAAGCAAGCAAACAAACAATAAACAAGGTGATCCCACACAGCAGCAATACATGCTGCCAATGGAACTAGGTAGGATGGTACAAAAGTACCAGGGAGTAGGGCGCTAATGTAGACTCGGGGCATGGAGAGCAAATGCCTGCCTCAGAGAGAACGGTTTCTTATGAAAACTTGAATGAGAGAGTATCAGCCATGCAAAACTCAGGCATACGCCTATGCAGGCAGAGGACTAGAAAAACCTCCAGGCTGGGAGGGAGAAAGTCATGTTCAATAAATAATAAAGGATCAGTGTGGTGGTGGAGTAGAGGGAGTTGAGGCTTGAGAGGCGAGTAGGGGCCAGATCAGCAGGCTGGACAAGGAGACTTGACTCTGGAGCAGTGGGAAGCAATGAAAGGGTTTTATGCAAGAGAAAGACAGTCTGATTTGCATTTCACAAAGATCACTGTAAATGCAAATGACTACCAACCACATACAAAGCACTACACTAGGCATTGTGAAGGCACCAAGAAATACTATGGGACACAATTTGCAAAGTGTGTGTGTGGCATCCTAAGATGTCCCCAATACCCCTTTAGGTCAAAACTATTTTCATAATACTAAGATTTTACCTTTTTCATTGTATTGACATCTGCTCTGATGGTGCAAATGCCAGTGGGAGGTAAGCTGCTAGGCCTTAACACAAATAAAATTTAATACAGAGGCAGGTATGAATATTCATCTATTAAGCCGATATTAAGAAGATTATAAAAATATAAAACAATGCTACCCTTCTAATTATTTAGTTTTAGAAAATGTAGTTATTTTTCATAAGAATGTTACTTATATTAACATGTAATGGGTTTATTATTAGTCTGAAAGCCTCTGTCATATAAGATATAAACCCATCAAGCTTATTTCTAGTTCAGAAAATCAGACAATTTTGTAGTTCAGTTTTCCTGCTTATTTGGGGAAACAAAAAAACAAACAATGGAAAATACATTAAAAATTTTACCTTTAATGAGTATCGGGCTTTATTTGTCTTAATTAACAACAAAATCTTTTAGTAACCCCAAGCCAGCACCTAGCAATTCTCACAGACCTTTTGTATCCAGCACTTCATGGGTTACAGTTTCATGACACCTTACCTCTTCTTTCTCTAATTTTGCATGTTTGCGCTCTGCAGCTAAATTTTTTTTCTTATTAAAATTAAACTGTGCATCGTCTTCGGCTTTCTGTAACTTTCTTTTCTTTTCCTCATATTCTCCTATAAGTTCTCCAGAAGTGCTGATTTCCTCAAAAAACTGGGTTCTTTCTTTGGGTTTTTTCATTGAAATCGACTCTACAGTTCCCTTTTAAAGACAGTAAAGCATACCAATGTACTAAAATATAGTGATGTATTTTCAAACTCATGAATCAAATAAGTTACAGTAGCTTCTTACCTGGAAAACCAGACAGTTCCGTGCTCTGACTATTATGCCTATCTTTTCTAACTCAGCTGTGTAAGCAGAACGACTCACAGGATTATCCTCAAAACGATATTCTGAGCATCCAGCTATAATAAAATAAATGCTATTATAGGAGGTAAAAAGTCCAGACATATATCAACTTCAAAGTATAATAATATTATTTTTCTTATGGAAATGGCCAGTTATGCAATTATATACATGTTTGTTAATAAACCCATCTAATCAGTCAACAGATATTGTCTACTATATGCCAAGGAGCATTCTACAGCAGTGAACAAAACAGACAAAAGTCAGATCTCAAGGAGCTTATATTCGATGATGAAGACAGACAAAAATGACATACATAAATAAAATAAGTATCATGTAAGCAGTGGGAAAGGGGTAGAAAATTTCTGTGTATGGGGAATTGCAATTTTAAATATGTCTGAATGTCTATGTCCCCTCTAAACTCCTATGTTGAAATCCTAATCTCCAAAGGTGATAGTATTAGTAGGTGAAGTCCTCATGAATGGTATCAGTGCTCTTATAAAAGAGATCCCACAGAGCTCCCCAGTCCTTCACCGTGTGAGAATACAGTGAAAGTCTGCCACCTGGAAGAAAACCATCACCTGACCATGCTGGCACCCTGATGTTGAACTTTAGTTTCCAGAACTGTGAGAAATAAATTTTTATTGCTTATAAGCTACCCAATCTGTGGTGTTTTGTTATAGCAACCCAAACAGGCTAAGGCAGATTGGTTAGGAACAAAAACAAAGCGGGAAGTATCACACTTCCTGACTTGACAATATATTACAAAGCTACAGCAATCAAAACAGATGGTACTGGCATAAAAACAGACATATAGATCAATGAACAGAATAGATAGTCCAGAAAAAAATCAATATATCTACAGTCAGTTGATCTTCTACAAGGGTACCAAGAATACAAAATGGGGAAAAGATAGTTTCTTCAATAAACAGTGTTGGAAAAACTGGATATCCACATACAGAAAATGAAATTGGACCCTTATCTCATGCCATCTACAAAAATTAACTTAAAATGGATTAAAGACTTAAATATACAATCTGAAACTAAAACTACCAGAAGGAAACACAAGAAAAAAGCATCTTGACATTGCTCTGGGCAACAATTTTTTGGATATGATACCGAAAACATAAGTAACAAAAGCAAAAATAGAGAAGTGGGACTGCAGCAAACTAAAAATCTTCTGCACAGCAAAGAAAACAATCACCAGAGTGTAAAAGGCTACCTATGGAATGAGAGAAAATGTTTTCAAACCACATAACCGAAAAGGGGTTAATATCCAAAATATATAAGGAACTCTTACAACTCAATATCAAAAAATCAAATAATCCAATTTAAAGATGGATAAAGGACCTGTATTTCTCAAAAGATGCTCATATAAATGACCAACAGGTATATGAAAAGATGCTCACTATCAGGACTCATCAAGGAAATGCAAATCAAAACCACAATATGTCACATCACACCTACTAGAATAAAAAATAAAAAAGGCAAGTGTTGGTGAGAATGTGAAGAAGAGGGAACCCTTGTACACTGTTGGTAGGAATCATAAATTGGTACAGAATTATAGAAAACAGTATGAAGGTTCTTCAAAAAATTAAAAATAGAACTACCTTATGATCCAGCAGTCTCATTTTGGAGTATATATTCAAAGAAAATGAAGTCAGTATCTCAAAAAAATATCTGTACACCCATGTTCATTATAGCATTATGTACAGCTAAGATATGAAACAACTTAAATGTCTCTTGATGGATGAGTTGATAAAACAAGGGACTATTACTCATCCTTAAGGAAAGAAGGAAATCCTGCCGTTTGCAACATTTTGGATTAACCTGGAGGACCTTATGCTAAGTGCCATACACAGAAAAACAAATACAGCATAATCTCACTTACATGTGGAACTTAAAATAGTTAAACTCAGAGAGGCAGAGAGCAGAATGGTGGTAGCCAGGGGAAGGGTTAATGGTGAGATGTTGATCAAGGGATACAAAGTGTCAATTATGTAGACTGATAAGTTCTGGAGATCCAATATATAGGAATGTGACTACAGTTAATGATAATGTAGTGTATACTTAAATCTGCTAAGAGGGTAAATCTTAAGTGTTCTCACCATACACACACAAAAGAAAATGGTAACCATGTGAGGTGATATATGCTAGTTAGCTTGTGAAAATTATTTCACAATGTATATCAAAACATCAAGTTGTATACCTTAACTATATGCAATTTTTGTCAACTATACCTCAATAAAGATGTGAAAAATTAATTTATGACAGTTTATTAACAAATAAATAAAGCAGGCTAGGGAATCCTTACTGAGATGGAGACTGAAAGAGCCCCAGTGGAGAACCAAACAATTCTGAGATTTGCTATCCAAAAGAAAAAAAAAAAAAGACCCTCTCGTTACTATGCCAGTGGAATAATAAAACACCCTTTTAAGAAAGAACAGATAATCAGACTTAACCCTTGAAAAATCAAATGACTCACAAGCAAACATCTACTAAAAGATACCTCGAACAATCCTTTCAAATGTTTTCTCTTCTCCGCTTTCTTCCACATATACAATTTTTACACTTGCAGAAGAAGAAACAGGTTTTCCAATATGTGCTCCATGAATAAGTTCCTGAATATTTTTTACTCTTAAATTGGCTATTTTCTCTCCCATTGCAAAACTAAGTGCATCCATTACATTCGATTTTCCTGGGAAAGAAAAGAGAGAAGTTATTCATTCTTAATAAAAAGCTTGCCCAGAGCCAAAGAAGCAAGCCACCAATGGAACTGAAATATAGACAGTACACGTTCTCATTAGTACATCTTGTCTACACTCAAAATGCATGTGACTGAACAATTTTACGTAGATCACTGATTTTTTCTATGCAGCTATGATAGAATACTAAATGGTCTAAATTTAAGGATTGAAATATGTGGACTTACACCCTGGCTCTCTCCATTATTATACCACAGCAAACCATTTAACTTCTCTGAGTTTCAGTTATTCCCATTTTATAAACAGTAACTATCAAATATTTTTAAAAACTAGGTAATTATATCCAGGATATTCCTAAGGGCTAGACTAAGGCCACTAGAATATTTGTTATTGGTATGAGCTGGTGGTGCAGAAGTTATATAGCAAGCCTGAGCCTCTATCCTTTGAAAGACCTGCTTACAAGGTTGGCCGGCATCTAGAGATTTGGACTTGGATTTGGAGAGGGTTTCCACCACTTTCAGATAAGAATGTCTCCTTGTGCCTAAACTGTTTGTGCAAATGACACGATTTATGCTGAACACCTGCTTTCGTTCTAGGAGTCTGGAATTTTGGTATATGTTAGGCAGACGGTGCCCATGTGACCATTCCCCATTAAAAACCTGGGCACCGAGTCTTTAATGAGGTTCTTCGTGAGACAACACTTCACATGTGCTGTCACAACTTGTTGCCTGTCCTACGTGACTCCACCAGGGGAGGATTCACAGAGCCTCAAACCAGGTTTCCTCAGTTTGCCCCATGAGCCTTTTCCCTGCTGAGTTTGCTTTGTTTCCTTCCACTGTGATAAACAATAGTCCTGAGTGTAACTATATGCTGAGTCCTCCTAACAAATCACCAAAACTGGGGGTAGTCTTGGGGACTTGTGACTCAAATGGCAAACTGTTATCTAAGCATGAGCCCATAGTTCTAAGACAATTTCAGAGGTGCAGTGTCATTTTAGCTACTAGGTTTTCTATTTACTTTTTCTTCTTTAACACATTCCTTCTCCTATATCCATGAACAATTTAAATTTCCAGTGCCAGAAGGGGGGAAAGTAACACAAAGAAAATACTGGTAGCCACTGGAGATATGGCTGAATTTTAGAAGTATGTGACCTTTCAAAAAGAACTAGAAGTGGTAAAAATGCTGTAAATTTATTTAGATAAGTCTCAGTTAACTAATAAGTATGGAAATGAGGCTTTTTTGGGTCGACTGATAACCTACAGATTGAAAGCTATTGTAAGACAGTGCATATACAGGACAAAATGAACATTCCTTGAATTGAATTATTAAGTCTAAAAGTAACAGAACTAAGCACAAACTGCTTTTGGTCAAGACTTATTTGAAATCTGCCAAAAATAAACATTTCCCTACCCAAGTTCATTTATTTCATTAATGTCTATTGAACACATATTATGTGACAGGTCTTAAAGATTCAGCAAAAGAACAAGACCAATAAGTATTATCTTCTATTAAAAGAGTCACACAGTAAACAAAAAAGACAATCCCATACATAAGTACCATGATGTTATAAAATAGGTGATGAAATAGAGGGTGACTGGGAAAGGCAACTTCAGATAGGATGGTCAGGAAATATTTATTAAGAGCCTATCTACCAGTTAGTGTTAGTCTACAACCATCTGTTGAAAAAAATAAATAAAAAAATGAACCAAGTAAGTTCGGTAATGGTCAGATCAGGGACTAACTCAAAACCAACATCAGGAAAATAATGAATCTTGGAGGAGTTATCTTTTAGGCTATCATTACTTGATAAGGATGGATCAAATAATCAAAGGTATAAAAATTATGCTATCAACACAGAGAATACAAGTAATGACTCTATAGCATCTTACTATGCTGATGGACAGTGATTGCAATGGGGGGGGACTTGATAATATGGGTGAATGTTGAAACCACAATGTTGCTCATGTGAAACCTTCATAAGATTGTATATCAACGATACCTTAAATTAAGGTAAAAATTATGCTATCACTCTCCTATCTCAAAACCTCAATATTCTCCACTTATTTGTCCTCTTGCCCAACCAGATGCTAAGATCGTTTTGATCCCAGCTCTGTGTATCTCTTCATTCTGCCTCTTCTTATCCATCTCTTCACTTGGTCAAATCCTCCTTCCTTCAGTGCCTCCTCGCTGTGCTCACCCTTCCTTTCCTTGCCTCCTCAAATTCATTCACTCATTCTGCAAACATTTACTGAACACCTATTAATCAGCCACTCTCCTAGGTACTGAGGCTAAAAAGACAAAAAATAGGTAGGATTCTCCCCAAGGTGCTTACAGTGGGGAATATGACCAATTTTTATTGAAATCCATTTTGTGCCAAAGATCCCATGTGTTATTTTATTTAGTTTTTGCAACAATTCTATGAGGTAGATATTTAATTTGCATTTCATAAATGAAGCAGAGGCTCAAGGGCAAACAAATGATATGTTTTGGAGTTAGATGTCTGATTCCAAAATCTATATTCTTCCCACTAAAAGCAGGAAATTGTAACCTATAAGTTCTAAGATAAAGTTAATACAAAGAACTATAGAAGCACTTAAGAGAAACACTAATTACTAGAGGCTGGAGGCTCTGCATAAGCTTTGCAGGAGACGATTCTGAGCTAAGTTTTAAAGGATAATTACAAGTTTGGGGAGGGGGTTGCCAAAGCTAAACATACCATTCCAGGAAAAGAGAATAGCTTGGTCATAAGTACAAAGGAATAAGAGGTCATGGCACCATTCCAGTAAGAAGTGGCAAGTCACTTTATGTAGATGAGCAGAGCTTTTACAAGGTTGTGAATGGTAAGAGAGAATTTGACTTCATACTGAAGTGAGGCCACTAAAGGATTTTAGGAATATCAGTGACTTTTTTAGATATTTTACAGAGATTCCTCAAAAAAACATCAGAAAATATGCAGAGGATATAAAAAAATCAATTCAGAGAAAAAGAAATACAAAAGGTCTTTAATTATATGAAAAGACATTTGAACTCAGTCATATTAAGAGAAACGTAAATTAAAACTGTATTGACTACAATTTCTAACTTACTAGCTTGGCAAAAATCCAAAACTTTGAGAACATATTATTTTGATGAAGCAGGAGGGAAACAGGCCCTCTCACACATTGCTGTTGGAAGTATGAAATGACATGACCATAGTGGAGGGGAAATTTGGCAATAGCTAGCTAATTATGAATCCATTTGTCTTTGAGCCAGCAATTCTACTTCTACAAATATATCTTCCTCATACATGTGTACAACCACACAATGGAAAATACACAACTATACAATTCATTATAGGTTGTTTCTAAGAGAAAAAGATTGGAAACCCAAATGTCCAAAAATTAAAGGACTATTTGAGACAACTATGTCACAGCCACACAGTGGAGAATTATAGCAGAAAAAGAACAGAGGACATAAATGAAAATAAAATGAAAAAAGTGCCTCACAGCATATCCAGTAAAAAACTAAATACAAAGCTTTATATAAAGAAAAAGTGAGGGGATGGGGGAAAAATACACATTTGCTTGAATGTGCAAAAATAAACACTGAAGGATAATCAATAAACTAATGGTCATCTATAAAAGGTTAAAAGCAGGACACAGAAACTGAGTTGGATATGTTGTTTGCCTCTCCTGACCCATTCTCCCTTTACCAACAGGCTCTCTCTCTGCTTTCTACCTTGTATCAAAAGGCTTTCATGCCTTTGGCTTTTAGTTCCATTCAGTGAATGGGGATCCGGTGGCAGAAAAGAATGAAGTCAGGGTATTTACTCCCTACTCCCTTCCCCATGAAGTGGCTTCTGACTGCTGTGTCCTTCAACAGAAGGTCACTGCTCTTTCAAAGTTCCTTCCCCTCTGGGTGCAGGGGTAGTGGTAGCTCCCCTGCTGCAGGCCCTGTGATTCCCCTACAGTCCTCCCACACCTTTGTAATTAGTCCCTTTTGTAAATAAACATTCCTCAGATTGTCCTAAATTGAGAGCACCACCTGTTCCCTGTTTGTACCCTGACACAGAAGCAAGGGTAGAAGGAAGATTTCTTTGTGTGTGTGTTCTTGAGAGTTCTGACCTTTGAAATATGTACATGCATTATCCATTTTTAAAAAAATGAAGTTTAAAAATCCCATAAATGAAAACAATCAGAAACAAACTGAATATTAAATTGTTGACACAGCTATATTGAGAAATGACTTATTTCAAGGGACTTCAGATCACAGAATTCTGTCTGTACATTCTTAGTTGGAAGCATTCTAAGAACCCGTGCATAAAATGAGAGTTCCTGTGGCCAGGATTCTCACCTGGCCGTGGTTGACTAGCTCACTGCACACCTATGGGCAATACATGGCTGTTGACTCTATAAAAAGAGCTCCGCCCAGTGCTCTGGGTGCAACATGGTGGCAAGGCTGCAAGGATGCTACGGCTGCAGGAGAGCAGAGCAGAGGCTGGAGTGGTGGCAGCGCCAAGGACAGAGGCCCAGAGGACGGTTGTGTGGGATGGCTGTGCAGCCAGAGAGGACCAGAGGATGGCTGTATGGACAGAGGGCCCCAGAGGACGGCTGTGTGGACAGAAGGGCCCAGAGGAAGGACAGCTGTGCAGACAGAGGTGCCCAGAGGCAAGGGGAGAGACTGGCTTGCTGCATGCAGACTTGCTCTGGGTAAACAGGATTTTACTGACTGACCTGCCACCTGGAAATAAAGTTGGGTATATCCCTTTCACCCCAAGAACATTTTGCTGTCAATTTCTTTGGTCACATCGACTCCATAGTGAACTTGCCCGGGGCTGAAACCCATTGGCAAGACAGGACCTAAAGAAGTACAAAGGATATTTAAATTTCCTTTAGTAGCTTTATTATTTATAATGTTATTGATACTGGTATTTTAAGAGTTTTCTTTATATTGTAGGCTAGAGCAAATGAGAATTTATATTAGTGATGTTAGGAATGAAGATTTTTAGAGTAAGAAAAAAATACTTACAATGACAAAAATCAAGAATAGTGAAAACACATGATGTTAAACCTGAACAGAAAATACCAATATGAATTCAATTTTTAAAAATTACTGTCACATGAAAAGATGCCCAACAATCATTTTGTTAGGCAGAAAGACACAAATGAGTGCAATGAAAAGTAGAAAGGGCCCCCCAAAGATGACTCAGGGAGTTGATCAGATAGAATGAGAAAGCCAGAAATGACTCAGTTAATTATATGAAGCCACAGGGTCCAAGAGTGACTCAAGAAATGTCCATGGTCTCCCCAGATTAAGAAACAATCAGAAGCACAAGCACAGTACAGCCCCTGTCCTTATTTCACCAATCAGAACAAGCCTAGAGAGTTGACAGCTGTCAATCAAGGACTTCCGGGCCCTGCCAAAACCACATAAAAGAAGCCTCAGCACTGAACAACACACTAGAACAGATGGACCTAAAAGACATCTATAGAACTCTACACCCAAAAGCAGCAGGATACACATTCTTCTCAAGTACACATGGAACACTTTCCAGAATAGACCACATACTAGGCCACAAAAAGAGCCTCAGTAAATTCAAAAAGATTGAAATTCTACCAGCCAACCTCTCAGACCACAAAGGTATAAAACTAGAAATAAATTGTACAAAGAAAACAAAAAGGCTCACAAACACATGGACACTTAACAATATACTCCTAAATAATCAATGGATCAATGACCAAATTAAAATAGAGATCAAGCAATATATGGAGACAAGTGACAACAACAGCAGAAAGCCCCAACTTCTGTGGGATGCAGCGAAGGCAGTTCTAAGGGGAAAGTATATAGCAATGCAGGCCTATTTAAAGAAGGAAGAACAATCCCAAATGAATAGTCTAATGTCACAATTATTGAAACTGGGAAAAGAACAAATGAGGCCCAAAATCAGTAGAAGGAGGGACATAATAAAGATCAGAGAAGAAATAAATACAATTAAGAAGAATAAAACAATAGAAAAAAAATCAATAAAACCAAGAGTTGGTTCTTTGAGAAAATAAACAAAATGGATAAACCCCTAGCCAGACTTATTAAGAGAAAAAGAGAATCTACACACATAAACAGAATCAGAAATGAGAAAGGAAAAATCACGACGGACCCCACAGAAATACAAAGAATTAGTAGAGAATACTATGAAAATATATATGCTAACAAGCTGGAAAACCTAGAAGAAATGGACAACTTCCTAGAAAAATACAACCTTCCAAGGCTGACCAAGGACGAAACAGAAAATCTAAACAGACCAATTACCAGCAATGAAATTGAATCAGTAATAAAAAAAATACCCAAGAACAAAACCCCCAGTACAGATGGATCCACTGCTGAATTTTACCAAGCATTTAGTGAACACCTAATACCCATCCTCCTTAAAGTTTTCCAAAAATAGAAGAGGAGGGAATACTTCCAAACTCATTCTATGAAGCCAGCATCACTGTAATACCAAAACCAGGCAAAGACAGCACAAAAAGAGAAAATTACAGACCAATATCCCTGATGAACATAGATGCAAAAATACTCAACAAAATATTAGCAAACCCAATTCTAAAATACATCAAGAGGATCATACACCATGATCAAGTGGGATTCATCTCAGGGATGCAAGGATGGTACAACATTCGAAAATCCATCAACATGATCCACCACATCAACAATAAGAAGGACAAAAACCACATGATCATCTCCATAGATGCTGAAAAAGCATTCGACAAAATTCAACATCCATTCATGATAAAAACTCTGAATAAAATGGGTATAGAGGGCAAGTACCTCAACATAATAAAGACCATATATGACAAACCCACAGCCAACATCATACTTAACAGCAAGAAGCTGAAAGCTTTTCCTCTAAGATCAGGAACAAGACAGGGATGCTCACTCTCCCCATTGTTATTTAACATAGCACTGGAGGACCTAGCCACGGCAATCAGACAAAACAAAGAAATACAAGGCATCCAGATTGGTAAAGAAGAAGTTACACTGTCATTATTTGCAGATGACATGATATTGTACATAAAAAACCCTAAAGAATCCACTCCAAAACTACTAGAACAAATATCTGAATTCAGCAAAGTTACAGGATACAAAATAATATGCAGAAATCTGTGGCATTCCTATACACTAACGATGAACTAGCAGAAAGAGAAATCAGGAAAACAATTCCATTCACAATTGCATCAAAAAGAATAAAATACCTAGGAATAAACCTAACCAAGGAAGTGAAGACCTACACCTTGAAAACTATAAGACACTCTTAAGAGAAATTAAAGGGGACACTAACAAATGGAAACTCATACCATGCTCTTAGCTAGGAATAATTAGTATTGTCAAAATGGCCATCCTGCCTAAAGCAACCTACAGATTCAATGCAATCCCTATCAAAATACCAACAGCATTCTTCAACGAACTGGAACAAACAGTTCAAAAATTCATATGGAACCACGAAAGACCCCAAATAGCCAAAGCAATCCTGAGAAGGAAGAATAATGCAGGGGGTATCTCACTTCCCAACTCCAAGCTCTACTACAAAGCCACAGTAATTAAGACAATTTGGTAGTGGCACAAGAACAGACCCACAAGACCAGTGGAACAGAACAGAGAGTCCAGATATTAACACAAACATATGTGGTCAATTAATATATGATAAAGGAGCCATGGACATACAATGGGGAAATGACAGCCTCTTCAACAGCTGGTGTTGGCAAAACTGGACAGCTACATGCAAGAGAATGAAACTGGATCACTGTCTAACCCCATACACAAAAGAAAATTTGAAATGGATTAAAGACCTGAGTGTAAGTCATGAAACCATAAAACTCTTAGAAAAAAACATAGGCAAAAATCTCTTGGATATTAACATGAGCAACTTCTTCATGAACATATCTTCCCAGGCAAGGGAAACAAAAGCAAAAATGAACAAGTGGGATTATATCAAGCTGAAAAGCTTCTGTACAACAAAGGACACCATCAATAGAACAAAAAGGCATCCTATAGTATGGGAGAATATATTCATAAATGACAGATCCAATAAAGGGTTGACATCCAAAATATATAAAGAGCTCACCCACCTCAACAAACAAAAAGCAAATAATCCAATTAAAAAATGGGCACAGGATCTGAACAGATACTTCTCCAAAGAAGAAATTCAGATGGCCAACAGACACATGAAAAGATGCTCCACATCACTAGTCATCAGAGAAATGAAAATTAAAACCACAATGAGATATCACCTCACACCAGTAAGGATGGCCACCATCCAAAAGACAAACAACAACAAATGTTGGTGAGGTTGTGGAGAAAGGGGAACCCTCCTACACTGCTGGTGGGAATGTAAACTAGTTCAACCATTGTGGAAAGCAATATGGAGGTTTCTCAAAAAACTAAAAATAGAAATACCATCTGACCCAGGAATTCCACTCCTAGGAATTTACCCTAAGAATGCAGCAGCCCAGTTTGAAAAAGACATATGCACCCCTATGTTTATCGCAGCACTATTTACAATAGCCAAGAAATGGAAGCAACCTAAGTGTCCATCAGTAGATGAATGGATAAAGAAGATGTGGTACATATACACAATGGAATATTATTCAGCCATAAGAAGAAAACAAATCCTACCATTTGCAACAACATGGATGGAGCTAGAGGGTACTATGCTCAGTGAAATAAGCCAGGCGGAGAAAGACAAGTACCAAATGATTTCACTCATCTGTGGAGCACAAGAACAAAGAAAAAAACTGAAGGAGCAAAACAGCAGCAGACTCACAGAACCCAAGAGTGGACTAACAGTTACCAAAGGGAAAGGGACTGGGGAGGATGTGTGGGAAGGGAGGAATAAGGGGGGGAAAAAAAGAAAGGGGGCCTTACGATTAGGATGTATAATGTGGGGGGGCATAGGGAGGGCTGTGCAACACAGAGAAGACAAGTAGTGATTTTATAGCATCTTACTATGCTGATAGACAGTGAACGTAATGGGGTATGTGGGAGGGACTTGGTGAAGGGGGGAGTCTAGTAAACACATAATGTTCCTGATGTAATTGTAGATTAATGGTACCAAAATTAAAAAAATAAAAAAATAAAGAGGCCTCAGAACAAGCATCTGGGACTGTCTTGTTTTAGGCAGGCCCGCTCTGTTACTCTATGCAAAGTGTATTAAAACTTACTTTGCTTTCTTGAGTTAGCTTCTTGTCTCACTACATCTGACTTCCCTGCGACACCAAGCTGAGTTCCTTCCTTCCTAACAGTGTTAGTCATCAGGGAAATGCAAATCAAAACCGAAGTGAGATTCTGCTTCACATCAACTAGGATGCTGAAAGAAAGAGCCAGATGGTAACAACTGGGTTGGAGAAATTTGAACACTCCTCCATTGCCAGTGGGAATGTACAAAGGTGCAGTCACTTTAGAAAATAGTTTGGCAGTTCCTCAAAATGTTAAATATATAGTTACTGTTGACCTAGCAATTCCACTCCTAGGTATATCCCCAAGAGAAATGAAAACGTAAGTCCACGCAAAAACTTGTACACAAAGGTTCATAACAGCATTATTGAAAACCACCACAACAGTCCAAATATCCATCAACAGATGAATGGATGAACACAATGTGGTGTATCTTTACCACGGAATATTATTCAGCAATAAAGAGGAATTAAGTACTGATACATGCTACAACATATTATGCTAAGATGAAGGAAGTTGGGTACAGAAGGTCACATACTGCACAACCTCATTTATGTGAAATGTCCACAAGAGGCAAATCCACAGAGACAAAAGGTTAGAAGGGGAGAAATGAAGTGTACAATGGAGTGATCACTGTCACCACCCTAATCCACTAGACTCACTAATCGTAAAATAATCATGTCATGTGATGTACACAATTTGAACTACACATCACTTGTGATGCAGTTTAGCAAAAAATGTTTAACTTGAACCCATCAGCTTTTTAGATGTTGAATTTTCTCAAATACCTTTTCCTTGTCTATCAAGACATAAAATGGATCTTTCTTGCAGGAACACATGAGGATTACTGTCATAGCAGTGTGGCACATGGACTAAAGTAGGGTAACACCAAAGGTTGAGAATTTAGCTAAAACATTATTACCTTAATCCAGGAAGAAATGATGAGAGTCTGAAATAAAGTGATAGTGGGAAGAGAGAGAACAGGACAGGTTTGTTAAGAAGGCAGAACTGGCATGACTGGTAGTGTACAGGCTGTGACAGGAGAATGTATCAAGGGTGAAGGAGAACCCATTAAGGTGGCAGCCATGTGAAACTAGGAGAAAAGCATTTTAAGTCCAAGGAACAGCAAACGCTAAGACCCTGAAAATGGAAATGAGTTTGGCCTGTGTAAGGGAGGCAAAAAAGGCAATTCTAACCAAGAATAGTAAATGTAGGGGAAAAGAAATACACAAGGGGCAGATCATAAAGGGCTTTGTGGATTATGGGAAGAAATATGGATTTTATCCCAGGTGCAGGGGGAAACCATTGGAGTGTCTTAAGCTGGGCAGTATTTTGATTTATAGATTCATTACGTTTTTAATGCTCACTCTGGCTGCTGCTGTGCGAATGGACTGCAGAAAGACAAGAAAGGAAGCAGAGCGACCTGTTAGGACGTTATAGCAATAGCCTAAAAAATGAGAATTCTAGCAGCCTTGACTATATATTATAGCAGCAAAGAGTGGCAGGAAACAATTAGACTCAGGATGAATTTCAGAGGTAGAGTCATTAGGATTTACAGACGACTGGATAAGGGGAGTAGGGTATAGAAGGAAGAGAACTGCAGTCAAGAATTGCTCTGGCTTTCTAGTCTGAATGAATGAGAAAATGGTGCTTCTTCATGAGCGAGTAAGACCTAGGAAGGAACAATTATGTTGTTGGAGGTGAGGGGAGAAAATTAACTACTCTTTCTGATCACACTATTTTAGATGTCTGCTAGAAAAAGAGCAAACTAAACACTGGATTTTATAGGTTTGAAATAAAATTTTGAAAGTCAGTAGCATAAGGATGGTATTTGAAGCTATGAACTAGAAATCACCAGGGGAAAGAACACAGGGAAGAGACAGGACATATTCCTGGGGGATACTCCAGTGCTTAAGAGATCTGGGGGAGAAGCAGGAGAAATCTTGGCTGGTAGAGTCAAGAAAGTCCAGACAGCCAAGGGCTTAAAGGAGGGAGAGGTGAGATGTGATCTACCTTTTCACCTTGGCAGCAATGCTTTTCCTTTGCCAACTTCTTTGAAAACACTCCCGGCATTTCCTATTCCCCTCTCACTTCTATTTTTCTCCTTAAAACTTAACACTTGAATATTCTATATATTTTTCGTATTTAGTTTGTTATCTATCTCTCTGCACTTGAATGTAAGTTCTACATGGGCAGGGATTTTTTTTATCTGTTTTGTTCACTGATGGGAACAATGCTTTGGCACACAGTAGGCACTTAATTACTTCTAAATGAATGAAATACTGCTAAAATATTAAACAGGGTGAGGGCAGGGAATTGATCGTGGACTTTTTACAAGATACAAGTCAAAGTGACCCAGACAAGTGTCACTTCAGTGCAAGTTTGGGCTGAAAACTGAGTCAAGAGGATTAAGAGAATGGAACTATAGACAACTGCTTTAAAAAAAATCTCACCAGGCTGATAAGTGAAATGGGGACATAGCCTGAGGAGAGAGTGAGTTTTGAGGGATTTTTTTCCCCAAGCATTTTATTATGAAAATTTCAAACATACAAGAAAGTTTAAGGAATTTCATAGTAAGCATCCATGTATTTGCAACTAAATTCTACAATTAACATTGCACTGGACTTGCTTTTCACACATCTATCTTCAATATCCTAAGAATGTTAATAATGCATGTATGTGTTTATGCCAAGGAAAATTATCCAGTAAGGGTGAAAGATACAATTCAAAAAAGAAAGATGATATTTAAAATCATCTTTAAAAAGAAATGACTTGAGGAGTGGACAGAAAAGCACAAGGAGAGAGGATGGCCTCAGACTCAGGCACACTCGTGGTACTTCCCTGCTAATTATACTTCCAAGTCTAACATTTTTTCCATAAAGTTAAATACAAACTTCACTCTGGCAAGGACTTATGCAATAGGATTCTAACGTTATATGCTGCTGCTTCCCTACATGTGCACCACATTCTTGTCAGTTTGGACTATTAGCTGTCCCACAAATAGACTTCTACAAATCTCTGGAAAAATACTCTGTGCTCTTTGAGTCTAGCTCAAATGCCAAACTCCACTAGAAAACCTTCCCTCATCTTTATCTCTTCCTATCCATACCTCCCCAAATAAGATGTGGCATTTTCCTTGTTTAAATTTTCACGAACAGTGTTATTTAGTCTTCTATTTAAATTAGTGAGTCATTTTCTTACATTCTCTATACCTTGGGAGTAGGAGCTGTCTTATTTGTTGCAACTATTTGCTGAATCTGAGTGCAAAACATGAAGTTAAGATTAAAAACGAAATTTTTCCACAACCCACAAAAAACCTAATGTCAGATTTACTAAAAACAAACAAATGAGAACATGTCAAGTTTGGGCATGTGGTGAAAAGAAGAAATTAACAAAAAATATAACCAACTAACTAAAAGTATAACATAAATGTGCCTAACAGAAAATTATCAATTGGTTTAACAAAATCTGCCCAAATGTGCCAATAATTCTGTAAAATTTTTTAAAAAGGTGATCTGCTAACAAGTTTCCAAATGAATACAACTGAAATGATGCCCATTAAATTGGTCATGGATGTACCATATTGAATTTTGGCCTTCACAGAGCAAAAAGAATGTGAACAGCTCAGGCGGAATTCAGAAATAAGTACACACAAAACCTTTGTTGTGGTATGGTATTGAAGGCAATACTGAAATAACACATGACTGGCTTTATGTGGTCCCAAGTACAGTCTCCTGGTGACCAGTGATTCTCTAGAGGGGAGTTGAGCTTACAGGGCATGTGGATCTGGAGGCAGAGGGGCAAGAGGAATCTGTAAATGCATTTTCACATTAACTTTAAGGTATGTTGCTAATCACAAGATGTATTTTTGAATTAAGAAAATAAGATTATTTTGAAACTGAAGTTTAGCACTAGATTTAAAAAGTTTAAAACACCATAATGTTTAGGGCACATAGTTTAGGCTGACTTAAGTTCAAGACTTTGTGCAGATACTGAAGTATTGCACTGCTGGAATTACAAAATACAATTGAGCAACCCTTCACATACTCTCCCGTTAAAAAGTGAAAATAAACTGGAGGTGGGCTCTGATAAATAGGTGGAGAGGGTTAGTTACAGTAAGAATGCAAATGTTTATAGTAATTATCTTTTCAATGCTTTCTGATAACAAAGTGTGAACGAGGAAATACATGGGAGAGGCAAGGATATGTTCAAATACATGAATATATCTACAAAATCTAAGAAATCTTAGAAATCTGATCCCTTGTATTCTTTCACATATACTACGCACAAAAGAAAATATCAAAGAGCAGTTATTTTATAGGGCAGCAGAAATTGAACAACAGTTCCACAATAATTATACTCCAACTCTGGTGTGCCAAGAAAGCCCGTATTTAAGTGTCCTATTCGTACTGATCAAATGTATGGAGGCAACTGTTATCTTGTGACTCAGATGTGGTTTCCGAGCTAAGAAAGGAGACGCGGGCCGCGAGGGCCGAAAGGAAGACTCGGGGCGGGGGGAAATCCAAGGAGCCGGTCCCTGCAGCCCCCGCGCCCCCCGGGCCCCGGGCCCCCACCCCAGCGTCCCAGCGGCGGGGGCCTAGCCAGGCTCGGAGGAACTCACGGGGCAACCTCAGAAAGCCAGGCCGCCCCTCTGCGTCTCAGTGTCCTCGACTACAAAACGAGGTGACACCCGTTTGCGAGGGTTGAACAGGGGCTCGGGAAACGCCCTATAAATGGCGTCTCGCGGGGTTCCCGGGGCAGAGGAGCCCTGAATCCCAACGGCTGTTCGGCCCCTCGGAGCCCTTAGTTTCCTCTAGAGGTGCCCCCACTTAATGTTTGGATGAGGAAGGGCAGGGAGGCGAGGGCAGGTGCGTGGGGCCGAGGGCAGGAGGCGGGGGGGGGGGGGGGGGGAGGGCCCAGGGGGGCCCCGGGGGGAGGGGCAGGGCGGAGGGTGAAGTCTGGACGCTCCGGTGCTTAGTGGCTGTCTGGGCCTTCTGGGCACCCTCATGTGGGGGGGCGTAGGTCAGGCCTCCTGGGCAGGGGGAAGAGTGGGCCCAGGTGGGGGGCGAGGGTCGGGGCCCCTGGGTGGAGGGTGGGGGTCAGACAGGCGTGGGGGGGTAGGGTGGGCAGGGGGCGTTTGAGGGTCTGGCACCGGCCAAGGCGAGGGCGAGGGTCGGGCCCCCGGCGTGGAGGGCGAGGCCGGGGCTGGGGACTGGCCGAAGCCCGCGGGCACAGTCGCTGGGGGCCCACCGCGTGGCCGCCCCCACGTCCCGTCACGCAAAATGAGGCCGGGGCCACCCTCGCGGGCGGAGGCGGGCAGGGTCCCAGTTACCGGAGCCGTTGGGGCCGATGACGCAGGTGAAATTCTTGAAGGGACCAATGACCTGGCGGCCTCGCCACGACTTGAAGTTCTCGACGAGCAGCAGCTCCAGGCGACCCATGGCTGCGCCGGCTGCGCCACAACCGCGTTCTCACCCTCAGGGGGGAAAAGCGCGGGAAGGGCTTCCCGCCGTCTCGCGAGAGGACAGTGAGAACTCGGCGAGCGCCGCGCCGCTCCTTAGCAACAGGTTGTTTACGTTTCCGAGGAAACCGGATCTCCGCACCCCAGGCGGGGTCGCAGAGGGCTGGATGGAAAGAGGGCGGAGCAGGCTCCTAGCCCACCAGCCAGCCTCGCGGAGAGTCAGCCTCGCTTGGGCTACAGCTTGTTTTATTTTTGTTGTCTTTTCTCCTTTAACGCACATATCTTAAAAGCCTCTTAGAATTTGCGATTCCCAGGCATGGAGGGAGTGCAGCCCCAGGACTTGGTGCAGGACCTTCGCCTGGCCAAGAGGAGACAAACGGAGCTGTGCAGGCAGAAACGGATCTTTAACGCCAGGAACAGGATCATCGGGGTGAGGCCCCAAGGAAAGAAATCAAGAGGGAATGTGGAGAGGCAGGCAGAGGACAAGAGAGGCGGGTGGCGAAGAGAAGAGGACATGAACCCCGGGAATAAAACTTTTGGTCCAGGCCTTGCGGAGGAAGACTAGTGTGTTGTATAACTTTGCTGAGAACCCGAAAGGCCTTAGACCAAATACCATCACTTTCCAGAAAGGCAAATTGAGTCCTGCCCCAGGAAGGGAGCTTGCCTGGAGTTAGTGGAAAGCAGAGACTAGAATAGTGTTTTCCTCTTTCTCAGCCAGATTTTCTACATTGCCAGGGTTCCTTCCCTGGCAAATGCCCATGGAATTGCTATTTTCTGGCAAGCTGAGCTGGGTCCAGGAGATGAATATAGCAGATCTTGCAGAGCTCATGGGCAAGAGGCTGGCATTAAAAGGCTCGCGTTAAAATGCAGTGGTATCAGTGCTCAGAAGGAAGGGAGCACAGGGTGCGGGGAGCACAGATTGGGTTCTTGGAGGGGAAATCAGTGAGGGCTTCCCAGAGGAGGTGATGCCTAAGCAGTGGTTTGAGGATGAGAATCCATTAGCTAAGAGAAAGGGAGGAGGACAGGCTGAAGAACCAACTAGAAGCAAAGGCATCCAGGTATGAAAAGATCTGATGTGTACCTATGACAACTCGTCAGTGGAGCACGGCTACAAAAGAGTACTTTTGTTATCAGCTGAATATAATTATCTGGCTTTAACTCCTCTTGTTTCCATTCCCAGGGAGACACAAAAGCTTGGGATGTTCAGGTTCGTGACCAGAAGATAAAGGAAGCAACTGAAAGAGCCAGACAAGAAACCTTTGGTGAGCCTTTCCTGAAACCTATCTAGGGTTTAGGGCTATGTGGCTCTTAGACTCCAGTCCTCATTTCTTCACATATGTAGAAATTCACCATTTTCAGGCTCCTCCTTCTCCTAATATTTCATAATTTCTTGTGTTCAATTAACTTAATGTGCTGATTCTTCTTCTGTAAAAAGAAAAAACAACTACTGAATTTTATATGTGTTGTAGGAAATAAATTGTGAGGATAAATGTATGTTTTTCTCTGTTTTCTTGGAAAACTGGATATGAAAAACCTTACACACACACATTCTCTGACAAAAAGTTCAAGATCTTCTAACTGGGGAGAGCTATTTACACTAGATAACATGCACTCACTACCAGTTTATACACATGAACCGACTCAGAGCTAGATATGGTTTAAATAATAGTGTTTCAGTTCTTACATAAAAATGTCAAGCAGAATTCACTTTCCTACATCATGTGCAACAATTTCAACTTATTTCTAAAAGCACCATGAGGATTTTCAAAAGATAAAAAGCAGGCCACAAAATTGTATATGTAATGTTTATAAAGTTTTAAAATATATTTAAAAATATGCTTAGAAAAAGATGGAGTTTATAAAGTTTTAAAATATATTAAAAATATGCTTAGAAAAAGATGGAAAGGAAATATACTGAAATGTTAGCAGTGATAATATTGGCATGATGGAATTACAGGTGATGTTTATCTTCTTTATATTGTTCTATATTTTCTAAACGTTTTACCTTTTTTACTTTTAGTTTAAAAAAAATTCAAACTTACAAAAGCAATATGACAGGCACATATGTACCTACCACCAGATTAGATGTTAAGATTTTGCCAAATTGGCTTTAGATATCTTATTTTAAGATTGCTTTTTGAGAGTTAAATGCTATATATATGTGTGTGTGTATCCATATATATCCACTCCATATGCATACACACACACACACACACACACACACACACACACATATATATATAGCATTTAATATATATATATAAACCTCTCCTCCACCTCACCAACTCCCTCTTTCTCCATCTTGAAAATGTGCATCATTCCTATGCATGTTTTTTGTACTTCTACTGTGTATATATGTATCCATGACAATATAAAATTGTTTTTTGTGTGTTTTAAAATTTTACACAAATGGTATCACATTGAATGAATCCTTTTACAACTTTTTTTATTCAATATTACATTTTGAAAACTAGCAATCTACATATAGGACCTTCATTTTAATTATTTTATGATGTTTTATTATATGAATTAACCACAATTTGTTTATCCATTCCCCTACCGATGGCTGGTTTAGATTTTTTTCCAGTGTTTTTTATAATTTCAAATGATGCTGCAATGACTGACTATCCATGCATATGTTCCCTTGTGGCATGAGTGAGATACCTAGAGATGGAATTGATAGGCTATAGGGTATGCAGGTTTTCAGTTTTGTAAGATATTGGCAAATTGCTTTCCAAAGTTATAAGTGTACCAAGTTACACTCCCACAAATAGTGAATGAGAACCCTTGTCTCCCTGCATCCTTACTAATACATGCTATTATAGCATTTTAAATATTTTGCCAGTTCATTAGATGCTTCCCATCTTGTAAGGTTGATCATCTTTTCACAAGTTTATTGATCATTCCACTTTCTTTACAGTGACTGCCTATTCTTCTCCTTTGCCCATATTTTGGTTGGGTTGTTCGGTTTTTTAAATTGATTTGTAGGTACTCTTTGTATATTCAGGATACTAGTCCTATAATGGTTGTGTTACCTTTTTGGAGGGTTGGATTGCTTTTAGAAACACTAAAAGTTATTTTTAAAGTGCATTCAAAATTTTTTTGTCCTCTGAATCTTAAGCTTATGGATATGTTATGTGTCTTCTAGCTGCTGAAATGAGGCAAAATGACAAAATAACATGCATATTAGAAGACCGGGAAAAGAGAGACAGGAAAAACCTCTGTAAAGCCATCAATGACTTCCAGCAGAGCTTTCAGAAGCCAGAAACTCGCCGTGAATTTGACCTATCTGACCCCCTAGCACTTAAGAAAGATGTTCCAGCTCGGCAGTCAGATTCTGATGTTCGGAATACAATATCAGGAATGCAGAAATTCATGGGAGAGGACTTAAACTTCTATAAGAGGAAAAAATTCCAACAGGAACAAAACAGAGAATGGTCCTTGCAACAGCAAAGGGAATGGAAGAACACCAGTGCTGACCAAAATTGTGCAGGTAATGAAACAAGACAGACAGATTGTTCTCAGTACTTTCTTCAGCAAAGCAACCCTTTCTTTTCGTGTTTCATTTTGTCTGTTAAGTCCCACCAATGTGTTGCTTTGGCCGTGTGGGCAAAGAGACATCAGAGCCTGCAGCCAGGACCTGGACATCTCGAGTCAGGCATGTTCGGGCAGGAGTCCCCTCTGAGCAGGCGCTATGTCGGAGCTCCAGCCACAGCCGGAGCACAGGGGCTCAGGCCGGGCCGCTGCCCGCAGTGCGTCCCCTGTTGCCTGTTTTCTCCCTGTCCTCCCACCCTCTGGTGGTGGTGCTGGCAGTGCTCTCTGACCTCTCCTCTCTCCACGACGCTCACCCCTGTCACTGCAGCTAGTCTCATGGATTTAGGTATCACCTATAGGCATCATTTCCCAAATCTGTGTCTCCAGCCTGGACTCTTCCTTGTATCCAGACATATAAATCCAGTTGCCTCCAGACTTCTCTCTGCTCTTACATTTCTAACAACACATCAAGTCAGTACAAGCCCAGGGAGACACTCTGCTTCTTCCCCCCAAACCCGACCTTCCACCTCCCTCATGGCGGCCCTTCTCCCCCAGCTGCCAGGCCCAGGCCCCAGGTCATCTCTACGCCTTCCTTCCCTCAAACGCCGCCTCCAGGCCAGCAGCGAATCACGTCCATTTCAACCACCTGTCACCGCCACCGTTACCTCTCCGCTCTAAGTGGCCAACATCCCGGCTGGGTTATGGCAAAGGCCTCTAACTGGCCTCCCTGCTTCTGCCCTTTTCCTCTGCAAGCTCCTCTCAACCCGGCAGCCATCATGGTCCTGCTAAAAGTTAAGCTCCATCTTTTGTTCAAAACCTTCCAATAGCTTCTCATATCACTCAGAATAAAACTCAGATTCATTTCAAGTCCAAACAGGCCTTCACTGTGTGGACCTATCTGCTACTACGCTGCCCTTCATTCATTCCTCCTGTCCTTCTGCTCATTCAATCATTCCGTCCCGGCTGCGCTGGCTTCCTCGATCTTCCTAGAACATGAGTGTGTCCCGCTCACTTCTGCAGCTTACCAGCGAGGCCTCCCCTGACTGCTGCTGTAGACGCCGCCCTGCACCCTCCCGGACCCCACCTGCTCCAGCCCTTTCCTAGCTCTCTCCTTCTCCGTAGCACTGATCACAGAGACAGTGTGTGCTTATGTATTTGACAGCCCTCTCCCCAGTATTCTACCCTAAGCTCAATGAAGGCAGATTTTATGTTTTATTCACTGCCTTATCCTTAGGTCCTGGCACATAGAGAAATACTTATTGAAATAATCCACTCATAGGGCTTTAAAAACTCTTGTCCACCTCCCAGGTGCTCCACGTTTCCATCTCTGGCTGGGAACCTTTGTCTAAGCCCTGGACTGCTTCCTGGACATCTCACAACAAAGGGGAAAGTAGCCCTGAATTTCTCTCTGGATCTGCCCCTCTCTCCCCACGCTCAGTGACACCTCCTTCCCTATCAAGCCAGAAACCTGGGAGTCATCCCTGACCCACCCTTGTCTCGCGGCCACCCTCAACTCCTGTTCCTTCTGTCTCCTCTGAATATATTTTGAACGAGCCACTCCTTCCATCCCTGCTGTCACCACTGCAATGCAAGCTGCCACCTCTTCTCCCCTGGGCAGACCACAAAGGGCTTTCTACTTTCTGCCCCTCTCCCGGACCATCCTCAACACAGCAATCAGAGTGCTACTTTTTACACAAGGTCAAGTTGAGCAATGTCACCCCCACAATCAGAGCTTAAAACCCTCTTTGGCTTCCCTTTACATATGGAATAAAATGCAAAATGCTCTCACAGCCAACAAGCAGGGCCCCGCATGCTGGGGCCGCTGCTCAGCCCTCCACCGTCACCTTGTGCCCGCGGCTCGCTATGCTCCAGCCAGCCTGGCTTTCTTTCACTTGTTTGTCCTGACAGCCCCTCCTCCATGTCAGCCGCGTTGTACCTGCTGTGCACCCAGCCCCTTCCGTCCCTCAGGTCTCAGCTTCAATGTTGCTTCATCCTGGAGATGCTCTCTTACCCCTGCCCTCCAGCTACCTAAGCCAGGTATTTCCCACACCTTCTCTCAGCATCCCTTCTCTCTAAAGCACCGTCCCAGTTTGTATTCATGTCTGTTTTGGGGTCACGTGTTTATTACCCCTCACCTCCAGGCAATAGTTCAGGAGGATGGGAAAAGCCCTTTATGTTTACACACAAGTGTATACCACGTTCCCAGCCAAGTGTGTGGCCTTGATTGCTCCGTGTTAACTGACGAGTTGAACAAAGGTAAGAGACCCAGCTGAAGGGGAACAGGGGTAGAAACTCAGTGCTACAGAGCGACGTCTTTGCTTGTGGAGATATTGAGCGGACTGCAGTGCACACTGTATGCAGAACCTTCTGATCAATGACGTTTCAAAAAATGTAACAACCCTGCAAGGTGGTTGTCCCGCCTCACCAGTGAGGGCCGAAGGCTCAGAAAGGTTGGGTAATAGTGAAAGGGCAAGCTCCCAGATTCTATTTCAGCCAATTCGGTCCTGGACCCTATTTCAGCCAATCGGGACCTGGATCCTATTTCACCCAATCGGAGCTTAGTCCCTCTCTCCCCTCCAGTCAGCAAGAACACCCACCACCCCTGGACCCTGCCAACTGACCAAAGCCACGACTCATCACCCCCTAACTACCCCCAGGCCCAGCCAATCAGCCAGGGCCACGGCCATCACCCCCCCACCACCACCAAACTGCCCTAGAAACCCATAAAACCTTTGTTCTGGGGAAAATGCGCTCTCTTTCTCTGGCATCTTGCCACTGCGTTGGTGTAGATGAGAGATTGAGCTCGAGCTAGCTTGAATAAAGGCTCTTTGCTTTTGCATTGGTGTTGGCTCCTTGGTGGTCTTCTGGGATTCGTGAGCCAGGCTAACAGAGCCAGGACAGGAGCTGCTCTAACTCCAGGTCTTTATGGTCTGCTGCTTGCACGCTCCACTTGGACCCCTTCTGCTTCTCCCCCTCCTCCTTGTTGGCTTGGTAAAGTCCTATTGCCACTCCATGAATATCTTACCTGACACCCCCTCTGGGGAACCCCGTCTGGTTCCCAGGGCAGAGCTTTGTCTGGCCTCCCACCAGCCCATCCTCACTGTAAGGATGTAGCAGGCTCTGATAGATCACAGATGGCAAGGAACCCACTGTGCTCCCTTCCCAGGCCCCCAGCAGACATTACCAGTCCATGGTAGTGATCACTGACAGGTGGGGCGGGGCACCAATCGAAGAGCTTTACTTGAATTAACTAAGTCTCCCAGCGGCCTCCTGAGGCACCCCTACTCTGGATGAGGGCGTGATAAGTGGATGTGTGAATGGACACTCCGTGGGGCGCAGTGCATGCCTGGGAAGGAGCTCTGGGTGGGCACGCGAGGTCTGACCACGCCTTGCTTCCTTTCAGAGGAACTCTACGCGAAGACGAGGCTGCAGTTTGATGAAAGAGCTAAGCATTTACAAACTCTGGAAAGTGCTACCAGAAGGGCAGTTTGTGCGTCTGTGAAAGAATTCAACAAGAGCCAGGTAGGCCCCGGGCCCTGCCTTAAGGGAGGAAAGCTCATAGCAGCTCCCCCGGGGCGCCCCCACCTCCTTGGCCCCAGGCTCAGCCCATTCACTGCATCACACCATGAACCCCAACGGAGCCCTACCAGGGCCTGCCCAGTTCTGGGGTGACTGACACCCAGGCCCTACTCCTGACTGAATCTGGGTGTGAAGACTGACAAAGCCAGCCGTGCAGGCTGAGGGGTCAGTTCACCTTTCTCAACCTCAGATTCTTCTTAAAACAAGGACAGTGACATCCACCTAGGCAGGTACCACTAGCACTGCTCTGCGCCCGGTCCTGGTTTCAGTTCTTCTTTCCCACCTGTCAAGAGTTCCTCCACACCAAGGACAGGTCCGCGGGCGCTCGTCAGTGGGGGCAGTTACTGTGATAATGGTTAGCGCCTCCTCCGGGGGTCTCCTGACAGCGCCCCCTCTCCAACCTCTGCCCACCTTCCTCACCAAAATGCTTCCCCACCCAGACCCTGTGATGAAGTTGCTTCAGGTTCTCTATTCCTTTTGTGTATTAGAGCCCCTCCTGATTTTCTTCTCAAGTGCCATCATATTTCCTGGGTGGGGTCGGGGCTGGGCCTGGATTCATTATCAGATTAGCTGGTTGACCAGAACTATGGTCTGCGAAGCACAGTGAGCAAGATGACCCATTGCCAAGCAGGAAGAAAATACTGGAACTCTGCTTCATATTTATTTTTAACCACATAACTGTAAACTCCTGTATGTGGGTGTGGGTGTATTATGAAGTATATGCTAATTGTACAGTCTAATAGTACCATATTGCGAACAAAATATACTGGAGACTAGCTTAAAAACGTTCTACTGCTGGGGCTATGTGATCAGAACTTCTAGAGAGGATGGACCAGGGGCCAGAGAGAATGGTGGTTTTCAACAGCTGAGGAGAGGAGTTAGGCGGGCTAACTTCCAGAGATGAGGGGATCAAAGGGCAGATGGTGGCACCTGGAGGCCAGGCCACCCACAGCAGGCTGCAGGAGGGTTTAGAGATCTGGCCCTGGCCCTGCACTTTGCAGAGGATGCTCTAGAGCAGAGGCTATTTGCTTCAGGCCCCCCAGAGAATTAATGGCAGGCAGAGCTCCTGATTCATAGTCTGCTACTGGCTGTTCATCCATCTGTCTATCCATCCATCCATCCATCCATCCATCCATCCATCCATCCATCCATCCATCTATCCATCCATCCATCCACTCTTTCATCTGTCAAGTCAGCAGATATTTACAGAGCCCTCCTGCTGGGCACAGGTGTGTTTTTGGGGGAACTGGGTTGCTACACTCATCAATATATTCATTTGTCCCATAAAATTTTGAGTGAGCACCTACAATGTGCTGGCACTGTCAGGTGCCCCTACTCCTGGCATGGACACTGCAAGTCAGTGCCATCATGAATGCCCCTGCACCAGGGAAAGCCACCTTTGGCTTCTGCAGCTCTGTTCCTGACTAGAAATAGGCCTTGTTCATTAGCCTGGGACATTAATACTAGGGTTCTAGATAACTGTCCTCAAGAGCAAACGCCAAGCAGGCCATCTGGGTCAGCAGGGCAGGCGCACACTGGGGAGCCTCCAGGTCTCAGGTGCTCGTTTCAGTAGAGAGGCATTGTGCGGTCGGGGCTTAGTGTGCAGGATCTGGAGCCCAGCTGCGTGCATACAAGACTGGGCTCTTGCCTGCAGCCTTGGAACAGCCCCTTAAGTGCCTCAGTTTTACCATCTGTAGGGTGGGATAACACCCACCCATGCAGTCAGAATGAGCTAACACCTCCCACACCTCAGTGGCTCAAAACACAAAGTTGATGCTCCATGTCGGTCGTGGGTTGGCCGAGGGGCTCAGCACCCCAGAGCCCAGGTGCTGGGACAGAGCAGCTGCTGGCTGGAGGACTTCAGCAGCACAGCAGAGAGGGACTGTGGCTGATCTCTGCACCTCCCAGAATCATCTCTGCTCACGTTTCATTGGCCAAGTGGGCCCCGGGGCCCTGCTCATGCAAAGCAGCAGGGGAGTATGATTCTGCCACATGCCCAGAAAGAGCCCCGGAAATATTTAGGGGCCAGCAGGAATGGCTATCATGCTCGCTTGTAAAGTTGTTATGGGACTAAACCAGGTGATACATGTAACATGTTGGACCATCTGGCACATTATCCAGACTCAGTGATACCATTATTTTTAATCCCAGTGACAATTAGTTAGCTGCTCTAATTAGTTACTTTGTTCAACAGCCCTACCACAGGGCATGATTAATTGGTAGGGCAACAGGCTCAGAGGGCAGCTGACTTTCTTAGGGACACCCAAGTACTAAGTGGCCAGCCCAGCATGTGAACCCAGGCCTGTCCAGCTGCACGGCCTGTGCCTCTGCGACGCAGTTGAGCTGGCCGCCTCACGAGCACCTGCCATGTGCCAAACACCTTGCAAAGAACTGTCGGTTCCTCACTAAAGAGAACTGATAACAGTGAGAAATGTCTCTTAATCCACCTTCTAACTTTACAGCGATGACTGCAGCCCAGAGAGGGGAGGCGACTTGCTCCAGGCCACACAGCCGGGGCCTGCTCCCTCCACTTAGCGCCCTCACTTAGGCAGGGATTCGACCAGGAATCTGCTTCTACCCGGAGCCTGTGGCTGCTGTGCATTGGGAGCTGAGGGGCAGCAGTGCACTTTCACCCTTTAAGTCACCACTGTTGTGAATCACTCTGTTGAGTGTGCTGTGTGGCCTGCAGCCACCCAGGGGTGACCAGGGCTACAGACAGGGCCGCAGAGCCCTGCCCAGGGGTGGGGGAGACCATGCTGGTGGGAGATGGCACCTAACCTAGGAAGACAGCTCCCTGCTCGGGCAAATCAGAGCAGACAAAGCCCTGCAGGTTTTAGGCACACAGCTGATGGGTAGGGATGCCCTCAGCCCAGCCCGCATGCCCAGCGTCATGCAGGCAGCAGGGGACGGAGCGCGACAGGCCTACCCCACCCCCTGACCCTCCCCGGGGCCCTTCAGCACACTCTTCCTTCAAAGGCCCCCGTGTGATTTGCTGGCCTGTGCCTCAGTCCCCCAGGGTCGCTTGAAGCATCTTCCTTAATGTCTCTCCCTGAATAGGCCTCAGAGTCAGCCGAAAGGAAGATTCAACAGAAGAAGCAAGAACAAGAGGACAACCTGGCGGAGATCTCCGACCTGCTGCGTGGGGACTTGCTCTCTGAGAACCCGCAGCAGGCAGCCAGCTCCTTCGGGCCCCACCGCGTGGTCCCCGACCGCTGGAAGGGCATGAGCCAGGGGCAGCTGGAGCAGATCCGCACGGTTCAGAAGCAGCAAGTCCAGGAGAAGCTGGTGCCTGCCCTCCCCACTCACAGAGCCCACAGGCGCCCCTGAGTGCCACGTGCCGCCGTGCCCGCGTGCCTGTAGCCATGGTCACTGTCACACTCGGCCTCAGGAGTTTATGTTCTGGGGTGGGGGGATGGGGGGCTTAACGACAACAGCCTAGTAACCCCACATGTGTACAGTGTGGCTCAGGAGGAAGACAGGCTGGGTCAACGGATGGCACATGCTGGGCATGAGGAAGGTGTCAGGGGACAGAGGTGACACTGCAACAAAGATCTGTGGCAGGAAAGGGAGAAAGCCCTAAAAGTACCTGGGAAAAGGAGGGCCACGCAGGGTGAGCTGCAAGGCAGAGGCCCCAACGCAGGGGCATCTGGGCCTGTTCAGAGAAGAGTGAGGGGCCGCGTGGCTGGAGTGGAGTGAGGGGAGGGGCAGGGGGATCCCGAGAGTCGGAGGTCCTAGCAGGCCGCCAGGGAGACTTTGGCCTTTTCTGTGATGGAGAAGGATGCCCTGGAGGGTTTTGGGCAGAGGGGTGCTGTGATCTGCCTGCATCAGGATCAGCCTCGCTGCTGGGAGAGGATGGCCTCTGGGGGGGTCTAGGGGAGAGCATTAGGGAGGCTGTGCAGGGGTGGAGTTGGGAGGTGACGTTGGCTCAGTCCAAGGCTTGCAGTGGCCGTGCTGAGAAGTGGTCAGATTCTGGATCTATTCTGAAGGCAGAGCCAACAGGATTGATTCAAGTGTTGGGTGTGGCATATGAGAGACAAGAAATTAAGGATTACTCCAGGCTTTCTGGTGTGAGCAGCCAGAAGGATGGAGTTGGCATCTACAGAGATGGGGAGATGGTGGGAAAAGCATGTTGGTTGGGGAGTGGAAATCACCAGTGCAATTTTGAGCATGTTAAGTATGCAGTGTCCATTAGATATCTATATCTGTTAGGATTTCATATGCCTGAACATGTCAGAAACCCCCAAATAACAGCACTTTAACAAAACAGAATTTTCTATCTAGCGTATAGACTGATCCTTAGGAAAACAGTCCAGGTCTGGTATGGCAGCTCCATGGTCCTTCACTGATGTTCTGCCATCCTCAGGGTGTGGCTCCCACCTTTTAGTACAATATAGCTGCCTGAGCTCCACCATCACGTGCATATTCCAGCTAGCCAGAAGAATGAGGCAAAACACTCTAAGGACATTTCCTAGAAGTTTCACAAGACACTTCTACTTGCATTCCACTGGACAACACTTAGGCACAAGGTTGCCCCTAATTGTAAAGAAGGCTGGGAAATGTAGTGTTTATTCTAGGCAGTGAAGTGCTGGTGATTCTTTTTAAGGAAGAAAGAAAAATACCTGCTGGGTTGCAGGGAAGTAGTATTTTCTGCCATAACTCCCAAGTAAAGCCCAGTAGGCAGCTAGATATAGTCTGGAGTTCAGAACACGTCCTGGGCTGGAGACATAAATGTAGCCGTGGCCACACAGAGTACTGAAAGCATGACCCTGGATGAGACCACACAGGAAGGGGGAACAGAGAGCAAGAGTGTAGGACTGAGTCACGGGACCTCCTCCCTTGCCATTTATGAAGAGCAAAGGGGTGGCAAGGGGCAGCCCAGGAGGTAACAGGGATGCTCATGGTGGAGGCCCAGTGAGGGGAAGGGCTTGGGAAGGAGAGAGGGAACCCGCACCAGATGCTGCGGTGGGCCTCCCGACTGGGTGCTCACTGGGGCCTCTGCGGGATCACCCTTGGTGGAGGGGAGTGGCCACAGCCGGTGGGCTTGGGAGAGAAGCTGGCAGGAAGGAAGTGGAGAAGCAAATGCAAAGAACTCTGAGCACTTTGCTGTAAGGGGTGCAGAGAAACAGGTGGTGCCCAGTGGGGACATGAAGTTGGGAAGATTGTTTGTCTCTGATAAGTAGAGGCATACTTACCATCCCATGAGAGGGAAGCAGGAGAGGGGAGACTGGCGCCCCAGGAGAGGCTTGCTGGAGCCGTGTCCCGCGTGGCAGGAGAGCAGGGGACTCGGAGCCCTAGATGAGGCCTGGCGTGGTGGGTGGCTAGACTGACCACCTGCGACCACAGGGGTGGCGGTGTGTCCCCCGGCAGCTTGTGGGCTTCTCTTTTGGAGCCCCTATTTCCTGGTGAAACAGGAAGGCAGACCAGCAGCTGAGGGTAAGGGGGCTGAGTAGGGGATTTGAGGACAGAGAACAAGGCGCTGAAGGTCATCTCGGAGAGCTGGGAAGGCATGGCCTAGGGGAAGGGGCAGGATGGCCTGGCAGCGCCAAGTGTCCCCTGGAGGCTTGACATGCCCCAGTGAGCACAGTCAGGTGCGCAGCTGTACGGGGAGAGCTAGGATTCACCATGGCAGGGCTTGCCCAGCACGTCTGACTTAGTGAGAGGCCAGGGCCAGTGGAAAAGTGTGTGGTCAGCAGACTGGAGGTTACAGGGGTGAACAACTGTTAGAATCAGAGAACTGGAGAAAGAGCTGAAGAGGCCAGAATGGTGGTGAATGGGACACTTGAAGGTGAGACCAGGGCAGGGGGCATTACTGGTAATGAGGCCAGGGTAGAGGCAGTCTCCTAGAGAGAGATGCAGATTCTCAGGCCCCACCACAGACCTCCTGAACCAAAAACCCTGAGGCGAGGCCCAGTGTTTGTGGCCTGGCCAGCCCCTCAGGGGTTCCGATGCCTGCTGGGGCTTGGGGACCGCGGGTGGGGTGTGCCCACAGTGTGGCAGCTGGCAGGTCAGCACCAGATCTATGGAAAGGAGGGGAGATCATGGGGAAGCCAGTGGGGGGTCATATATGCTGAGATCACTCAGAATTATGGCAGGAAGGGAATTTGGGGAAGTTCTCAAACCAGTGAAGGGTTAGCAGATGACCATCTCGGGTGGGGTGGTGGGTGCCGTGGTCAGCAGGAGCTTCCAAGAGGCAGGTGCAGGGTGGGGGCCATGGCCTGGCCCAGGAAATGAGGAGCAGGTGGGATAGCTCACCTCCCGGCCAGAGGGTCAAGTGTGTGGGAGGGAAACAGCCCCTCTGAGACAGGCTGCAGGGGCTTAGGGGCCAAGGGCAGGGAAGTGGGGCAAGGTGGGAAGTGCCCTGAGCTTGGGGTCAGGCGGCAGGAATGTTGGTGCCCTCGTGAGGCCCTGCTCCATCCTCACTCCTGCAGTCCAGCCTGTCTGCAGGCAAGGTCGGCCATCTGTTCTGAAAGCACTTTTGTCTGACTTCTAATCTTTCTATAAAATTAAGAAGACAGAAAAGCACAAAGGGGAGAAAACCCGCATTAAGTCTGATCACTCAGAAAGATGTCCGTCTCTTCCCCCCAACATGCCTTTTAATGTCTTTTCCTCCTGTCTCCTCTTCTATGCATGGAGATAATTTAGAAAATTGAGATCATGCAAAGAATAGTTAGGGTGTCTCTTTCAGTCATCCCATGTCATTCTGTATTCTTGACGGAAGAAAGCTTCATTTTACAGGGGAGAAAACTGATGTTCAGAGGGGCGAAGTGACTTGCCCTGCGGGTGGTGAAGCCAGGCACCAGCCTGCCTTTCGGTCCCCGGGCAAGGGGCTGGAGCCTCTGCCAGCCCATCTGCACCTGGTGGCTGCAAGCTGACCCAGGCCTGCAGGGCCACTGGGCACTCTATCCCTACATCTGGTGAGAAAAAGCCCTGAGCTAAGACCCCCAGAAGGGAAGAAGGGGTGCTCTTCCTGAGGCCCAGCCCCCTGCTTTTGCTTTCTTTTTCGTCTGCAGAAGGTGAGCTGACAAAGTAACTCACACACAGGGTGGCTGACAAAACTGCTCACATTTCAGGAGTGACCTCTTCCCTTTGCATTAATCCACTTCCTCTTCTAGGGCTCAGTGGTTTTTATTGATAGGTCTGGAAGACAATGAGGAATGATCGGAGATGCAGAAATGCACCCCCAAAATCGTGCGCCCATGGCTCTGGGTGGGCATCAGTACATTCTAGAAGCCACCAGGTGATCTCAGTGTTCAGCCAGGTGGAGCCACGCACCCCACTGGTAGGGTCCCAGGTGCGGAGGCCCAGACACGCCAGGGCCCTGCATATGGGCGCTGCCGTTGGAACTGAGTCTCTGCTGTCCCCCCAGGCCTCGGAGGGCCGGCCAACACCGCCCCCCTTGTGGGAAGCAGCTGGGCCACCTGGAATGATGGCAGGTGGGGGAGTCTCCTCTGATTTCCTGCATAATGTTGCTCACCTACCCACCCACCTCTGAGCCTCAGTTTCCCCATCTGTAAAACGAGAGGCTGGTTTTCCTGGGTGATCCCCCGGGTCTTCTCTGCATCTGGGGACAGATGGTGAGTCACCTGTCTTCCCTCCAGAGGCTTCGGGAAGAAGGGCGCCAGCGAGACTTGGACTGGGACCGGCAGAGGGTTCAGGGGGCACGCGCCACTCTGCTGTTTGAGCGGCATCAGTGGCGCCAGCAGCGGGACATGCGCAGAGCCCTGGACGGCATCAACGTCCGCCTGGCCAGGGAGCAGCTTCAGCGGTGAGGGCTGGGCGGGGCTGGTTGGGGTGGAGGAGGGGCGCGTGGGGCTGGAGGGCAGCAGAAGGCCGATCAGGCCAGTTGGGGGCTGTGGAGAGCAGGCACCATGCTTTCCTGGCCCCCTGGCCCACCCTCGGTGAGTCTTTCCCACCCGGAGGGCCCTAGTGTGTATGGCACCAAAGGCCCTTTAACAGCAGCAGTGGCTTGAGCTATGGCACAGCCTGCTGGTTAGGAATACAGACAGAAAGGGGAGAAGGGCTCAGAGCTGAGAAGCCAGAAGTTAAGTGCTTGGACACTGCTGGGTCCCTACACAGGCCAAGCGACTGAGATTCCACTGAGCATTCATCCTGTAAACACCCCTCCCTGGGCGGTCCTGATGTGGGCACTGTCAACCCCCAGTGTCCCAGACGTGGGTGCTGGTGATGGAGCGCGTGGAGGGCGCAGGGAGCCCCGGGGAGGGCACTCAGTGGGAAGGCTTCTGTGACGAGGCTGCGTGTTCAGGGGTGGGGGCGGACTCTGCAGGCTGCCCACTGCTGGGAGGGGCCCGCAGGCTGCCAAGAACAAGCCTGGAGCCCCCTGTTCATTACAGACAGACTCCAAGAGTAGTTCAGAGTTCCAGCCACAGAAAATTTCAAATGCAGCTCAGGGGGTGAACTTGTCACTAAAAAACACATAATTTACTTATTTATCTATTCATGAAGCTCTTGGCTTGAACTCAGAAGGGCCCCACTGTTATTTTCTCCAATCAGATGTCTGTTTACTGATGGGTCCATCCTTGGTTGGTCACTTTTGAGTCTAGGAATGGACAAATGCCTTTGCAGTCCCACCATGGAGATTTAATCCTAAACTATCCTCAGTCTAACTGCAGTGCATGGCCAAACACCCCTCTCCTGCTCCCTCAAGCTCATAGAGCAGGAATACATTCTGTATCGTGGGGATAACACCCTGATAAAAGGATTTCCCTATTTAAAAAAAAAAGAATAATATTTAGGAAGCTATGTATTTGCTAATTGTTTCTTCTTGTTTTATTATCAGGAAAAAATACATGAAGGAACTGTATACAAATAATCCCACTGAAGATTATTTCACACAGTTTAATACAAGAAGTCGATAATGAAAAAGACACCCTTTCTTTCCTTCTGAATGATTTCTGTATAAAACTTGGTGACCTTGAAGAGCCACATTTATTAAAAGAAATGCACTCCTTGTTCCAGAAGCACCTTTCAACTCCTTTTTTCTACTGTGGACAAAGCATTTGTTAAACCTCTCCTTGTACTTCCACGAAGAACATTCGTTTCTGTTCAGCTCAGCTCAGAGACTGTCTCGAGAGCAGCTCTGGATGCAGGGGACATGGCCCTGCAAAGCACATTCTAGAGGGAGAACACCATCTGAGGGGGGGCTGTGTATTATTTAGACTCCAGGTTCAGCCACTGTAACAGCCAACTCACAAGTGCTAACTGAGCAAGGCATCGTTCTAAATGCTTCCTAAGGAATTAGCTCATTTGATCCTCACAGCAGCCAGTGGTGGGTATTTGTATTACTCAGGCTCCAGGGGAAGAGCCTGAGATAACAGGCATGTTAAGTGACTTGCCTAAGTCATGCTGATGGGCAGTGGTGGACTTGGGGTTGACCCCAGGGAGTCTGGCCGTCACTTCTCCAGTGAAGGGAGCCAATTCAGTCCCCTGGCTCCTGGTAACAGAGACCCAAAACGAGAGTGGCTTCAATGAAGCAGAGGTTGATTTCTTGCTGTGCAGCATGCCTCCCTGCTCCGTCATCTCCCCTCTTGTGCTCAGGAACGCCGCTCCAGCTCCCACCATCATGGACCAACAGGCCAGCAGAAGAGAAAAGGGGAGGAAAAGGGGCCTTGCCTTCAAGGGCATGGCCTGGAAAGTATACATTTCACTTCACTCACATCCTTTTGGCCAGAATTTAGTCATGTGACCACATCTGGCTGCAAAGGAGGCTGGGAAACAGGGCTGGCTAACCATGACCAGGAAATAGTTCTGTAATGATACAAAAAATGGAAGAATACCTAGGACAGACAATTCTCAGTCTTGAAGAGTGACTTGGAATTTTGCCAGAGGGGAGATGACGGGGGCATTTTATGTGGGGTAGGGGGACCATGTCTAGCAGCAATGGATGTCAAACTCCCAGGCCCAGGGTGAGCGGATCCTGCTGAGTTATCACTTCCCTCTCCATCTAGTTTCTTGGGGAGCCATGTGCACAGGGCCAGTGACAAGTGGTGGCTCTCGGAAGCACTTTATCATGCGCTGAGACAGAACTAGATACGCCCACGCAAGCTACTTAGCTCACCCTCCCTCTTGGTCTCCACGCAACTCCCGTTCTTCCCGTGCTCAAAACACTCCGCTGACATGATGCAAACATGAGCCTGATCGGCAGCATTTCCCGGGTGGATCAGCTGGGGCTGGACTCCCTAGCTGGCATACCGAAGGCGCAGGGGTGAGAGGAGTGGTGATGGGGACGTCCTCTGCTGTGGTTGGCATGTAGGGTCTGGGGCCCACGCAGGTGGGGTGGGAGGAAAGGGACCTGGGGCCACTGCTGAAGAACAGGTGGGGCCAGATCAAGGAGGCTGTGGACTCGAACCAGGAGAACTGGTGAGGAGCCGCTGGCCAGAGAGTGACCGAGTCCGGCATGCACGTTTCAGAAGGGCGGCTCTAGCAGCAGAGCAGGGCAGCCCAAGGGAGGCCGACTATGGAGACAAGCCGACCGCCTCCCTCCTGCAGGCCCACATGGGCTTCCAGAATGGTAAAGCGTCTGAACTTACAATCCAAAGGGGACGGCGTTCAAACCTGAGTTAGTCTGGTAGTGCCACCACCCACAGCTTGAGGTGGGGCGAGGTGGGGCTGCCTCAGGTGCTGCAGCTGAAATACAAATTGTGATGTTCTCCTACTGGGGAGCAGGCAAGCCCGTTTGTTGGCCCCTGGGGCGTGGGGCTCTCACTGGGGGCCTCAAGCAGATGGTCTCTTTTAAGCTCCCTTCATGACATCTGTGTAGACCTGGGCTTTTATCCTCCTTTGATAGACAGAGGAACAAGGGGCCTTGCTCCCAGGATGCCCATGGAGTTTCTGCCGTCTGTAGGCAGTTGAGCAGTTCTGTCTGCACTTAGGCTCCTGCTGGACTTAGAAAACGTCCATATCCTCCATTGGAAATGGGTCTCCTGTGAATTATGCATCGCCACAGCTGCTAGCCCTGGATATTCCTGTTTCTTGAAGGGTGGGAAAGGCCTGTTCCTGGGTGATGACAGTGATAAGTACACCCTCTTTGGGGAAGAGGGCTAGGGGTCTGTTAGTTTCCTGGGGCTTCCATAACAGACTACCACAGATTGTGGGGCTTGACCCACAGAAATTTATGGTTCCTCACAGTCTGGAGAAGGTCAAGGTGTCAGTGGGACTGGTTCCTTCTGAGGGCTCTACAGGAGAGTCTGTTCATGCCTTTATTGCCTCTCCCAGCTTCTTGCGGCATGCTGGCCATCTTTATTGTTCCTTGGCTTATAGGTGTATCAGCCCAATCTGTGCCTTCATTTTCACACGGAATTCTCCAGATGCACACGTCTGTGTCCAAAATTCCTCATTTCATAAGGACACCTGTCTTGCCAATGGGTTTCATCCCCAGACAAGTTCACTATGGATTCAGTGTGACCAAAGAAATGACAGAAGAACATTCTTGAGGTGAAAGGGTTATACCCAACTTTATTTCCACGGTGGCAGGTCAGTCACTAAAATCTCATTCACTCAGAGCGAGTCTGCACACAGCAAGCCGGTGTCCGCCTCTGGGCCTCTCTCTTCTTGGCACTGCCATCACTCCAGCCTCTGCTCTGCTCTCCTGCAGCCCTGCCGCCGCGTCACCCCGAGCACTGGGCAAGGCTCTTTATAGAGTCAATAATGACGCATTGCCCACACGTGTGTAGTGAGCTAGCCAACCAGGGCCAGGTGAAAATCCTGGCCACAGGAAATTTCATTTTATCCACAACACCATTCATATTGGATTAGGGCCCACCCTAATGACATCATTTTAAGGAATAGCGCCTACAATAACCTTATTTCCTAATAAGGTCACATCCTAAGGTACTGGAGGTTAGGACTCCGACGCATCTCTTTGGGGAACACAGTTTATCCCATAATGGGGGGAATGCAGAGGAGCACCTGGTGCCCAGGCTGCACAATCCATGCTTCAGGGCGGGGGCTGGCGACGGATGAGTGACAGTCCATATAGGTTGATAATAATCCTCCTGCACTTGAGCCGGGAGATAGCGAGGAGAGTGGGGGTGAGCAGCTCACTCGTGCACATGGAGTGCTCTTCCGGTCCTGTGCTAGCATCCTCCGCAGTCAGCAGGAGACACCGATGTGGAATAAATTCCTTGGGAAGCACAGGAGGTGGGATCACAAGTGGGGGCTGATGGGCCCAGGTGAGAGGGAAGGAGGCCCTCGGGCTGCTGCAGCTGTCAGCAATAAGTTTATACGCCTGGCATTTTGGGCCCAATATGGGGAGGCTTGCTTTAACTCTGAGTTTTGCATCTTTGTAAAAAATACTCCTAAAGGAAAGCCAGTTTTGAAAACTTTGAGCGCTTGCTTGCTTTAAGCGCGCCCTCTGCTGGTGACCAGCCACGCAACACATTCCCCTTGATTCTCAAGTGGGAAAAGGAACCTTGAGAAGGAGTCTCCAGCCTCGGTGGAGCGGGGGGCTCTCACCGCACCTGTGACAACACCACTGGCTGTTGTGATTCCTGCTGCGGGAAAACAGAAGACAGCGTAAGTGACTTACCCTGGCTGCAAGGCAGACCCAGGGTCCAGGCAGGGGGCCTTGTCCACTTCTTTCCTCTGAACTGCTCGCTACAATTTTACTCACAGGAGACTCCAGAGGATTTTGTTTTATTTTGTTTCACTTTTTCCCCCGGCATGTTGTTATGAAAAATTTTCAAATATACAGAAAAAAGGAAAGAATTGTACAGTATGTACACACACACATACCACCTAGATTCTACAATGAATATTTTGCTGTATTGACTTCATTACCTATCTCTCCACAGGCAGCCTTTAAAAAATTCCAGTTATATGCTGCTCCAAAGGACACATCTAAACCAAAACCACACAGAAAGTTAGAAATAATAGGATTCAGAACTCATTTGAATTTACCCACATAAGTGAAAACTTATGTCTACATAAAAACCCGCTCCCCAATGTTTATAGCAGCTTTAGTCAAAATGGCCAAAATGTGGAAGCAACTAACATGTCCTTCAATAGGTGAGTGGAGAAAAGAACAGAACAAAATTTAGTGCTGAGAAGTAAATCCATACAATGGAATATTTCTCATCACTAAAAAGAAATGAGCTATCAAGACATGGAGGAACATAAATGCACATCAGTATGTGAAGGAAGCCAGTTTGAAAAGGTTTCATACTGTGTGGTCCAGCTCTGTGACATCCTGGAAAAGGCGTGACTGTGGGGGCAGTAAAGGGCCAATGACTTCCGGGGGGGGGGTCATACTTATTTCACGTATTTGAACAGCATAAAATGTTCCTCCATCATCTTTAACAGCCCATTTATGCCTGTGCCACATCCTTCCTCCTTCAAAATGTGCCCACTACAGAATCGTTCCTGCTGATCGAGCATTCACTTTGTGCTGGGCAGAAAGTTGGCTAAGTGCACGTAGGGCACCAGCTCACCACGTTTTCATCCCCATTGTGCAGATGAGGGAAGTGAGCACAGAGGTCAGCATGTTGCCCAAGGTCATGTAGCTACAACAGGTGGAACTGGCTACAACTCATGTGATCTGAGCCCAAAGCCCTGGCTCTCCCCATCCCTCCCCCACCCTTTGGTGACCCCGCACCCTTGCTATGAGCCAGCCGATTTCATGGACACACGCCACTGTGCACAGACTGTACCCTCAAAAAGCTGCCTCCCTCTCTCTGATCCTACCTGCCTAAGTCCTTAATGTCCTTGTTCACCGCTGGTATCTCCCTGCTGTATTGCTGTAGAAAAGTCTCTTCAAAATGATGGCACTGCGGCAGTGCTGTGACACAGACAGGTGGTCACTTATTATCTTGACCGTCAGATGAGCAGCCTGAGGCTTTGAGAGCCAACGTGCGGTCATACCATGGGAAGAGCAGAATGAGGATTCAAACCCAGGTCATGCTGACTCCCACTGCGGTGCTCTGCACATAATCCCAGCCCCACACCCCCGGCTGAGGTGGTACTGTTACCCTGGGCACCGGGCCTAACTCTCCTGGATGTTTGTCCGGGGCGTGAGCCAGAGCTTTTACCTTGTCTTGCACACCCTGAGGGGTGCTGCGCTCGTGCTCTGCCTGTGCCGAGCACCATGCTAAGTACATTCCTGTCAAGAATCTCTGTTCTTTGTAACAACCCTCAGAAGTCAGGACTATTGTCCCCACCTTCCGCAGACGGAGCCCCTTAGGTGGAGGGGTTCTGTCTCCAGTGAAATGGCGCGTATGGCAGGTTGGATCTCCTGAAAAGCCTGTCCACTACAAGTCACCTAGATCCTGGATGAGTTACACCAAGCCTTTTACCTGCATTGCTGAGCTCATGAGGGGGGAAACAAAACCATGAAAAGTCACACATACGAAAAAGAAAAGTGAACAGGATTTGGAACAGTGAACAGCAACAGGAAATAGAAGCTGGGGCTGCCCTGGTGGCAGAGGCTGTTAATAGGAACCCAGAGCTCTAGCCATCACTATTCAGGAGAAAAATGAGAAGCCCCCCTAAAGGGGAACTTCAAAACTAAGACCTGTGCAAAAATCTGGGAACCCGAGATGGTGGCTACACCTTTGGTGAGAGGGTGGGATAGAAAGAGGCTGTTGGAAACCAGTGAGTCTTCCCCGAGGCTCTGGGGTCGTGGTGATGGTGGCGTCAGCCCTTGAGAATTCACACCTACATGCTTCTCTTAGGTAGCCCCAGAGGTTCCATTTTTTTCAAGCAGGTAAGGGAGCTCTCCAGTAAAGGAATTAAATTGAAGTGTCCTCAGATTAATTTTGCCTCCACGAAACCTGGTAGAAGCTAACCAGGACCAAAGCCCTCCCAATTTAGACTCCTCAGGATTCTCCCAGATTAAATTCAACCAAACTTGCAAACACACAAGGAAACAAGCTGCCAAGATTAACAGTAGCAGCCTTCAGCCAGATTTGGATGTCCCTAGACTTTAGCTAATGAAGTCATTGCTTACAGGTATTTAAAAGAGCCTTCAGATCTTCTGTTTCCTGCTTTGCTGGAGTAATCCGCTTCGATGTTACTATCTCTCCTGCTGTAAACAACAGAAAACTGGAAAAAATAAACAAAACAACTGTTTTCAGACATTGGACAGCAGTGCAGGACTGTGATCTCCAAGAGAAGAGAGACAAAATAAGCAGCACTATCACCCAGGACTTCTTCCTGGAGGCATGACCACACCTTGGCATGTGAGTGAGGGGGCACCCCGAGCAGAGGGCACTGATCTCAGTGCGCAGAGGGGGACGAGTTCAGTCAGAGAGCCGAGGAGGCTGGGATTTGTGGAGCAGAGTCACCACGTGACCCAGCAATTCCACTCCCAGGTATTTGCCCAGGAGAATTAGAAACACATGCCTGCACAAAAACTTGTACATGAGTGATCAGAGAGGCACCATTCATAACAGCCAAAGAGTGGCTACAGCCCAAATGTCCATCAACAGATGATGGACAAGCACAATGTGTATGTGTATACCTCTAAGGGCACATTATTTGCCCATTAGAAGGAATGAAATACTGGTCCATGCTACAATACAACATGGATGAACCTTGAAAACAGTATGCTAAGTGAAAGGATCCAGACACAAAAGGGATGAATTATGATTCCATCTGTATGAAATGTCTGAAATAGGCAAACCCATAGAGACAGAAGGTAGATTAGCATTTTGTTAGGGACTAAGGGGTTTCATGTTTTTTTGCATTTTTTTTGAGTAATGACAATATTCTGAAATGAGATAGTAGTGATAGTTGCATGACTCTGGTAATATATGAAAAACCACTGAATTGTGTGCTTTAAAAATGTGAATATTATAGCATGTGAATTATATATCAATTTTTTGAAAGCTCATGAGATACCACTACACAGCCACTAGAATGGCTAAAATTATAAAGACGGGCCATGCCAAGGGTGACCAAGGTACAGAGCAACGGGGACCTTGATCCACCCAGTGGGAAACAGACAACTTTTACAAAGTTAACCACACACTTAATTATACGTGTAACCACACATTTAATGTTTAACAAAGTGAACCATATGCCTAACCTATGACCAGCTATTCCAAGGGAAAGGGAAACGTGCACAGAGAGACTCTTCCAGAAATGCTCGCAGCATCTTTAGTCATAATAACCCATACCCAGAATCAACCAGGATATCTATCAGCAAGTGACCAGATAAGCCAATGTTATACCCGTACCAGTCACCAATTACAAGGAACAAACTGCTCATATACCCGACAAAATGACCGAATCACAAACCAGAATCAGAAACATGGTTCCAGATTCAAGAGATTCCACGAACACAATACTACGTACTTGAAGTTCTAGAAGCAGAACTATTTTACCTGTTCGCCTGGAGAGGGCCCTGGGCTTGGCCGCCAAAGGGCATGAGGCAGCTTTTCTGGAGTGATGGAAATGTTCAGGAAAAAAACAAAGACACCCCCCCAAACCCCAACAAGAAAGCCAAAGGAGGGGCCCTAACATACCTGCTACCGGGTGCGTGCCTGGCGGGCCAGTTGCTGCTGGCCCGTGCCGATGTCTACCAGCAGGTGGCACTGTGTTTCGAGTGCGTGCCCCCTCTGCAGGCCCCAGAGCCCCTGGCCATCCTGTTTCCCTGTGTGCCTCTGGGCTCTCTAGGCTGATAGATGAGGCTGGTGTGAGGCTGTGGGTATGACCTGTGACAGCAGGTCTTGGAGTATCAGTGCAGACTTACAAATATATAAAAAATCTGGCTACTTCTTACCACCTTCATGGCTAACCTCTTGTCCAAGCCGTTACCTCCTGCCTGGATTATTGCTTTAGCCTCCTCCCTGGTGTCCCTGCTTCTCTCTGGTCCATGCACATTCTTTCTCATCACAGTAGCCACAGAGACCAAGTTAAAATGCAAGTCAGATCATCTGTTCTTTTGCTCAAACCCTCCAATGGCTTCCAACACACTCAGAGTGAACCCAGCTGCCTTGAAGTCCCAAATGACCTCAATACCTGCTGTCCGTCTCTCAGACCTCTTCTCCCTTGCTCACCCGGGTCCAGCCATACCTGCTTGCTTGTTATTCACTGAACATGCCAAATACACTTCCGCCTCAGGGCCTTGGCACTTGCTGTCCTCCTAGTTTGAAACGTCTTTCTCTGGATATCCATTTGATCAACTGTACCACTTTCATCTCTGTCACTCAAAAGCTTCCCTCTCAGTGAGGCTCTTTCCTGACACCTACATAAAACGGCAACGCCCCTGCTCCCCCATCCCATGGTACTCTTCCCGCCCTGCTTTATTTTTCTCCACCAGCCCCAGCCCTTGATATGTATGCTTATGGTTGGCCTTTGCCCGCCACTAGAATGAAAATTCCTTGAGGGCAGGGACTTTGCTTCATTCGCTGCCTTTCCCAAAGCCTTGAACAGTGCACGACACATACTTGTTGCGCTGACTAATGAACTACGTGGCATGAATTTCAAGCCTGAGCCTGAGCTGGTCCACCCGGGATTCAGGCCCACTCAGGGCATGTCTAGAGAGCATGTGGGATGAATCCACTGGGGACCCATTGGTATGATGACTGAGGAGCTGCCGGGAAAAACTCACCCTATGGGCAATGACAGCCCTGCACACAGGGTGTCCCAATTATAATGGCTTGGCTGGTAACAGAACAGAGAGAGCGGCAGCTCAGCTCTCCGGGCTCCTGTTAGAGATCCGGGTCAGGGCCCCAGATGTCCAAGGACAGCATTCCTGGGAGGCAGAGGGAGCTGTAGGCAGCATGGCCCTGTGGTGGTACCCAGAAAGTGTCCCCAGGTATCAGAGAGCATGGCCGGCCAGGCCAGGGTGTGGAGAACAACGCACCCGAGGGGTAATGAGAGCCACTAGGAAAGGACCTGTAAGCGGCCGGCAGAGCATGACCTGAATCACACCCTCCCTGGTGCTCATATTCGTTCTGTCCTCAGAACCAGCGTCTGACTACCTCACGCCTCTTCCTTGAGGATTCAAAGGGTGGCTGGACATGGATTCTGCCCCAGAGGACTCACATTCTATTGGGGGAGAGAACTGTTCTTTTATTTACTTATGTTTATTGAGACACCACAACATGCCAGGCACAGTGCTAGGCCCCTGGGCTGCAGCAATTAACAAGATGTGCAGGCTAGTAGGGGACAGAAATAAACAAGCAAATAAATACTTGGACAAGATCACCTCAAGCAGACATAAAACACTCCTAAGAAAATGACTGCAAGAGCCACTTTCTTCTATGCAATGTTTTTAACGGTGACTTGGATGAAGCTCTGAAAAATATGCTCCTTGGGTTTTCAGGTGACCAGAGCCGGAATCAGAGCCCACGGAGTCTAGAATGCCGCAAAATGGCATTTAAGGGCGGCAAGTTATCGAGATCTGGAGTCAGGTTCCCGAACCAATTACGCACACCCAGACTGTCAGGGTCAGAGCATGTACCCGGGATTGGGAGGATTTTCCCGACTACGGGTCTAGGATGGCGTGGCTGTTCAGTCACTCATTCATTCCACAGATTTTGAGTGGATGCTTACATGTCCCAGATCCTGTTTTGGGCAATGGAATTACAAAACAAAACAAACTCCTGTCCCTATGCAGCTTCCATTCTGGGACAACAGTTAACAAGATGAACAAGGTGTAGATGACGGGTGCAGATGGTGATGGGCACTAACCAGCAGGTTAGGAAGGGGTTAGTGAGAGTGTTTGGGAGGGTGGTCTGCACTTTTAGGCGGAGGGCCCCGTGCCATTATTTGAGTTCCCAAAGCCCCAGTAGACTCCGCCTTCCATCTGTAAACTGGAGATGTACCTGTTGCATTGGCTGGGCTCACATGGGCCCACAGAGGGGCTCTGGGAACCGCCTCTCCTGGATCCCATGACCCCACAGTGAGGCAGGGGCAGACAGTGAGGGTGGGCGCCAGTGCTCGCCTCACAGTCGGCAGCATCCTGGACAACTGGAGGACCTCGGTGCTCCCTCTTGGGTCTGGGGAGGGGGAGGCAGGGAGCTGGCTGGGCCCTGAATAGGGAGGAGGGGAGAGGCTTCCCTGACCTTGACGCAAATCCGCTAGGCAAGCAAGCTCGAGAAGTGGGACAGATTGAACCAGGTTCCTGATTCCTTTCCTGTGGCCGTGAGCAGGATGTGAGTGGTGTGGGAGAGATATTTGCAGGCCGATGTTGGTCTTGGGGTCTGGGCTTCCATGTGCGGAAGGAGTGCACGTGGTCTGCTGTCTTTTTCTCCTCTCCAGGGTTCCCTGAGCCACGCCTGGCATGGCCACAATTGCATGGAGGCCCTGGAGGGTCCTGCGGGTCCCTGGGGAGGACCCCCCTCAGCCTGGGTGTCCGGCGGGGACTCAAAGGAGGCCTGTTGTCTGATGGAGCTCCTGTAGCCCTCGCGCAAAGACAGGATCCAGGGGCTGTGGTGGGGCAAACGGAGTCCTGGGGCCTGCAGGAAGATAAAGAGCACATTGGCCTCTCGGACCCGGGTTCACGTCATTCACGTGACTGCAGACAAGTGGCTCTACCTCTGTGTTTGGTTCGCTTTCCCCACCTGTAAAATGTGATCACAACACTGACCTTTCTCTCAAGGTTACCAAGAGAAGTAAGTAGGTGTCCATAAAGGGGCACAGGGGCACTTGGAAACGGTGGGCAAGCGGGCTGTGGGGTCACACCCCCAGGCTCAAACACGGGCTCTGCTTCTCTCCAACTGTGTGGCCCTGGAGGAATGAGTTCCCCAATGCCCCATCTCCACATCTATGAAATGGTAATGGTAAGAACATCATTGTCCCAAAATTATGAGAATTAAAAGAGAAAAGTTCATTATAGTTCCTAGTACATAGCAAGAACATCATAAATGTTAGCTATTATTATGCAAAAAATACACTTTGGAGATAGCCAATGTTCATGAATGAACACTATACCAGTAATTTTTTAAAATTGAAGTATAGTTGAGATACAACCTTATATTGGTTTCAAGTATACAACACAGTGGTTCAACAGTTACCCACGTTATTAAATCATCACCCCACTGTGCAGTTGCTAACTGCCAACATAGCCAGTAATGTTATATGAATGAACCCTAAACTGTTAATATAGAATATGGCAGAGGAAGGATAAAGTTCTCCATTAAAGTTCAAAACATTAGTTATATATACATATTTTTCCCTGTCTGTCTTAGAAAAGCCACTTCTCTCTGTAATAAGCCCTTGAAACCTGTGGAAGGAAATGTCACATGAGAAAAACTAGTGTGTTTTGATGTGTGGCATTCAGATGTTCCTTTTTTCGGTCAAAAAAACCCTTAGCGAGCAGTGTCTGTGTGCCTGACAGGGGGACCAGGGGAAAATGCCCAGGTCTTTGTCCCTAAGGGCATCCTGGTTGGAAGTTTGGACGAACAGCCTGAAATTTCCCAAGTAGGCTGGTTCTCTTCCACCCAGAAACACACTGGAAAATGGATATTCTAGAGGTTATCCAACAACTATTTCTTGGAACCATAAATGTCTGAGGGTTGCTGCAATACTTTAGATTATCTTGTTTTCTTTATCCACTGAAGCCAAATTTTAATGCTCCATCTGTGTGAGTATCTTTTGATAATAAGAACCAAATGTTGTCGGTGGAAATGACTGGAAATTACACTTAGGATCAGAATGCGGGGTTTTAGATTCCCTCTTGGAAGGCAGTGCGAGAAACAAACACAGAAGACGTTTTCCCCATAAATCACCTCAAATGTCGCAACGCCCCGGCCTCCTGCCTCCTCCTCCATCCAGGCGTCGGGAAGAGTCGGGTGAAGGCGGCCACCAGTTGCTAGTGACCGCCTCGCAGCCCGCATTAAACCCCCCGTCCACACCTCCTCTTTTCCGAGCTCCTTTGTTTCTTGTTACTAGAAATCTCTGCCCAGATGTCCCACCTCCAAGGGCATTTCAAACCAGCATGTCCAAACTGGGCTCATCATTTCCCTCAAACCTGCTCTTCTATCCGCGAATTCCTCCTGGATGAACAGCACCACCACCGGGTGCCCCCTGCAGCACCCGTGCCGCCCCCACATCAGCCAAGTGCTGGGCCTCCTACCTAGGATTTGGTCCCCTCTTCCCCACTCCCGGGCCCCTGTCCAGACCCTCCTCCACGGTCTGGACCAGCCTCTTGCCACTTCGGACTGCCCGCTCCCCACCCCTCCTGCCAAAGTGATCTTTTGAAAAACCCAGTTCCCATTTGGCTATGGCCCTTTTTGGTAGCAAAATTGGAACCTGAATCCATCTGCTTTTCCACTTGCACCCCACCTTTCATGAAAAATGTAACAACATAAACTCCTATCTAGGGTTTAGTACAATAGGGACCTTCTGGGAATGTCCTGGGACCAGGGCACTCTGGGTGAGACTGCTCCTCTCTCCTGTCCCTCACGTCCTGGATAATGGAACTAATGGTCTGGTGGCAAGATTCTGGCACCTGTGCTGGGCAGGCCCCGGAATGGAGTGGTCCAGATGCAGTCCTGGCTCCGTGGGGCTCTGAGCATGAGTAGTTAGGACTAACCTGAAGCAAAGTAACCAGGAGGGGCCTGAGGGGCACAGGGTCAGCTGAGAACGGTGACTCCTGAGGAGGCCAAAAGGTTGCACCAATGCCCGTGGGGTGCGGGAGGTGGCAGAGCATTAGCAGGACAGTAGATGGGCAGAGCTGGGCATTAGTCTGAGAAGGCAGGCTGCAAGCTCTCCCACACCCTCTTTCCAAACCTTAGTGGCCCTTCACTTGGGTTTTTGCCCTTGGGAATCCCGATGGGGCACAGGGACCACCTGGACTGCCTCACCCCACCTGGGATTGGTGGCATGGGCCTGCGCCAGCATCTCCATAGTGCAGGGAGGCCTGCCTGGCCCAGCCTCCAGGGGCTCTGATGAAGAACAGATTTGTGTGCATTTGCTTCATTTTGCTTTGTTCTTACAAGGCAGCCAGGAAATCAATGTTTTCTGGGTGAACGCAGAGACCCCATTTCTCTAGTATGGCTCCCCTTCCAGCCGGCCCCAAGACACCCAAAGGGCAAAGCTAACAAGAGCTCAGTGAGGACTGCCAACTTGGCGACGTCTTTGGTAGAATCGTAATAATAGCTAATGCTTGCAGAGTCCCTACTATGTCCTACGTTTGCAATATTTCAATCATGGCAACAAACTGTGAGCCATGCACCATGGTTATGCCCACTTGTGGATGAGAAATTGAGGCTCTAGCTGGCTACATCACTGACCCAAGGCCACACAGTGTATGGTGGAGCCAGGTGGTCTCCCTCTGGGAAGCATGCCCTGGGGGTTTGTGGGTGCCTGCACCATCCCCCCTGGACAGCACCCTGCATTTGCACTTTCCCTGTCCCTTCTCCCTTCAAGGGCAACGACCTGAGCCAGCCACCCACTCTGCACCTGTGAGCAGCCAGAGCTCAGGACAGAGAACTGGGTTGCACATTGCCTGGAACAAAGTTAGGACAACATTGGTGCTCAACAGATGTTTGCTGAAAAGAGTGTAGGCATGAATCATTTAATCAAATGCCAACCAGCCTCCACACCCAACAGCCCCCACCCCAGCCAGCCCTGGCCTCCCCACGCAGCACTGTCTTTGGGATTCATACTAAAGGCCCTTGGGCAACCGTACGTTGGTATCTGGGAGGGGAAGTCCTCACTATCCTTTCATTTGACATAAATGGACCCTCCCCACTTTTCCAAATGGCTGATATTATTGCTGTTCCCTATGAGCCGTCAGCTCTGTGGTCAACAATTTGTTGAACACCCATGAAACGTTCCAACATGTCAGCGAACTCACAATAAATGACGTGTGGTTTTCCCCTGGGAAGGCTGGCATGGGTTCTGGGCGAGGCAGTTCCCGGACCCACGCAGGGGAGGCCAACCTGAAGCGCCCCCTTCCAGCCACCCCAGCTGGAGCCAGCCACGGCCGCCTGTGTGCAGTGCAGTGTAATCGGTTCTGCATGGCGTTGTTAGGGTTTATGTCGAAATCTGAACGAAAGAATTCGGTGGGGAGGCCGCTGTCAGAGACTGCATGCCTGACTCCCTGCGGACGCCTCCGCTTGCCTGTTCCCAATTAGGGGCTTGGGGGTGCTCAGGGCCTTGCATTGTTTAAAATGCTGCCTCTGAGGGCCCTTTGTGGAGCCTTGTCCGTCTTTTCCTTTTCAAAATACAGACTAAAAGGAGCCCCCTGGAGGTGAGAAAGCCCAAGACCTGGAGGTTGGGCCACTCTATTGGATTTTATGGGAAGGGCTGGAAAATTGTTTAAGCCTTGTCCCTCTGCACCAGACAGAGTCCAGCTTCCAGGATCATGGATGCTTCCAGAAGTGGCTGGCCACCTTGATTCAGGAAAGAGCTAGATGGAAAATATGGCAAGAAGCAGTATTTTCTTCCCCAGCTTGGGCACCATTTTTGCCATCTACAAAAATACACGTTGCTATATTTAGGCAGTGCTGTTAACAGGATTCTCTCTCTCTTTTTCCTCAAGAATGTTCGTCAGCTTGTTTTTATCATTTAGTATTTTTCCCTTCCACCCGGAGGAATCATCAAATGCTCACACTCCTGAATCAACTCTCCCTGCTGCCAGCTAATTAAAATGAACCTCTGGCCAAATCACAACCTTCAAACCTATCTCGAGTGTCAGTAGAAAGTCCTGGGGCATGTTTTCCCCACCTGGGCGGGACAGGGCACTGCTGCTATTCCTGGGGACCCACTCCGTGCCAGGCACTCTGCTAGTTGCCATCCCCAAACTGGTCCATTTCAGGCTCCTGTCTGCTATGTGCTGTGGGAGCTCTTATGGCCACACCATGTTCTAGATGAGAAAACCGGCCCTAGGGATCAAGCCACAGCCATAGGGGTGTGGGGACCCTGAGATGTGGACCCTGGTTTATTGGACTCTGCATTCTGTGTGGAACATGCCGCTCAGGTTAGCGCTGGAGGAGACACATGTTTGGGACATTCACTTCTGCAGTTCTGTGGGTTTTATTTTAACGTGGAATTCTGCAAGGACTCTAACTGCTCCCGAAAGTGTGCTCCATGGAAAGGGTCCCGACCTGGGAGCTCGAGGAGGTACCACCCTCCTAATTCATCCCGCCCACTACCGCCAAGCAGAGAAGTTGGCTTAGCTTCCAGGCCTCTCCCCAAATGGAAGCGACAATGAAGTCCCCTTCACTGCCCCCAGTGGCCCTTAGAACTTCAGGTGTGAATTAGGAGAAGCCCTGCAGTCCCTGTCTCAATGCAGAGCTTGGCAAATTGGGAAAGGTGCCCGCTGTCCGGATAGGCGTGGTCCCATGCCCAGGCACACGGCTTGGCCAGCTTGCAGTGGGCAGCATCTGGGCCACCGTTCATCCCTTGGCCTGGCATCCGTGTGCAGTATACAGCTTCATTCACTCGGCTCAGCCCTCACTTCCTCATTAGGAGGCTATCAATCACAAGGGCACAGGCCGCATTCCCAGAACATGCCATTTAGCTTCAGGGCCTGGCCAATGATAACAGTGATGTAAGAATAAAGCCGGTCACATTGATCTGTAGTTACTCTATGCCAGGCACTGTTCAAAGTATGTCTGATTGCATTACCACCTGTGATCTGCACCACAACCCTATGAGGTAGGTTTTATTATTGTCCTCATTTTACAGATGGGGAAACTAAAGTTGTCATTTGAGAATACAGGGACCATGGGGCCAAGCTTCTTTTGAAAACAAAAATCTGACCCATCACTCTGCTCAAGGCTTTGGGGCATCCCCCTTTGCAATGTCAGAGCAGACGGGTCTGGCCTCCTGGAGCTCCGTGGTTAGGGTCCTGCCTGTCACCCCGGCCACTCTGCTCCAGTACACTCCAGAAACATCCCATACCTCTGGACCTTTGCACAGGCTGGCTTTTCCCCTGGACGGTCCTTCCCAACCCAGTCTGCCTGGCAAGCACCTCTTCCTCGTCTTTCAACTCGAGCACCAGTGGTTTTGGTCTCTTCCAGAACAGCTCCCTCCTTCCTTCCTCTGGGTCCTGCTCTCCGCACCACGTGAACTGTGATGGGACACCCTGCAGCTTCTCTACATTCACTGTCTATTGCCTGTGAGCCCTGAGGACCCCTGAGACACCCAAGAGGCGATGCTGGATGCATGTGCTGCCTGGGTTCAGAGCGAAGGGCTCGGCTGGAGCACTGTGAATTCAGGAGCAGGTGGCAAAGAGGTGGTAGCTGGAGCCACAGGAGAGGAGGAATTGGTCCAGGAGAGAGTGGAAGGAGAAGAGAAGAGACTGAGCCCCAAGCACCTGGGAGTCCAACATGCGGAGGGTGGGTGGCAGCTGTGGCCAGTGGGGTAGGAGATCCAGGGAAAGCGGAGTCACAGAAGGGACCCTGAGGGAGGGATTTCTTCCCTTCCTCGGAGGCTTTGTTGAGCTGCCTCCTTGCAGGGTGGGCGCGCCTTGTCTACCTGGCACTCCTTCCGCTTTGTGTCTTCCATGAGATGGCACATAGCTCGGGGCAGGGCCTCCGTTCTACTTTCACCCAAGCCCCCAGCCGTCATCCCATAGCCTGGCTTAGAATGACAGAAAAACTGGAATAGGAAAATATTCATTTCCAGTTTTCCTTAAACAGGTGTGAGCTTCTGTTTTCATGGAATCAGCCTACGTTCTGCGAGTTAAAGATGAGTCAAAGTGTCCTTGACTGCAAGAGGCTCAGGCTGTCCCCAAGGCCATCCCGCGGCAGCTAACGTGAAGGTCCCAGTGCCGCTCTGCTTGGGGTGGGGGCTGGGCGGGCGCAACCCTGGCTGTGCTCAGCTTTGCCTGGCTTTTAAACATCGACAGGTCAAAGCGAGTGATGCTTTCCAGATGCTCCTGTCACTCCAGCCTGGAGCTGGGCTGGCCAGCTGGGCCCCCACAGTGGGCCTCTCCTCCAGTGTAGCCTCCCACACAGCCGGACTGCCTCCCATGGGCGGAGCTTCCACGCGCCTGGCTGTAGCTGTGCGGCTGTGGCCTCACTTCCTGCCCTAGAGATGGGTCGGGCCAACGGTGCAGCCTTCCCAGTTGTGATGTTGTACAGGTGTGTGCCTCCTGGGCTTGCAGCCGCCTCGGGATCGAAGCCAGGCGTTGAGGACCCCCACGGGTTAGCAGCAATGATGCCCTTTATTTGAAAAGTGCTTCATAATCTTTAGAGACAGCCCTCCACCCCCACCCCACGTCTGTCCAAGCCGCCTGCCCAGCTCTGTCTCTCTGGGCACCACTGGTGCGGTTCGCGGCCCTGCTGCCTTGATAAACCCACTTGGGGGGAGCTCAGCACACACTTGCTCCTGACTCTGGGCTGCTGTCCTTTGGAATTTATCACACACAGACTGGAATCAATGGATAGGTTTCTTCTTTTAGTAAAATATCTTCCTTGCATTCTGATACTTGAACAAATTGGTAAAACACCTATGTTAGAATTTTTTAGTGTTTTTTGAAATAGTTACAGATTCACAGGAAGTTGCAAAAATAGCACAGAGAGAATTTTCTGCTTCTGGGAAGATGAAGCGGATGTGCTTTTCTGTATTCCGCCCACTAAGTACAACTAAAACCTCTGAAAATTTAATATAAACCAATATCGGAAGATTCTGAAAGGCGGAGAGAAGCAAGAGGGTTGACTCGGGACCTTGGGACCCAAAGGACAGCACAGTGGCGAGCTCCCTGGGTTTCCTGTGGTCTCATATTATCCTGGGCTTGGAGCCAAAGAAGCTGGCATCTGGAAATGCCAGCAGTGCAGATAAACCAAAGCCTGCTCTTCTAAGCTAAAGGACCAGGTAAGGGCAGCTTTAGTAAATATACACAAGCAAATTTGGCCCCACCAACACCCACATGAGGCTGTACTGAGGCACCCCAACACCCCCCGGACTGATGACAGAGAAGGCTGCATGGGCACCAGGCAGTAATGAGGCCCCTCTCCCACAGGCTCAGAGAGACACACGGGGAGTCTACACTTCTACCCCCACTGGGTACTGACAGGGCATTTTTTCATTTTCCCCAGAGGGAGGGGTTTTGGCAGGGGAGCCCTAGTAGAGCACCAGGCCCTTCACACCATGGCCCCAGGACACCCTGCCCCCACCCCGCGGCTCTAGGTCAGGGGAAGTAGCAAAGCACTTCTATCTTTCCCAGCCAGAGAGTTTTCAGTGGAGGCTTTTGGGGAGTTAGAACCCCTACTCCCACCCCATGGAAATGAGGAGCACCCCACTTTGGGTGTCAGTGTGACTCAGTGGGAAACCAGGACGTCTATCTCCACCTGCCAGTAATGAGGCAGGGCCCCCCTTTCCCCTGCCAGAGCAATGTAAGAGGAAGCCAGCTGTAACAGAGATTTAAATAAGATCCAGAATCTCATATGTAATGTGAGAATGTCCAGGTTTCAAATGAAAATCACTCATCATGCCAAGAACCAGAAAGATTCAAACTGAATGAAAAAGACAATAAATAGATATTAACCCTGAGATGATAGAGATGTTAGATTATTTGACAAAGAGCTCAAAGTACCCGTGATCAAAATGCTTCAACAAGCAATTCTGAACATGCTAGAAAGAGATGAAAGAATAGAAAGTCTCAGAAGAGACGTAGAAGATATAAAAAGGAAAGAATCTGTGAACTGGAAGAAAGATTTGAAATTAGCCAATATAAATAACTAAGAGACAATAAACTGGAAAGAAAAATGGACAGAGCCTTAGGAACTCATGGGACTATCACAAAAGATCTAATATTTGGCATATCAGAGTCCTAGAAGAGGAAGAGAATGAGCATGGAATTGGAATTGAAAAAATAACCACAAACTTCCCATATTTGGTAAGAGACATAAACCTGTAGATTCAAGAAGCTGAGCAAATTCCAGATATGATCCAAGCAAAAAATCCACCCCAAGACACATCATAGTGAAAATTCCAAAAACTGAAAACAAAGAGAAATATCTTGAAAGCAATGAGAGAGAAACGACACGTTACCTCTAGGGGAAACAATTCAATTTACAACTGATTTCTCATCAGAAATCATGAAGTCTTGAAGGAAGTGGCGTGTTAAGACCTCTTTAACAAGGGCTGAAAGAAAAATTCAGAATTCTATATTCAGAAAATAGTCTTTAGAAATGAGAGGAAACCAAGACATTATCAAATGAAGGACGACTAAGAGGAATTTTGTCTGTTGACCTACCCTAAAATTATTGCTAAAGGAAGTTTCCTACACAGAGAGGAAAGAGTAAAGCAAGTAACCTTGGAACATGAGGAATAAGCAAGAATATGGGAAACTACAATAGGTTTTCCTTCTCCTCTTGAGTTTTCTGAATTTTTTGACATTCAAGCAAAAATTATAACTGTCTAATATGGTTCTGAATATATGTTGAGAAAATATTTAAGACAATTATAAATGGGAGTGAGCAAAGAAAGCTGAAGAGAGATAAGATTTCGCTACTCCCTCTAACTGGTACAATGACGCCAGCAGACTGTGATAAATTACACAAAACATTGTATTCAGAACACTGGGGGGAGTTCTAAAAACAAGTTCAAGTAACCCGCAGGATGACAGGTAAAAGAAAACAGAGAACCAAAAAGTAGAACAAATACAAAACAAAAAACAAAATGGAAGTGTTAAGTCCTAACATATCAAAATTACATTAAATATAAACGGTCACTTACCATTTAAAGACAATTAAAAGACAGAATTGTCAATTAAAGACAGAAATTGGCAGAGCAAATTTTAAAAATGACCAACTATATGCTGTCTACAAGAAACTCATTTACAATATTATAGACAGGTTAAAATAAAAAAGATAAATCATGCAAATGTCAATCAAAGGAAAGCAGGTGGCTATATTAATATCAGATGAGTAGACTTTTTGAGCAAAGCATTTTATCAGAGATAGAGAATATATAATAATAAAAGAACAAATCCACCAATAAGACATACAGATCCTAAAATGTGTATGCATCAAAGAATGCAGCTGCAAAATATGTGAAACAAAAAAAATGATAGAATTGAAAGGAGAAATAGACAAATCTATGATTTTACTTGGAGACTTAAACATGTCTTCTCAACAATTGGTAGGACAACTGGACAGAATACCAACAAAGATAAAGAATAACTCAATAATACCATCAAGGAGCATAACCTAAATAACATTTATAGGACACCCCACCCAAGAATAGCAGAACTCACATTCTTCAAATGCCAGGGAACATAGACCAGGCTTTCCTGGGCATTAACACTAACCTCAAAAAAATTAAAACAATTGAAATCATACAGAGTGTGCTCTTTAATCACAATGGAAATTAATAATAAAAAGAACAGGAAAAATCTCCAAACACTGTAAAAACAATGCACTGAATAATCCCTGGATCAAAGAGGAAGTCTCAAGGGAAGTAAAAAAAAATACACTGAGATGAATTAAAATGAAAACACAACATATGAACATTTGTAGGACACAGCCAAAGCAGTGCTGAGAGGGATATTCATAGCAATAAATGCTTACATTAGAAAAGAGGGGGGGAAAAAAGAAAAGAGGAGAAGTCTTAAATCAATAATGTAAAATTCCACCTCAAGATTCTATAAGGGGAAGAGCAAAATAAACCCAAAGCAAGCAGAAGTCAGGAAATCAATGAAATTGGGAAAAGGAGAAAGTAGAGAAAAATCTATGAAACAAAGTGCTGGTTCTTTGAAAAAATAAAACTGACAAACCTAGCAAGACTGAAAACTTCTTAAAAAGAGAAATACAAATTACCAAAATCTGGAATGAAACAGGGAATATCACTATTCCAAGGGAGAAGAAGGGAATTCTACGAGCAACTCCACACACACCAATTTGACACATTAGATGAAATGGACCACCTTCTCAAAAAGCTCATACTATCACAACTAACCCAAAATAAAATAGATAATTTGAACAGCCTTATAACTTTGAAGGAAATTGAATTCATGGTTTTAAAAGTCCTAAAAAAAGAAGCCTCTAAGCCCAGATGGTTTTGCTGAAAAAATTCTGCCAAATGTTTAAAGAATTAATATTAATCCTATACAATATCTTCCAGAAAACAGAAGGAGGACTACTTTCCAATTCTTTTAATGAAGTTAGCATTATCCTGATGTCAAAACAAGATAAAGACAGTATAATAAAAAAGGAAACCAAAAGTTACATATCAATATCCCTCATGAATATAGATGTAGAAATCCTTAACAAAATGGTAGGAAGTAGAATTTAGAATGAATAAAAAGAACTATACACCCTGACCACATGGGTTTTTCTCCAGGGATGAAATCTAGTCCAATATTTGAAAATTAATTAATCCACGCATTAATGGGCTAAAGAAGAAAAATCATATGATTATTATCAGTTGATGCAGAAAAAACATTTGACAAATTCAGCCCCATTCATAATAAAAACTCAGAAAATGGGAAAAGAGGGGAACTTCCTTAACTTGATGAACACCTACAAAACCCTATAGCTAACCTCATGCTTCATGGTGGGAGACTGAATGCTCCCCCCCTAGAACCACCCTAGGATCAGGAATGGCGGCGCTCTTATTCAATAGACTGCAGGAAGTTCGAGCCAGTGCATTGAAGCAAGAAAAGAAAAGGCACACAGATTGGAAAGGAAGAAATAAAAGTGTCCTTATTTGTAGATTGCATAATTTTCTACATAGAAAATTCCAAGGAATCTATAAAAAAAAACCCAAACAAACAAACAAAAAGCCCTAGAATAAACAAGTTCAGCAATATCTCAGGATATAAGATAAACACACAGCATTCTATTTTATTTCTATATACTAGCAAGGAACATGTGGACCCAAAATGTAAACGGTATATACTTTATAATCACTCAAAAAATGAAATATGCATATTAAAATATGTGCCTGCATTTCTGTAATAACTTCAACTTGGTCATGATGTGTTAGCCTTTTTATATGTTGCTAGATTTGATTTGCTGGTATCTTGTTAAGGATCTTGTTTTTGTCTTTACTCATGAAGGATATTGAGTTGCAGTTTCCTTTTCTTATGATGTCCTTGTCTGGTTTTGGTAAGAGAATAATGCTGGCCTCATGAAATGGGTTGAGATGTATTCCTTCCTCTTCTGATTTCTGAAAGGATTTGTATAAGATTGGTATTATTTTTTTCTTAAATCTTTGATATAATTCATTTACTAATCTTTGAATCTTTCCTCAACTCTCAATCCCTCTACCAATACCGTAGAGATTTAGTATACGTGGAATGAATTAATTTGTGCTTCTAGAACCAAGAGTTACAAATTGAAGTGGCTTCAAGGGTGGGCCAGTAATATAAACAAGTGAAGCTGCCAAGATGGCTATAGGGAGTGGTGGGGTCTGTGGCTAGAAAGCAAAGCACTCAAATTCAAACTTGAAAAACATATTTTTGGATCTTTCCTGCAGACCTTTGGCCTGAAAACCTATAAACCATTCCAATTCCTTATTTTGCTAAGACATGGAGAAGATGACAGAGAAGACTTTCGAGCCCTGGCATATTTAGAAATTAAAAATGTATATATGGCTCTGTTGCTCTCCTTGCAGGGATTTACCCTTCTTCCCTGCCTCACTTCTCTCCTCTCTTGCGCCCCTGCAATTGCAAACTTCCAATAAAGCATTAGCATGTTTTTAAAAAGGGGAGAAGGTGCAGAATGGCATTATTTAGCCATTATTCACCCAGCAAAGTGGTAGATACTTATCCAAACGTAGAGGCAGGTGGGAAATGCCTGGTGTGGTTCTCATCAGTCCAGGCCCAGTTAGGACTCTTGCTGGTAGTGAAGAGTATTTGGGCAGCATTTCCTGGCTAGCAGGTCAAAAGTGTGCATGAGTTGGAAGTGTCTCACTGGGCTGTCTTGGTCCTTGCTCATATGCCCTGGCTTCTGGGGAACAGGTTTATTGAGCCACGTTCACAGTACTTGTAGTCATTCACCCTAGACTGCTGGAGCTGCCCTCCCTGTCTCTTCATCTTCTAAGTTCCACCCATAGAGAGGGTCAATCAGCAAAGCTTTTCCATGTGTCCGTCCTGGGCTGGGCCATGTACTGGGTGCCAAAGGATGAGCCAGGCACAGTCCTGCCCTTGAAGATTCAGAACTGTGTACCATCAGCATAATGGCGAAACCATAAGAGGGAACATAGTGAAATAAGCTCATACTGTGTTTCTAAAGGCAAGGAGATGGATTCTACATTTTGGAAATCTTTCCATTCAAAATGGTCAGAATGAAAAAACAAAGGCTCGTTGCTTGAAGGGATAAGATTCACTCCTGGGGGGAAATTGCACATGTGGAACAGACTCTTTTCCAAACACATGTGAGCAATGAGCGGCCTCTGTGTGGTGTTTTTAAAGCACTGGATCTTATTTGTTATCGCACAGAGGGTCATGCAGGCAACACAGCCCGCATTTTAAGTCTCCACGGTGACTTTGGTGATTAAAACAATTTTTAAAAATCAGTTCCAAAGTCTTAAAAATTTTATATAGCGATGAACAAATTCTTACTTGTCTCTCTAAAGTAGATCTCGTATCTTTACAGGCGGTTTCATTTTTCCATTAAAATTTAAAAAATATATTTTGAATTTTCCCTGGCTTTGGAATACAGTCATAAGACCTCAGAATTGCCAACAGATGCTCTCTTTCTAGAACACGAGTATGTGGGGAGGTTTTATTAAAGTGGTCTTCATGTGCAGAGAAAGATTAGGCATGTGTAAAACCTGCCATAAAAAGTATACACATTCTCCGGGGAATGTCTTGGATTTGATTTCAAGTTCAGTGTTGCATAGATAATGATGGTCTTAATACAGACACATTTTTTTTTCTTTTTTACTTTAGGCTGGTTTTTCATTTATTTGGCCTATATCCCCATTGTGACTTTGAATTGCCAAAACTTAAACTGGAAAACTGGCATGAAATTATGAGATCGTGTACCTCCAAATGTTTTCACGCATTTCGGATAGTTGGATAGTTGTAGTTCCAATGTTCTTTTATGCCAATAATGAACATGTGCTGGGGGCCGTGCAGGTTGTTAAATGTGCTTGCCAAATATATTCCTAAAGCAACCCCATTAGAGGAGAAAAAAATAGGAAATAGCATCACAGCACATGGGCCTGAAAGCCATTTACCCAGGGGTTGGCCCCCAAGGGTTTCTCATTGAGAATCTTCCCCAGGGCAAGCCTGGGATGGTTCATTCTTTAGTTTTCAGTCCCTGGTTCAGTGTCCAGCGGAGACAGGTGCTCAGTAGATGTCTGCTAAGTGGATTATTTGAGAATGTTCGATGCTAAGAGGTGTATTAAATGAGTGGGGCACCAGGTGTCTGATCCGTGCCTTGGGGCAAAGGATGCTGTGGTGCCTTCCGGCTCCCAGACGGACCTGTGGACTCTGAGCAGGGACTGCGCCTTGAAATCCAAGCAGCTGCTTCGCTTGAAGGGAGAGACTCTGGGAAGAGGAAGACGAGAGATCTGATGCCGCTAAGTTCCTGGGTAGGGCTTGTGCCCTGCTCCCCATTCCTCCTTCAGAACTTGTTGGGGGTGGTGGCTTCCCATGAGAAGTTCAGGGGGATCCTGAAGAAGAGGGGCCTTACACTCTTGGATGCCCCAGACAGTGGGGTGCAGGTGGCTGGTTGGTGCCAAGAGGACTTGCTGGTGGCCCTACAACACCCTCCTCTTTTCCCTAGGTGGCTCTCGCCTGTTCCGAGGCCTCCACTCTGATGTTCCGTCTCTGGGAAGACTCCTTGTCCCCCTGTCTGCCTTGCCTGTCTCCTCTGGGTCTCTGTGTCCCAATCATGTGCCATTGCAGTCCTCTGTTTCTTTCCTGGCCTGTCCCCCCCTTTGTGGGGACAGCGTCTGACGCGTCTGTGTCTCTGTGAGTGGCACGGAGTATTGTTATGTTCCCCATTGCCCCTCCTCGTCCACCCCAATTTGTTAAGGTTCTTCAGAAGATCATGTATTTTCCCCATTTCCAGTGGCTTTTAAGATTTTTCTCTGAGTTTGGTTTTCAGCAGTTTGACTCCTCCATGGTTTTCTCTGGGTTTATCCTGTTTACGATAAATTGAGCTTCTTGAATCTGTGGGTTGGTGCATTTCATGTTTGGGGGAAGATCTTGGCTGTAATCTGAGTACTGCTTTTGCCCCCTCACCTCTCTTTTTCTGGGTCTACAGTTACATGTACATTAGACCTTTTGACTACGACCTTTCCCCTCTTTTTTTAACCCATCTTCCTTTTTTTCTGTATTTCAATTTACATATTTTTATTCACTTGGCTTTGTTCATTTTTTGTTGTGTTCTGCTGTGTCTAATCTGTTGGTAAACCTTTCCATTGAAGATTCCAATTTCCTACTGAAAACCTACCTTTCATTACTTTGCCTACATTTTCCTTTATTTTATTTGATATATGAATCATTATTATTTCAAAGTTTTGTCAGCTCACTTCAATATCTGGATCAGCTGTGGCTGTGCATCCTTTGCCAGTCTTTTTCTCTTCATTACTTGTCATATTTTCTTCACTCTTTTCATGTCTAGTAATTTTAATTGAATGCTGGACATTGTACATGGAAAGTAAGCAGGCTCCTGGTGACTTTTATTTTCCTCTGGGATGGTTCTTCCTCACCTCCTGAAATATTCCTGTTTTTAAGTGAAAAATGATAAATAAAAAACTGTTCTGGTGGGACTTTGTCTCCTTAGCCCTGAAAGGCTACAGGAGAGTTACCATTGCCCTGCAGAGATTCTAGCCCTGTTCTCCCATGTCCTGCCCAAGGAACTTCGACATCTGGCAGATGTGTGGTGGGGAGACTGGCAGTGGGTTTGAGGCAGGCCTCCTCCCTGGCTTGTCTTTGTGCCCTAAGCCCCACTCCGCCTTTCAGATTTTTCTCTGAGTTCGGTTTTCAGCACGCTGCACAGCACCAGATCCCTGCACAGCACCAGAACTCAGCACACCAGGAAAGATGGGCTGAGCCTCTGAACTCCCTGAGAGTCCCTTGCTGCACTTTCCCACGTGACTACTTGAACATCTGCTGGCTTCTCTTTCTCCTGGCAGAGCCTCGCTGTCAAGGGCAGCCCAATCCCCTATCCTCAGAAAAAACAATGGCTGGAGACTGTCAGCTCACATCCGGGTCTCCCAATGCCAGAATCTAATCTAATCTAAGCCTCATTGCTTCGGCAGCTCTTTCATGTCTGAAATAATATGATTTTTGCAATTTATCCAGCTTTTTCTAATTGATACTATGGGAACACTAGCCTGTGATCATCTACTACTTACTCCAATTTAAACATATAAAAAGAATGTCCCCTACATAGTTTATCTACACATTGGCTTAAAAAAAATGCTTAAGTATAAAAAAATTTAACATTGTATCTATACCATGATTACAACTATAAAAATCCTCCAATGAAGTGAACAAGAACTAGAGAGGAACATGGAAAATGAGCTTAATGGGTTGAGGTGGTGGGATTGTCAATTTTTCTCTGTGCTTTTGATTTCCTGTAATATGATTAAAATGTGATTCCTAGAATTTTCAAAAGTATCATTTTGGAAATGCAGGCTTGGCTCTGCTGATCTGCCTAAAGTGGGCTTGCAAGATAGGATCCCAGTTCTTATCAATGGGCTCTTGCCCCTCCACTCTTCCCATTGTGATTTACGCCAGGTGATTTCCTTCTCCTTCAGAGAATCCGCATATCTCTTCTGGTCCCTGTATTCCTCCTTTTTAAAAAATTGGGAAGGATTAATCACACTGACTCATTCAAGTCTCCCGCCCATCCTCTCCGGTGCTTTACTGGATTGAGGTCTGGGCTTGGAGCCGGGAGGGCTGGGGAAGGGCAGCACCAGGCTCAGCATCTCACTGGGTGTGTGACACCACCAGGTAAGGCCCCGGCACTACTGAGCCCCAGTGTCTCCACCTCTAAAGTGGGCTGCTCCTGGCTCACAGGTTGTTTGAGGGCTCAGGGCCTGCTGTGTGTGGCTTGCAGGTGCTTGGCTGAGTCTGCATGTGAGCCACGGAGTCCATGGCATGTACAAAAGGCGGCCGGGAAGGCTCAGGGCGATGGCGGAGGGACACACACACGGCTCAGGGTGTGCCGGGCTGATCTGATTAGACTCACTCACTAGTCTGGCCCTCCCCTTCATTCCCTCTGCTTACATGGGACCACAGATGTTGGCGAAGGCAGCACAAATGTGAACTTTCTCCAGGCAAGCCCTGAGCTGAGGTCCCTGAGATGAACAAGAACAGCCCCACCCTGTGATGAGAGAGACAGGCAGACAGTGAATGCCAGCACAGGCTGGGGAGTGCAGGACCCAGGGGATACGGCCCCAAGGGGGCCAGTGACTGCCAATGGGAGAGGATGCATGCATCCCAACGCATTCTGGCAGACCACTGACCAGGGCCCAAACTCACTCCCCAACATCCCAGAGAGAGTTCAAGGCGTTTGGTGGTCTGAAACACGAGAGCACATAAAATATGGTCATAAATGCAGTCAGCCTTGTAAATTGTGAAATCCAAGACACAGGCTTTTTCCTGTGTCCAAGTAAACACTGCAGTGTTATGCTAAGACTGACTCTAGAACTGAAGGAGACGTGGGAGCCCATTGTGCAGTGAGGTGCCCCAACTCTGCGTCAGAGGACCTCCAGATGGCCGAGCTTCTGTTTATGATTGGGGTGGGCTAGGAGGGGCAGTGCTGAGATGCCACCCTGTCATCATGCTGCTCCTAAGAGAGCCGGGAAACCTGGGGCACCTTTTGAAAGGGGGATGGCTTTGCCAGGAGGGGAAGGGGCTGCAGGTGAGGGGGTGGCAGCCACAGGAGAGAAAGGCCATCTTATGTCTGAATGGAACCCCTGTCCCACATAGCATGGGTTCCATGGAGGCAGGATTTTCTTTGATTCACATCTGCACTTAGAACAGTGCCTAGCACATAGTAGGTGCTCAGTCAGATAGATGTTGAGTGAATGGATGAGTGAGCAACTCACTGGGAATGCAAAGAGAAGGAGCTGAAAACGAAGCTGAAGAAAGCAGGCAGGGCCATGTGTCCCAGGGGCCTCGTGCAGCAGTCTGAGGCCCTGGGCAGAGTCCTGCAGACAGCGGGGAGCCAGCAGAGATGCAGCAAGATTCCTTTGCTATTGCCCAACTGTCCCAGGCACCATGGGAGGCAGGGCTGGGCTTGGGGCCTGCTGGAACCTGGGCAGTGCCATGGTCATAGCCACAAACTTTGCAGCCCTCCAGGACGGCCCAGGGACTTGGCCTATCTTGTGGGAAGACCTGTGGTGCAAGCAAGTCTTCTTCTGGCCACACCCACCTCAAGGTCACATGGTGAGAGGAAGTGGGAAACAAACAGGGACAAAGCCACGCAGCTGGAAAGAAAGCGAGGAAAAGGCCGAGGCAGAAGCCAGGGGCCAGCAGACGGGCGTGAGGCATCAGGAGGAGGCCGCTTGTGACCAGGGCAGAGTGTGCGGCCTGGGTGCAGGGGTGCATCACCCCCAGGGCCTCCTCCGTAAACCAGCCTGCGGCGTCTGGGAGGACGGCGAGAGCTGACAGTGTGCCAACACGTGGCACAGGGCTTCCCTGGGTCAGGCTCCATAAAGATACCTGGATATGGCTGAAAACAACAATGGAAATGCTAGGCCCGCCTGGAGAGGCTGGGCTACCCTCCCAACCTCTGCCTTTCTGCCTCGGTGCCTCTCCCTCCCATCTCTGCCCAGGGAACTCTTCGTCCTCCTTCCAGCTCACAGTTGGCACCTCCATGAAGTCTTCCAAGATTGGCTCTCCCCAGCATTGTCTTCCTCCCTGCCCTTTCTCCTCCATCACAGCTAACACTGACCAGACACCCCCTGCGCTAAGCTCAGGCCTAGAGACTTCCCTACCTTACTTAATTTAATCCTCCTAACACAGCATGGGGGTGATGTCAATATCCTTTTTTACAAAGATGCCACTGAAGTTCGGAGCAGGTAGTGACTTGCCTAAGGTCGTGAGCCAGTGAGGGGTTGAGGCCTCGGTGAAGCAGTTCTGCAAGGACAAAGCTTGATCTTCGCCATCAGGAGACATGGCCAGGTGTGAGATGGGTGGCCACGGGGCTCTGGGTTTGGGGGGGGATCCTGATCGTTTTCCTTCAGGGTTTATTTTGCACACGTCTCCATCCAGGGGATGGGGAGCTGAGGGTCTTGGGGCTTCGGCCCACGTCCCACGCGCCCAAGTGCATGGCGTGCTCTCCTCTCCTGGTTTAATCCTCTTTCCTTGCCCACCTGGCAAACTGGTGCTGGGCAACACTGAGAGCCCCCTGCTCCCTGCAGCCCACCTTTTCTCAGGGCTCCCCCTGTTCTCCCTGGGACTGAGGTGACTGGTTTTGGTCTCCCCAAGACTGTGAGCAGCTCCATGAGGCCGGGCCTGACACCCCTGGGACCCCTGCCCCAGCACAGGGCCCGGCACAGATCTGTGCTCCATGTTTGTGCAGCGAGTGAATCCAGTGCGATGTGGACTGGTTGTGCAGTGGCCCTGGAGAGGGAAGGACCGGACTGAACATTGGCTCTGCTGCTTAATTACTGGGTGATCTCAGGCAAACCCCTTCACCCATCTGAGCCTCAGCTCTCACCTGTAGGATGGGGACAATCTGAGGTAAAAAGAGAGGTAAGCACTTCATATACTCTGAGCGGCCACACAGTTGCAAGGATGGAGGCAGCCACTCGCAAGCCCAGCTCTAGGGCAGTCCCGGTGGGCCTGCTCCTTGCTAGGCAAAGCAGGCACTGTGCAAGGCTCGCAGCGATACAGATTTTCCTAAAACATGAGTCAACACAAAAGACTGTTGAGTTTCTTTTAGAGAAACACTACCTATGGGGCCTCCCTGCACCATCCACTTAGCCTGGTAAGTTTGCGTCGATTGCAAAGACCCCAGTGGCTCCCCACTTTGCACAGCTGGAACCTGTGAGGAAACTTTGGGCCTTTAATTAGAACCATTTGTCCTTCCAGCGAACGGCAGGTGGCTGGGCCAACTTAGAAAGCGATGTTCATTAGAGCAGTATGTGCCCTTTGACCATTCATCTGACTTCTGGGACTCTGTCCTAAAGAAATAATCCCAAATATGGAAGGGCTCATGAACAAAGAAACAGTCTTTGCAGTATTTCTTACAACTGCAGAGAAACTGGAATCAACCTGAATATCTAATGGGGAAATGAGTTGACCATGTTTCCCCAACTTGATGGCATTTTTTCGCCCACCTGGAAGGAATGGCTATGGAGACATTATAGCAACACAGACTATGTTTATAATAAAATGTTAATTAAAGAAATAAGGTTACAGAACTATGTACTCTGAGATCAGCTATGTGAACTATGCATATGAAATCCTGGAAATAAATCTACCACAATTCTAGTTGTGTCAAGAAGATAACAATATGGGTAATTTTTTCTCCATTTTCTGCAATGTGGTTACAGTTTAAAGTCTATTATAAACAAAAAGAAAGAAAGAAAGAAAAGAAAAGACAAAAACCAAAACAAAGAAACAATGGCTGCTTTTCCTAAGGTGACTTCATAAAAACGAGTTCTGTAGAACCATACACTGGTAGGTCCTATTTTAGATTTTTTTTTTCCTTAACGAAAAAGTCATACATGTAGAGAATAAAAAATATTCAGTGCAGAAAGAGCAACAAATGCCACTGTCCTAGTGATAATAGGATACATACCTTTTTCTTCCAGTATTTCTCCACATTTAAATATATTTTCACAAAGCCTATTATACATGCAATTTTAAGTTCTGCTTTCATTTTTGTTTTATTTAAAAAATAAGAACCTCTGTTGCAAAAGCCTTCATATTTATAAATGTAAAGGGTTATATAATATTCCACAGTGGGGAAATGTCATAGATCTTAACTCTTCCTCTTTCTTATACACTAGTTGTCATGTTTATGTTTCTATTATAAATCTGAGGGCAATAAATACACCTATATGTATACCTATGCATAATGAATATATAAAACCTTATAGCTTCCCTTCAGGTCAGCAATAATGAATTAGACAACATAATGGAAGAAATATTCCATTTGGAATGACAATAAAAATAGAGAGTATTTAGAAGTATAGAAGTAAGATGCAAGATCTATACTTCTAAAAATTGCAAAATTTTAACAAAGGGTGCACTTCCTCAAAAGGAAGGAGTTATGGGGTGCACGTAATTCCCCACAGGTGCCCACTGCCTTCCACCCATTGGCTGCTTAGTACACCCACACACTCTTTCTCTCTCTATACAGACTTGTTCTTGCTCAACTCAACCCAACTAGCTCACATACAGTTACAAAGTTACTAACTTAACCCCCACCAGAGGCAACCAAAATCATGTTCAAATATTACATCCAGACACAATGAAATCAGGGCACTGTTCTCAGGGTCCACCATCTTTAGAGGGAATTTCCAGTCCTGTAATTCTTTAACAATCCCAGTGTTAATCATAACTCTCATTTGCAAGATGCAGAATTCAACTCTGGCTGATGTAAATAGAAAGAAACTTACTGAAATGGTGTTGGGTAGCTTGTAGAATTGTCAGGAATATGACAGACAAAGCCTAGAAGCTAGACCAGACCAGTGACATTTATAACTTGGAGTACAGCCAGGGCCACAGCCAAATTCTGCTCCAAAACCAGTCAGCTGATGTTGGTGCCTGTTACAGGGTCATTCAACACCCGAAGCCACGGCTTCACTGACCCCAAGAATTCACTGTTCTTGCTGCTACTTCTAAGAGACAATGAAAGGGCTTCACCAGTAACTCTGCTTGTTTCCATGCCCAGCTGCCACTACAAAGTCTGACGTGGTTACGGGGGGCTGGTTCCCCTTGGTTACAGGTCAGCTGGTTAAGGGAGGCTGGTGTGGGAGAAGCGAGGGTTTAGGGTCTGCAGCGGGGAGAGGGCAGGGCTGCTCCTGAGGCACTCCAGTGGGGAATTCCTCAAACTAAGGGGGCAAAGGGATAGCTGCCCATCTGTGGCTAACAGCAGAAGGAATGCAAATCTGTCCTGAAACAAAGAAAAGCCCAACACAAGGTAGAACCAGACTCCACCGCTGCCCCAGGGCCTCAGGGGGCAGTTTTTCCAGAACCTGACCAGTTAGAGTGCTCTGATTTCGCCACAACAAAATCACTTTTGCTTCAGCCGTGTATTAGCTCTTTTTTTTTTTCTTTAACTGCATGAGCTCCAATGCTTTTAATCTTTTTGACAATCACTTTTTCCACTTGTACTGAGCTACTCTTAGGACAGCCTAAATTCCATGCCACGCCCTTCCAAAGACAGGATCTCATCGGACTTTTCTGTTTTCTGGGCCTCCCCTTGGGTGGTACAATATCAGCCTTTAGAGCAGAGTATAGCACCTCTAGAGCTATGTTCTAACATACAAATAAATGGTGGTGGTTTTTATTTGAATTTGCCCTGATAATTCTTCTGATCCATAGCCTGCTCCCAGGACGGTTCTGGAATGCCCTGGAATATTCTGCGCTCTCCATCTCCCTTCCTTCCCTGGTTCTGATGCCTGTTTACAATGTCCCAGACCGTGACACATAGCACCTCTTCCTTGCCCCTCTCTTTCTACCTGTGTTCCTCTGCTAGGGCTGTATAATAAAGTACCACAGACTGTGTGGCTTGAACAATGGAAACTGCCTCACAGTCCTGGAGGATAAAGAGTCCACTGTTTTTAATCAAGGTGTCAGCAGGTCGGTTCCTTCTGAGCCTCGCTCCCTGCCTTGTCAATGGCCGTCTTCTCCCTGTGTCCTTACACGGTTGTCCCTTTGTGTATGTCTATCTGTCTCCTCATCTCCCCTTTTCATAATGACACTAGTCATATTGGATTGGGGACCACCCTAATGACCTCATTTTACCTTAATTACCTCTTTAAAGGCCCCATCTCCAAATACAATCACAATCTAAGGGGGTTAGAACGTCACCAGGTAGATCTTGGGGTGGACAGAAGGCAGCCTCTAATACTAACCAACCACCTGGTATGGTGCCAGATGGACACCGTGCGTGGTGAGAACCTCATGGGCTCGGGACCCAGGCATGTCTTGGTTGTATCCTGGCTGTGCCACTGGTCCACATGAGGCTGGCAGATTCCTGTATGATCTTGGTTCCCTCACTGTGGAGCCCGGGCTATGCAGTGGGGAGGACATGCCTTCCCCATGGCTGCTGTGTAAGTGAAATGAGATCACAGGTCCGAGGCCTGCTGGGCACTGGTCACATGGACATTAACATCCTTAGATGTCATGGCAGAGACAGAAGTATAGATGGGCCTCCAGTCAGGGGCTGCCCCTGATGACTAGATGTGGCGGACCCCTGAAGGCAAGGAGGGTACCGGGGGATCCTAGCGCGGGCCTATCACAGAGTGGCCACTCCACACCCCCTTAATGGTGAGAATGACAGTGGCATCCAGGAGAGCCCTGATTTGGCACCTGTTGGGTGGGAGGCACAGGTTCAAGGGTATGGGGATTTAAGAAGAGAGATGTCTGCTGGAGGACTGGGAAGGCCCAGTGGTTCTCATGTTTTGTGTATGTGACACAATTTGGAACCTCTAATTTTTGGCAGCCCACTCAAAGGGGTGGAAATCTTTCCACATTTGCCATCCTGCTTACAGCCTGCTCCTTCCTAGGAATAGATCTTACTGTAGAGTGGAGAGGAGACGCAGAGGGAACGGGGAGCCGGCCCAGAATGGAGGCGGTGGGATCCCATGCTGGCAGAGGGCGTACCGGGGCACCACCCTGGGTGTCAGGGACTCACTGGGCTTCTGGCCCAGCTCTGCCACCTCCTTAAGCTGTCATTTCCTCTGCCGCATTACGGAAGGACAATGTCGATCCCAGTGGTGGCTGTCACTGTGCATGGCTCTGACTCAGGGCCGTGCTTTTCTCAGCATGCTGCGCTGCCAGCTGCCAGGGATTCAGCTTTCTCTCTTCACGTACCCAACAAGGGTGTACAGCACACCAACGATGTGCAGACACAGACCCTGGCCCGAGGGAGCTCATTGGCTAGTGGGCAATGAGAAAATCAACACTTTAACAAAGAAATAAAGGAGTATGAGGTGGGAAAAGTGAAGTAAAGGGGATGGATCTGTGCAGGACAGGGAACATCAAGGTCAGGGGCCTTAGGCTGGCATGGGCAGGAGGAGCCCTTGGCAAAAGTGGCATCTTGGTTGAAACCCAAAGGACAGGAAGGAGTTGGCTGAGCAAAGAGGCAGGAAGGGAGAGGAGGGGCCTTGAGTGTTCTAGGGGCCGTGCAAAGGCCCGGGGGCTGCCACCAGTGAGTGAGGGGTGCAGGGCTGAGATGCACTTGGAGGGTTGGGGAGCCACCAGCACAGCTGCTGCCCTCAGAAAACCACCCAGTGTGGGTAGTTACACCACACAGAAGAACCACAGGAGGCTTCTCCTCCAGAAGCCGGGCAGCATTTGTTTTCTGACTTGGGGGAAAGACAGTCCACCTGTGCCAACAGTGATCTCCCAGACAAATGGAGAGCTATTTGTTATCTGGAGAGAGCGCCAGTTGTTCCGCTCCTCTGAGATGGGAGACAGCTGAACTGTCACAATGGAACATAATGAATGACTTCCTGCTTGGAGCAGAACCCAAGGGGTGTGTGTCATCTTGCCCGCAGCCGGGGTTCAGATGGCAGGGGGCTTCCTAGGTCCCTAAATCCTCCCATGGGAACCCTCTGAAGGTCAGTCCCATCTGCTGCAAACTACAAGCGAATGTGCCGCTCAGGAAGTATCTTGACTCTTACATAAAGACCCAGAAGAAATGGTTAGACCTTAGTGCCAGAAAGGACTTTGTCCCTCCTGATAAGATGGTGCACTTTCTTTGGTCAGAAAACAGGAACTGTATAAGAGATCATAATTTGATTTTTACTTTGGTTGCCACGGAACTCAGGGTCAAGTTTAGGTATAGGAATTACATTACTTCAGGTTTCTGCATAATTATTTCTCCCTGTCTCAATTGTTTCCTAAAAATAAATGAAAAATAACCACATTTTCACTAGTCAAACACAACCTCCACTTTCATTTAGTTCCCTTTTAATCTTCAGCTACATGGATACAGCTTTTGTGGTCATGATTGCAGTATGGACCTATATATTCACACTCAAATTTTTTTTTTTTTTTTACATAATCCTATTATGTTCACAAAGATCCTATTTGTACTTGGGATTTTTCAACAATAGTACGATATTCCACTGAATCACTGAATATCATGGAGTCAAATCTAATCATACATACCATAAATAGGCTATTGTTGGACACTGCATACAACTTTTCTTTATTTGTACTATAATAAACAATTCTGTTATTACAAAAAGAAGTGAGTAAAGGTTATGAAAGAAGTCACAAAAGAAGAAATACAAATGGCTAAGAAGCACATGAAAAATGTCCAACCTCTGTGATATGTCAGATGATGATTAATGATACATTGAAACAAGACGCCCATTCCTTTTGCCTTGTGGAAATAGCCCAGATTAAACAAAGATGTTACTCAATGCGGGAGAGGAGGTGGTTTCTGTCTTTCTCCAGGAATGTGAATAAGTTAATTTCTGGGTGTAGCTGTTCTCTCGCAGTGCATCCATACTAGGAGCTGGGCGTAGAACACACTGGGCTCACTGCAGCATGATTTATAACTGCTCCCCTGACCCCCAAATTTAAATGACCTAAATGTTCCATAATAGGAGAGTGGTTAAGTAAACATGTATACACCTTTCATAATTTTCACTCACTAGATGTGCAATGAAGATACTAAATAAAATGGGGAAATGTTTATGCAATAGTGTTCAGTGGGAAACAGAATACTTGATACAAGTTACTCTCAGACAAGCTCATGACAGGGAGTCAGACAACCTAGATCCAATCCCAGTGCTGCCAATCACTAGTCCTGAGAATATGACCAGTGATCTTGCCTTTCTGAGCCTCGATTCCCTCATCTACATAATGGGGGTACTGAAGTTTCCCATGGCAGTTGTGGGAATTAATGAAATAATGTACTGTGCACACACTACACCACCTCTGAACTCTAAACTCCTTCCAGGGCATCCTTGTTCTCACAGGGCTTAAAAAATCAACTTAATACTAAAGCACCAGTGAGTCTCCAAGTCAGAATTCCCCACCCACCCCCTGTTCGACTGCCTGCAGGAACTACCCACTGCTCTGCCACCCCCCACCATCCCGTCAAAGTGGGCCAGCGCATTTTCCTGCACTGCCCAGGGTCTCTGGTGCTTCCATGCCCTTGCAGATACTATTCCTTCTGCCCAGGAAACCCTTCCCACCATCTGCTCATCTTTCAAGGGCCAGTCTCATGTCACCGCTTCTGGGAAGCCTAGAGAATCTTGGACAGTTAGCAAGTGGGTCCCTTTTATGAGCTTTCCTGGGCTGTCCACAAACCTCAGACTTACAAGGCATCCTTTGGGAAACAAATTTTTTGTCTTTTTGTTTTTGATTTTAAAGTCTAACATTCATTCAGAAAAGGGCACATGTAAGTGAACAATTTAATAAATTTTCACAAACTGAACCCAACCTTGTAACCAATACCCAGATTAAAAAAACAGATCTTAACCACTAAGACCCCAGAAAGCTCTCTTGTGTCCCCTCCAGTCATTAATGCACCCCAAGGCCCATCACTCTTCTGACTTCTAAGCTGTTCTTGTCCTTCATGGAGATGGAATAATGCAGCATGCCCTTTAAGGTCCGGCTCTGTTGTCCCTTGTGACTGTGAGAGCTCCTGCGGGGTGACCACAAGGCCCTGCAAATCAGAGCAGCTGGAGGTGAGCAGAGCCATGACTTCCGGCCTCTCTGCAGGCAGCCCCAACAAGCCTTTTTTGTTGGAGGGTGAATTGTGCAGCATTAACCTTACAGAGCTGTGGCGGGCTCCTAGGCTGACACCCCCACCATGTTTCCCTCTAGGGCTGGCGACCGTTGGGCAATTCCTAACTGGTAACTATTAGGACCAGTACTGCCACGACCACTCCGTGCCTCACTTCTGGTGCCCGCAGACACACGGGGAGGCATATCTGCCAGGCATAAGCCTGAGAGCGGGATTGCTGGGCCAGGGGATCCCACGTTCAGCTGAGAGGTGTTTTCTGTGGGTCCCATCCCAGGGCTCTGTTTCTCCCCCTTCACGAGTCTCACTTTTCTTTCTTTTTTTAAATTAAGGTATCATTGATACACAATCACATGAGCAACACTGTGGTTACTACATTCCCCCCATTATCAATGACTTTTCTTTCTTTTAAAAATAAATCTGTTTATGGTTCTAACAGACGGATCCATCCTCAGGAACCACCAACTGGTCGCTGCCATGAATTCCTACACAAAGTGGCTTCTGCAGGCCCAGCGAAGGCTGCTTCCTCTCCGGGAAACGCATCTTTTCCTTTGGACTTTGGTGTCCCGGGTTCCTCACTTTTCGCTGGAGTTGGGATGTAGGTTCGGTTTGTCTGCCGCGCCCGACTGGCGGTACCCGGACGGCAGAGCCGGTCGCAGCCCGCGCCTGCCTGGGGTCAGCAGGGACCCGCAGACCCCGACGCTCCGCGCGGAGGACGGCAGCAGGGCTTTGCTCGCGGGCCGCGTCCCACGGGGAGCGCCCCCAGCGGGCGGGCGTCAGGGTCCGCCCGTATCGGCCCCCCGACTCTTCCCGAGGGCGCCTCCGGCCCCCGGCCCCCCGGCCCCCCGCGGCTTCCGGCGGCGCTGAGCTTCGGTGCCGAGCCCGCCCCTCGGGCCAGCGCGCGGAGGGGCTCGGGTTTCCCTCGCGCTGGGGCGGGGGCGCGCGCTGCCCGGATGTGTCCCCCCTCCGGCCCCCGCCGGCGGGAAGGCGGGGTCCCTGCCCCCTCCGCCGCCTCGGGCCTGTGCGCCCCTCGGGGCGGTGACGTGCGCAGCCGTCCGGGAGGGGGACGGGCGGCCCCGCGGCCCCGCCCCGCCCCCGCCGCGCCCTCCTCGGGGCGGGATAATTGAACGGCGCTGCCGGGGCCCCGCGTTGCCTGCCGAGGCCCGGCCCGAGCGTGGAGCCCGCACCGCCGCCGCGCCCCGAGTCCACCAGCCGCCGCGCCTTTGTCCGCCGCCGCCGCCCATGGAGCGCGCCCCGCCGTCGCGCCGGCTCCCGCTGACGCTGCTGCTGCTCGGCGGCCTCTCGCTGCTGGCGGCCCCAGGTAGGGGCCTCGCCTCCCGCCCGGCCGCGCGGCCGCGCGTTCCCCGAGTCCCGGGGCTGCCCCTGCGCCGGCCCGCGCCGAGCGAGCCGCGCCCCGCCGGGGCTGGCGACCTTTCCCTCCCTCACCCGCCCTGGCCTGGGGCCTAGGCGCCTCCGTGACTTGGGGCGCTTGTTTTAAAGATGCTCTCCCCCAGCCCCCCGCCACATCCTCCCGCAGGCCCCCTCGCGCCCGCCCAGCCTAGCAGGGCCCCGCTCCCGGAGCGCCCTGGGCACGTCCGCTCTCCCTGCCCCCTGCCCCCACCTCCACCCCGCGTCGGAGTTGGCGTACCCGGCTCGCTGGTGAGAAAACTCAGACTGGAAACAGGAATTTGCCCAGAGACAAAACCGGTCATGGGTAGGGGGTGGACACGAAGGAATCAGAAAGGAAGGGAGTGGGTCTGCTGTTTCCAGGTTGATAGCTGTGTGTGGGGAGACCCCTGCCTGCCCTCCCCGGCGGGACGGAGGCCGGACAGGTTTTGCCAGGTTCCATCCTCAGCTGCAGCTGGACACAGGGCACTTCTAAAGCCACCCACTCCTTGGCAAGACTGCTGGAGCCTCTACTAGCAGATCCCTGGCACAGAGCCGCAACCCCGGGATTGACAGCACTAGGGTGACCCAGCTGTGCCCTTCTTTCTCCCTGAATCCTCAAGGCCTACCTAGCTCTGGGGTAACCACGAGGCCCTGCCGATCAGAGCAGAGCCATGGCTTCTGACCTCTCTGCTGACCCTGGCTCAGCAGTCATTAGCTAGGCCCGCCTTCTGGGGGCTTTGTTCAGACAACAGCCCCTACTGCCCTTGGAATCCCAGATCCTTTATCTCTGGCTTAGTTTAGTTTCTTTTAAACTCTTTGGTGACCACCCTTCTCCTTGGTCAAAGGTCACTTGGGAGAGGCTGGGGGACTGGGGGAGGGCCCTGCGGAGGTTTCTTGGTTCCCTCCCTGCAGCAGACATGGCTCCATCCTGGGCATGTCCTAGGGGATATGGTGGGGCAGATGGCATAGATGGCACAGAGAGGTACAGGGCTTAGTGCTGGCGGCAAGAGCCATCCTGGTCCCCCAGGCTCACAGGAGACTTATGGAAGGAGACGGTCCTTGGGCAGGAGCTGGTCAGGTGGGCAGAGGAGGAAGGCCATTCAGGTGACCACTGGCTGGAGTGGGAGCCCAGAGTGGGACACAGACTGGGGATGCCAGGAGACTCCTGTTGGAAATGGAAGGGGTCTCCAAACTTCTCTGTATTTTACCGGTGAGGAAGGAGGCCCAGAGAAGGCCTAGCTGAACTCTCCTGCGCCTGAGTCCCCAGAACCTCCGTCTCCCGTCATTCCTACCTCTGTGCAAGAAGGTTTCCCACAGCCTGGCAGTGTCTGCCTTTAAAGGAGTGCCCGGGACTGGCTAGGCCAGCCCTGACTGATGGTTTACAACAGGCCTCATAGAGAAGATACTAACTTAAAGCATTAAAAAAAGCCTCTTAATCGCACACTGTGGTGTGAACACCTTGATTACCTGTGGCCTTTTGTTTCTTCTGGGGAAGTCCCTCTTTTGAGTTTGGTCAAGTTTGCTAGGGTTTGGGGAGAGGGACTGAGGCCTGCTTGGTTCCTTTCGAGGCTGCTGGCTCGGAAGCTGGAAGTTTCCCTGAAGCCCTGTGACGCTGCAGGTGACACGGTTCCCACCCTCCAGAGAGCTGTGGGGTCCTCAGGGAAATGTGCATTTAAAAAACGATGATGGAAAAAGCCTTCAGGGGGGCATCCCTTGGGTAGTCTGCTGAAACTCAGTCTGGTGACCCAGCCCCCGAAATGCAGAAAGGCGTTGACCTTCCGTCCCAAGGGGTCTGTCCAGGGTCTGTTGCCCTGTTGGGCTTTACAGAGAAGTGGAGGTGGGAGGGAGTGAAGAGGAGCGTGTTGGGAAAAACGATTGTGTTTTCTCCAAGATTTTCTTGGACTCTGGCTCCAGCGGGCAGGGTTTCCGACTGATTACAGAGAAAAGTCACCGGGAGGGAGAACAAAGGGGAGAAAGGACTTGGCCTGCAAACATGTGGCCTGCGCTGTGCTTCTGGAAGCTTCCCAGTCCAGTGTGGGGGGACAGACTGGGCCAGAGGGCCTGCTGGGTCGACGGATGCATAAGTTTGAGACTTGGGGTGCCTCAGGGGCAGTGCCAGGGCCTCTTCTTTGGGGCCCATGCCCTCTCCTGGCGCGGCGTGTCCCCTGCTGGACTGTGGAGTGTGGGGCGGGTGGAGGGGCGAGCACATGGCTCACTGCTCTGTGGGTTCTGGCTGGCTGCTGCGGGCTTTTGTGGGACTGAAAACAAATTTGCTTGTCATCCCTCTGAAAAAGGCCATGGGATGGTTGGTGGTTTTCTCTTGTAAAACGGAGAGAATGGAACCTCCTCCTTAGGCTGCCTTCAGGACTGGGGGAGGGAACAGGGGGATGGACAATACCAGTGATTAACTGTTATCCTCTGTTATTTGTGCTCTCCCCTTCCTAGGGTCAGACAGGATCCTTTTCCTCCAGATTGCTCTGAAAGTTCTACCTAATACTGAATTTCTCTCGCTAGGAGGTAGGCAAGAGGCCCAACAGGGCCACAGGGCCGGCAGCTGTTGAGCACCAAGGCTGTGTTGGTATAGGCTGTGCAGAGTGGCCTCAGCTGGTCTCCTTAGGCATTTGGTCATTTGTGCCCTGAATATCTGCTGAGGGGTGGCTCTGTGTCAGACCTTGTTCAAGGTCTTGAGGATATGACAGGGAAGAAGAGAGACCTGGCCCTTCCTCCACGGGCCTCACTCATTCTTCCAACAACCCTATGAAGCAGGTACTGTTATTATTTCCATCCGACAGATGTGTAAACTAAGGCCCAGAATAGTTAAGCCACTTGCTCAGTAGTGAATAGAGGGCCGGGATGTGGGACCCCGTGTTCCTGATCACTTGACTGTCTTGCCTTAAACTTAACGAGGGGACATAAAAGCGGGCTGGGGAGCACTTTAATCCCTTAAAGGAGTGGTATGTGTGTGCACAAGAGAGGTCTTTAGGAAGAACAAGTGTTGTCCACATACGGGGGGACCACAGAAGTGGGAACCACAGCCTGGGGCCCTGAGAGGCTTGCAGCTGGCCCGACAGAAAGTGACCCCTGAGGTGGCAGCCCCTGCCTGGGCTGAGGTTTGAGAGTGAGCCCATCCTGTGATGGGGGCAGTGGTCAGACCAGGGGCTGCTTGCTGGGGCGTCCAGCCAGGGTCTGGCCTTGGCCCTGCCTGAGTCAGGTCCTCCTTGTTGCCATCTGGGTGAGAGTCCTGGGGACCCAAGTCGAGGTGCCCCTCCCTCTGCAGGGAGAGGTGGTGCACCACTGGCTCTGGCTGCAGGATGTAGAAGAGGTCTGGAGCTGTCTGCAGGGTGGAGAGAGTCACCTCTTTCCTGGCACATCTATGGAAGAAAGTGCTCTTGGCCGTCTGTCCAGGGTCCCAGACACAGCAGGGTGGGCCCCGCCTCTGAAGAGGACGGCCCTGGAAGTTGTTGAGGTCGCCTTCCTGCTTCATCTGTCAGGACGCTGTCCTGGTCCTTGCCAGGTGATCCTGCCAGAGGGCTGGGCGCACATAGCTAGTGCCAGGAGCCCGGAGCCCGGATTCTTGCCCAGCTCTGTCATTGCCTTCCACCAGGCCCAGAGCCTCCTTGTCCCCGAGGGAAGGCTTTGTGATGTGGCTGTTAACTACGCTGCCCGCTTGCGGCCAGTCGAAGGGGATGCCACGTGGATGGGGGTCTGGGCCCTCTGGGTCCCTACACCTCCTGGTTGGTAGCAAAGAGGTAAAACCAAACCAGCCTTGTGGTCCAGCGGGGCCCCCAAGGAGAATCTGGGAAGAAATGGTTTGTCTATCAAGAAACCACACATCTGCTAGTACACTCTCTTTAAAAAAAATTTTTTTAATTTAAGTATCATTGATATACAATCTTGTGAAGATTTCTCCTGAACAACATTGCGGTTTCAACACTCAGCCATATAAGCAAGTCCCCCCACACACCCCATTGCGGTCACTGTCCGTCAGCTTAGTCAGACCCTGTAGAGTCATACTTGTCTTCTCCGTGCTGCACTGCCCTCCCCGTGACCTACCTATGTTGTGTGTGCTAATCACAATGCCCCTTAGAGCCCTTCTCCCTCCTCTCCCTCCCTCCCCACCCCTTTGGTAACTACCAGTCCCTTCTTGGAGTCTGTGAGTTTGCTCCTGTTTTCATCCTTCAGTTTTACTTTGTTTTTATACTCTACAAACGAGTGAAGTCATTCGAGTACACTCTTTTTATAGGTGGGGAAACTGAGGCCCAGAACGGGGAAGTGGCTGTTTTTCAGTTCTATTCAGCAGAAGTTTCCTGAGCATGTCCTGTGAACCTGGCCTGGCCCCAAGGAAACATTTGTCATGCATCCATCACGTGTCAGGTTGTCCATGCATTTACCCAACAGTGCTGGCTGGGGAGTCAGTCCTGGACTAGGCCCCTAGGACCCGGGGAAGGTGAGGTCCCTGCCCCAAGGAGCATGCTGCGTGAGTTCACTGTGGCTCCAGATCAAATTACTGTAAACCAAACGGCTTAAAACAACAGAAATGTATCCTCACCATTCCGGAAGCCAGTCAGGTATCGAGGTGTCACCAGGCTTCGCTCCCTCTGAAGCCTCTACAGGAGAATCTGCCCTTACCTATCCCAGCTCCTGGCATTCCCGGGCTGGTGGCCTCATCCCTCAGATGTCACCCTCTGTCTTCATCTGAGATGTGACAGGCCAGGAGTCATCTGTGAGAAGACCTGGGGAGACCATTAGGGCAAAGGGAACAGCTGGCCTAAAGGCCCCCAGGTGGGACCAGGTGTATTGGGGTGCCTGGAGGAAGGCGCGTGCCTTGGGGCAGGAGTAAAGGGGGAGGAGTGGAGGGTGCCCGACAGGGCGGCCAAGATGGGAGAGGCCAATGCAGGGCCTTAAGAATTAGGGTGCAGACTGTGGATTTTATCCTATGTGCACTGGGAAGCCATGGAGGACTTACATGGGGGGTGGCATTATTTAACTTGTATTTCTAGAAGACACTCGACTGTGGCATGGTGCATGGATTGTAGGCAGAATCAGTCAGCCTAAAGGCTCCCTCAGGGTTCAGGGCTAAAGATGCCCTGGACAGGCTGGCAGTTAGAGTGGACAGGATTTGGCCAGGGATCAGGTGTAGAGGGTGAGGGAGAAGGAATAACTCAGGCTGGCCCCTTATTTTGGCACAAGCAGCTAGCTGGATGGTGACTGCTAATTACTGGTCTGGGCTTGGGTGAGGTCAGGCTCAGATGGGGCATCGCAGCCTGTCTTTCCTATAGAAAGGTCTTGATTTTTCTAAGTCCAGCTTTAGGGGGAAGCCGGTTTCCTTTGGCTGTTTAGAGCAGGTGGGTGTGAGCTTTAGCGGCAGAGCCAGGCACTGATGCCACCCCTGTGTTTGCTCTGTGGCCTCAGGCAACTTGCTTAATCTGTCCCTGCTCCTCTGTTTCATCGAGTGGCTAGGATCACATGAGATCATTTGTTCATTGATTCTTCCAGACATTTATTGAGTGCCTGCTCTGGGCAGGCATGGGGCAGGGTACAGAATGAGACAGAGCCTGTCTCAGCCCCTGTGGCACTAAGTACACATATGGTTAATCATTTATGCTAAGTACTGGGATATTCAGGGCACAAAGGGATCATGCAAGGAAGGAAGTGGGACTGCCGTGTGTATATATGTGTGTGTGTGTCGTGGTGGCCCTTAGGGAGGACTTCCTGGAGGAGGAGGTCTTTGAAATAGTGTGGGTGTGAATGAGCTAGCCCGAGGACAGGAGTGGACCCAGACCACCCAGCCTGTGAAGCTCCCACTTCCAAAGGCCAGGTGCAGAGGACACGTGGCAGGTGGCAGAGAGTTGAAAGGGAAACCAGGAGACATGGGTCCTGCAGGGTGGGATGCTGTGGGGATGTTGGGGGTGAGGATGGCCCATGTGTCCACTGGCTGTGGTCATAGGAGGTCACTGCCTGCAGGGAGCGACGTGGGAGATGTTCCCCTCCCCCCCAGGCACGTGCCTGCTGATTCTTCTCCTGCCGCCTCCTGCTGGCTGGTTCTGTCTGGGTGCTGGTGAGGAGCAGGTAGCCCAGTGGGGGACAGTGCCTGCAGCCTAAGAGCAGATTTCAGCACTACTGCTTCCCCCTGGGTGGCCTTGAAGGGCAGACCTGCAAAGGATGCTGAGGCATTGGGCTGCAGCCATGTGACAATTGCCTGAAGTCTCCCTGGGCTATTTCCTGTCCTCAGGCCAGGGCCTGCACGTGGAAGGGGCCTAAAGGGGCATTTTGAAAATATAGATAAGTTAGAACAGACGGCCACAGGCACGGGCCCCGGAGGGGAGGCCCCCAGCCGGGGAGAGCCGAGTGTCGCATGGTTCTGCTGGGTGGGGATTTCCCACTGGCATCTCCTTGGCTGGAATCTTGCTGCGTTTCAGGCTCCCAGTTGGGCAGGTTCTGGACATCATGGATCGCTTCCAACTTCTTCCTGCAGCTTCAGATAGTGCTGTGCAGCGTAAGCCTCGCAGAGTGGCGTTCAGGAAACCCACGGGACACGCTAGGACCCCACTCGCATTCTGCAACACCCGGGCCCCTCAGCTGCCTCTGAGGTTTGAGCTTGAGCAGAGGAAATGAAGAGACTTGCCAGCTAGCTTCTGAGGACACACCTTCCCCACTTCTCATTTATGCACAGATGCTTGTTAACTTTATTTTGCTAAACGAGGATATTAAAATATACAACAGAGACCCAACCAACCACCATCTCAGATCTCTCCATTTCGTATACGTAAAGGGCATTTTAATGTCCCACATTTTGGAAGGACAAGGTCTCTTTTACGTGGGATCAGACTGGCTTTGTGGGAAAGTGCCACAGTCATTTCCTTTCTTCCTAATTTTGTTGCAGTGCAGTGGAAATTTTGTCAAACCAGTGTCCGTACATGAGGTGGAGTTTGGAAAGCTTTTGCTTAACTCCAGTTCAGCTCCTCTGCCCAGTTTACAGATGAGGAAATTGAGGCTTGGACTTGCCCCAGGTAGCAACATTCTTGGTGGTGGAGTAATGCCAGACCCACAGCCTCTGGGCTCCAGCCCTGGGCCTGTTCCAGTTCAGCTCCTCCCCGCGAGCTATTGCACACTAGCTGTTGCATAGGAGTGGCTCCCAGGCCAATCAGGTATTGCCCAAAGTCCATGTGACATTTACAGCTGACATTCTGGAAGTTTCTACCCAAGCAGCAGTGCAGAATCCCTCCACCAATGGCCATCTGGCCTCTATAGTCTTGGGAAGAGCATATGTGCATAACTTTGCCACTTGACAAGAACACGTGCTTCTCCAGACCATGAGCCTCAGCGTACCTCAGCACACATAGCACGCCCTTGGCATCCATCAAAGTCATTGTCTTTCACGGTCTGCACTGTAATCTTTACAAAGGTTTAATTCACCTGGAAGAAATATAGCTGCTGTTGTGGGTGACAAATGGTATCTGATGCCTGGGAACCAGGCTGTCTCTGTCTACCTGCCCACAGGTGACTTCAGGCAGGTGTATCTCTTTCCTGAAGAGAGGAGACGTGGTGGGGTGTGGCCCCCTGGTGACTGTCGCTTGGGAGAGCGTGTGATTCTTATGAAAGGAATCTTCTCCCATAATGGTGCGACAGCTCCTGCATTTATTTTATTTTGAAGATTCTATTTCTTCCGTGGTCAGGTACCGATTTAAGCTGTCTGGATTATCTCATTCATCTCCCATTGGACAGTGGGAGAGAAGTGACTCCGAGGTGGAGCCAGGTTTGGGGCTGGGCAGTTTTACCCCACAACCCTGCCTGCCCTTGAACTGTCAGGGTCAAAGGCTAGAAAGGTCTGGCAGGAGAGTTTCTTTTTGGTTTCTGCTCCGTGTTATGTTTTGTGGATCTAATCCACACAGATTACAGGAACCAGAGATTAAAACTGTGTTCAGATAAAGCCTCTCAGAAGAGCGAATTGATCTGAGAGAGACAACTGCAGCCTGGAACGAGGCCCTGCTTCTGCCGTAAGAGAGCGCACACCCGGCTATGGCTGTGGGCGGGCGGCCAGCATGGGGTCACCTGAAGCAATTCAGTAGATGTTGGCATTGCCCCCTGGAGTCGGGGATAGAATCAGTGGTGGCCTCGTTTGCTGTGAGTTGCTTTCCTGATGTGGTTTAGGACATGCGGTGGGCTCTGTGCATGGGGTATTGGTTGCTTTTGTGCCCATCCAGGGTGCTGCCAGTTGGAGGGGCCTGTGACTGCGGGGGGGCCTGGGGTGGCATGCCATCAGTTACAGCGAAACCCTTGGTACCAGTGAGATGTAGTGTCAGATAGGGGTGTCCCCAGTTCTCTTCTTGCCCCCACCCACCCCTGGCTCAGCTGTATGTCCAGTGGCACAATGAGGCTATCGCCCGGGAATTCCCCTTGCTCCCCCCTTCCACTGACACTGGTGAGTTCCTACTGTGTGTGGTCGGGGGAAGTCACGCTGGAAAGGGAGCACCCTGTCCCCTCCAGAAAGCCTCTCCTCCATCTTTGCTGGGTTCCTCCCTGGCTCTGGGGGTGAGCAGGCCCCTCTGCTAAGGGCTTGTCACACTCCCCGGTGACAATGACTGCACCCAGCTGCTCCCCCCATTAGCCTGGTTGCGGCTGGGCCATCTTGGGAAGGCACCACATTGAGGGCGTGACAGGATGAGTGGGGAAGGGGCATCGACAGACCGATCCAGGAGTGGGGACAGGAGAGGTGCCCCTGTGGGCAAGTAGCCCCCAGCTTTGGTGATGGGCGTAAAGCTTGGGACGCCGGCTCTCAGGTAACTGGGTGACTGGACCACCAGGTACATCGAGCAAGCTGAGCGCCCGCAGTGACGCCTGAGCCCAAAGCCCGGGTGTGCGGACAGCAGGCCCTCTGCGTCTCTTCCCTCCCTCCCACCCTCCACCTGCCACTGCCCGAGACCCTCTGGGGAAGCATGATCTCTGGGGATATTTGTTTTTTTGTTGTTCTTTTTAAAATTTTTAAATCGTCTTTATTTTAGTTGCAAAGTTACAGTTTACTTTGTTACTTAACATTTTATCTGTTCCTGTTTGGGGTCTCATGTGCTCGCCATGTAAAATTTCACATTCACTACCAAATCGCATTATGAGAAGGTTCGAAAGTATACTTGACCCAATTAGTCCTCTCCACGCTGTGCAGCTGGTGCGTTCCAACTACATCAACTGAAAAAGGCAGGTTGGTTAATTGGCAGAACATCCGATTCCTTTCCTCATGAGAGTGGTACAAAATGGCACACAAACATTGAATTTTTTAAGTTTATCTTTTATTGTGGTGAAATGTACCTAACATAAAATTAACAGTTTTGACCATTTCTAACTGTCGGGTTCAGTGCCATTAAGCATATTCACATTGCTGGGCATCCACCCCTCCATCCTCTCCAGAACTGTTTCGTCTTCCCAAACTGGAACTCCGTCCCCATTAGACACGAATTCCCCACTCCTCACCCCCGGCCCCTGGCGACCACATTCTACTTTCTATCTCTGTAAATCCGACTCCTCTAGGGGCCTCATAAGTAGAATCACACAGGATTTGTCCTTTTGTGACAATAAAATCTTACACAAAGTGTTTACTGTTAGGTGCTCAGCTCTCAAAAACAGTCATGGGGGAGTTAAAACTGGTTTTACCCCGAGCATGTGTTATAGTCATTACACCCAGGACATGACCCGGACTGTCCCACTCAACATGGTTTTAGTAGAGGAGCAAATTGGGTCTTTTGAATGCGAACACAGTAGGTAATGATTTTTCATATTCTACCTTCAGGTTACAGCAAACCTTTATAGGGACTACACTTGCCCCAATAAACATCAGGGACAAAGCAGGGACTCCAGCCAGGCCCCGTCCACTCTTTCCCTGGGCCACCACACCTCCCTTTCTGACCATTTGATTTTCATCACCAGAGCTTGTTTATCACAAAGGGGACACGTAGGGAAACAGTGAGGACGGCTCTTTACATCTCTTTCTAATTGGAATGTATCTTGGAAGAGATGTGTCCCCGGTGAGAGTGGCATTGGCCTCTGTGCTTGGGACTGCCTTGTCCTGCCCTGTCCAAAGGGTGGCTTTATTTGTTTCAGAACAAATTAATAGGAGACCTTTTCTTGGACTGGATGCACAAGTCTTTTAAAGACCAGCTCGCTGCAGATGGCTCCTCTGCTGTCATCTTGACCATGACAGCAGAGAGGCAGATGGCTCTTCAGCAGCCCTGCCCTTGGCCACTGCCCACTCCCACCAAGTGTTGTCCCTCAGGTCATTCCCTCCCCCTGCAAGCAAACTCTACATTTTAAGGACGGTCCTGTTGCTCTGTGCTGTTTAACTAATGCTGAGCCTTGCTGATAGTGCCGGGTGTGGGTGGGTGCTGTGGGGTACTGAGAGTACCATCCCAGGCCTAAAGGAGCTTTTAATTCAAGGGGAGGCAGACTAGAGCAGCTTTGGAGGCTGCCAGAATCAAACCTGATGCCAGGCCTTGTCCCTCACTGGCCCCTCTAGCTGTGTGACTTCCAGCTAGTCACTTAACCTCTCTGAGACAGAGTTTTCTTATCTGCAGAATGGGGAACATAATGAACTGGCTTCACTGGGTTCTTGTGGGAATTAAGTAAGATTCACGAGTGCTGTGTTGTGCCCGGCACAGAGAGAGCGCTCAGTAAGGATGCAGTGCCAGTGGAGATGGCAGAGATGGGCGGGACACACGATGTTAAGGGACATCCCAACTGAACTGGGTAATGTGTGGATGTGGGGAGGTGACAGGGTGGGACAGAGGACCAGTGCCTAGGCTGACGAGTGAGGGATGAGAGGTAGGCAGGAGAGCATCAGGGGCTTTGAGTGACCACTGCACAGAGCAGGCCACCCCTGGTTTTGGGGGGTGAGGCATGGCCTGGGTGGGAACGCAGACACCTTAGCATCTATGTTCACTTCACTGTTTGTTGACTTGACCCTGTTCAGCTCCTTTTGTTCATAATTTTGTGTGGAGTCCAGGCTTTATACCTACAGCCCTGATGTGACAGTCTGGTGGCAGGGCACCAAGGCACACAGTTTAAAATGCAGCAGCGAAGGGGGATAGAATTAGGAGGTAGAAACCCCCCTGACTGCCTTGTGCCCACTTTCTGTTCATTTCTTGCGAGCCCTGTGACATGGTGGGCTGAGCCCCAGTTCCCCCATCAGGGACCCGACACACAGGCAGCTTCCGGAGTTGGCCCAGAGCAGTGGGCTGCCATGTGGGACAGGGGTTCAGACCCGAGTGTGCCCAGTGCTGAAACCTCCCTCCACGTCCTGCTCTGTAGTGTCCCCCAGGGCAGCCGCAAGCATTCAGAGGGATGTGATGGACATGGGCTGGCACACTGCCCGAGTGCCCTCTGACTCTAGGCTGGAGCTTGCAGCTCGTCCCCAGGCCGATAGCCCAGCCTTGACTAGGAGCCCAGAAGCTTTGGCCAGTTAGCCCCATTCTAGCAGGCCACCCGGGGGCCACAGGGCCCGGGTCTGAACCCCCTGGTCATCCCGCTCCAGCTGGTGACCCTGTGTGAGCGGGGACGCCTCTTGGGACAGCAGCGCACAGCTTGAGTCAGGAGTCTTGAGAAGGTCTGCCCTTTGACCCCGCTCCTCTCCTTCAGGGGCTTTGGCCTAAGCGGTAATCGAACAAAGATTTAGAAATAAAGATTTACAAGATGTTCAACCCAGAGCTGTTTTTTCCCGATAGTGAAATGCCAGAACCGACATGGATGTGAAGAGAGGGGGGACTGGGTTGGGAAAGATGCCGCCTCTGCTCATAGGGTGGTGCCCCGTGTCTGGCAAGGTGGCATCAAAAACGTGAGGGCTTGAGGGGTGGGAGGTGGTGAGGGAAGGGGCCCTCTCTGCGGGGCCCATCGCGGGTCTGGCCTGTTTATTACGATGATGCCCTGCTGGGCCTGCTCCCCACGCCTCGGCCTTGTCACTGTCCAGCCTGGCCCTGGTCCCCGGTGGGCTCTCCATGGCCTCTGACAGATGGGGGCCTGCAGATGGGGTGCCTCATGTCCCAGGAGGGTGTGCTCACCCCGAGATCTGTGAGGCTCCCAGCTGGCTGAGGGCTGATCCCAGCCGGACACGGCCTCCTGACAGCTCCGCTTTGCACACGTTCCAGGTCTGTGGCTGCTTGGAGCATTCCAGGGACATTCCGCGTCTGCGGACTGAGCAGAGGACAACATTTGATTGTCCTGCTGAGAATAAGATTCCCCAGCGAGAATCATTTCCAAATGTTTCAATAGCTCAGGGCACCAAGTTCTCACCCGTGGGGGGCGGCTGGATGTCCCCTGTGCTTGCCTTTCTCTGAGGGGGTCTGAGGGAGTTGGGGGCCGCTGCTCATCCCTGGGGTATTCTGCACACCGAGATGGGGTGCCAGCCTTGTGCTGAGGAGTATAAGGAGAGACAGGCCCAGCTCTCAAGATGTTTGTGGTTGGGGATTGGGGGGCGCAAGGCCAATGGAGTTGTGGGGTATGGTGGGCCGGGCCCCATGCACAGGGCGTGATGTGGGTGCGGAGGGCCACCCGGGCCAGGCTGGTGGGTACTAGGTGGCAGGAGGTGGCGGGCCAGGACCGCAGAGAGGCTGGAGAAGCCAGGAGGGGTGGGCCCGCGGGCAGCTGAGCTGGAGCGGCTTCAGTAAGAGCGTGGGGTTTCGGGAAGTCCAGTTTTGCTGCGTCCTGCGCTGCGGTGGCTGGAGGTGCTCTTTGTCCCAGTCACGTGAGTCCCTCTTGCTGTGGGCATCTTGGGCCCGGGCTGCACCTTCTGGGGGCACGGTGGGGTCCTCTCCTTCCCCTGAGCCAGGGCCCACTGGGGCAGCAGTGTGGGGGAGGATGAGAGCCCAGCAGGAGCCTGGAAGGCCCTGGGCTCCCAGCTCAGCTGGGCTGCCCCCAGCTGCCCAACCACGTGAGCCTTCCATCTTCCTGACCGCTTTGTAAGCCGGGACGCGGTCTGGTGGCAGATCAAGGGCAGAAACCCCCAGAGGCTGTTGTCCTTCTCTGTGGTGAGGCCTGACACCTCCCCGACAGGCTGCCCGGAAGATGAAGGGAGAGCGCAGATGTGAATCCCAGAAGCTGGGCCGGAAATGCCGGCTCTTCCCTTCCCGCCCGGGTGGCTTGTTGCCTGCAAGGCCCCCATTTCCGTTCTCCCCTCCGTGCTCCGCGTGTGTGCCTCACTCGCCAGGCTGGGTCCCCGCCCTCCGGAGCAGCTTCCTCGGCTGTCCAGTGTTTGGTCCTGTCCTCCTCGGAACCTCCAGACTGCCCCACTATCTATACACTGTCTGTCTCTGGCAGCACAGGCCATCGCTGACCCTGTGAGTCAGGTTGGTCAGGTCCTGGATGCCATGACTGCTGGGCTGGGTGGCAGCTCAGTCACCCCTTTGTCAGAAGCACCTGCCTGTCTTTCTTGCCTTCTGGACTGTGAAGGCAGGGTCCCCGTCTGGGCAGGCACCCGTCTGGGCAGGGACCCGTCTGGGCAGGGTCTCTGAGTTCCTGGTGTGTGGCCAGAGCAGGGATGCAGCCGGGGTGAGCACGGATCCAGGGCTGAGCCGTAGCCGGTCAGAGTTGGATCCTGAAGGTGGTGGTTGAGGTTTTGGGCCTTTCTAGGAAGGAGCAGGGTGTGTGCAAACCCTGTGCGTCTTCAGTGTGTTTGTCAAGTGACTAAGGAACAGCGGTGCCGTTCCAGGACTGATGCTGTAGAGGGATCTGAGGAAGTGGGTGCTCAGGTGGTGCAGCCAGGAGGGGGTGTGCTTGGCCCCCTAAGGGGGACTGCATGTCACCAGACCTGTGGGGGAGGAGGGTGGGTCACCCACTGCCAGTCACCACTCTCTCCCCTGTACAGTGGGTGCAGACATCCCCCTGGAGGCTTGCTGTGCAGATGGACATCGGATGGCCACTCAGCACAGGGACTGCTCACTGCCCTATGCCTCAGACTCTAAGGAGTGCAGGTACGTTCACCAGGGGCCACTGTCTTCCCAGGACTTGTTCTCTTAGAGCAGAGTGGGGGAAGAAGGGACAGTGTGTGCTAGAACCCCAGGAGAAGCTGGGTGCCCAGGGTCGCATCTGCCCAGGCTGTGGACGACCCCTGCCCCTGTTGTGCTCCCACAATCCCTGGGCAGGACATGGCTCACCCTTTCTGGGCTGCCCTGCGTTGGTGGGAGCATCTGTCCCCTTCACTGGGCTGCAAGAAAGTCGGGCTTTGCAGCCCTCTTGGTCACCACTGGGCCCCATGGCCACGGCAGTTTCCTTCTAATGTACAGGGAGCTGTGGGGGAGAGGGGTGAGATCACATGACTAGTTGTGCTTTGCAAATAAAAGTGTGGGCTACCTTCAGACCCTGAAACTCAGAGGAGCCCTTCCAGAGCAGGGCGGTCCCCCAGACAGTTGTTTACCTTACGCAGTAACCAACATACTGACCACCTGTTGGTTCATCTCTCCCTGAACTGACCCAGGGTCCCTCAAAGTTTTAGAAGAACATAAGCTTAGAATAAATGACTGATCATTTATGTAATACTGATCATCACCATAAAAAAAACAGGAAAAATAACCGCAAAGCTTCATGAAGCACCTACTTTGTGCTGCACATTCAATGCACATTATATCATTTAACTGTTGTTAATTCCATTTTACAGACCTGGAAACTGAGCTTCCCCCAGTACACACACCTGGCAGGTGATGGCATTAGGATTTAGACCCAGATCTGCTAGTCTAGGGGGCAGATGTCAGGGAGGCGAGGGTAGAAGGCATTCCACCATTTGACGTGCATTATTTCCTCCTCTAAATCCAAGTCTAAGCTGTGCTGACCCTGAGCTGCGGGGCGCTGGGTGGAGAGCTCCACAGGAGTGTGCAAGGAAGGCTTATTTGCCTCCTTGTGCTGGCATCCATCACAGCGTGCTGCCCGCTAGCCATGATGAGGGATGTAAATCTCAACTGAGGAAATTCTTGAAAAGTCAAAAGCCCTGTAGGCCTAAGAGGAAGAGAAAACAGGATGCTCGGATTGTTTGAGACGACTTGGACACCTTGCTGTGGGATGTGCAGCATCTGAGGACTGAGAGCTGGGGTTCTGGCTCCCAAGAGTGTCTTAGTGCTAGACATGCCAGAGGGGTCGGATGGAGCTGGGTGGTCCGCGCCAAGCATGCTATTTACTGACCTTGCCGACGAGAGGCTGCTGCTCCTGGAAAGGTGGACCCACCTGGGCTAGGATTCTGGCTGTGTGACCTGAGCCAGCTCGGAGCCTCGGTTTCCCCAAGGGCAAAATGGGACCATGATACCTGCCTTTCGGGGCTGTGATGGTGACAGAGGTGAGGAAGAAGCCAGCACCACATAGCCAGATAGTGAGAGTGGTCGGTAGAAGTAGCCTGCTCGGTCCACCCTGACAGTGCCACCCCTGGGGGCTTTAAATGCAGACATTCGTGTCCTTGAAGTTCTGCATGGGAGAAATGTGAGCTCAGCGTGTTGGTAGCTTGTGTTCTTCGGGGGCCTTGCTCCTTGGCATGTAGGTGGCCGTCTTCTCTGTGTGTCCTCCACAGGCTTCCCTCTGGGTCCTCATCTCTCCTTAGAGAGACACTGATCAGATTGGATTGGGGACCACCCTAATGACCATTTAACCTTAATTACCTATTTAAAGACCCCATTTCCAAATGCAGTCACAGCTGAGGTCCTACGGGTTAGGACTTCCACTCAGAATTTGGGAGGACACAGTTCAGCTCCTAACGGGGAGCCACTGTTTTGGTAATACCGAAATCAAAGATTTTCCAAGTGAGGCGTCAGCCAGCTGAACCCCCCAATCAATATACAGATGGAGGAACTGAGGTCAGAGAGACTCAGTGGCTTCTCGTCTCTGCTTGTGAATTTGGATTTTAGTCACTAAATCTGTTCCTGATTTCTACGCACTAGCGTCTTTGGGAGTATCTTTAATCTCCAACGGGCCCCAGACTACATGGAAAGTACAGTTGACCCTTGAACAACACCGGTTTAAACTGCATGGATCCACTTCTATGTGGATTTTTTCAATAAATATATTTGAAAAATTTTCGGTGATGATTTGAAGAAAACATTGTATCTTCTCTAACTTTATTGTAAGAATACAGTATATAATACATATATCAACTAGTTGCATTACTGGTAAGGCTTCTGGTCAACAGTAGGCTATTTGTAGTGAAGTTTTTGGGGAATCAAAGTTATACAGGTTTTTGGCTGTGCCAGGGGTTGGTGCCCCCAGCCCCCATGCTGTTCAAGGGTCAACAGTACCTTTTCAGCTATGCAGCAAACATTTGTTTTATAATCTACATTTTGGTCAGTGGTAAATAGCAAACGTGGGTTAGGAACAGATTTCCTGAAATGCAGTATCATCTGAATGGCCAAGAGGGTATTCCTTCTCTCCCTGTGGGAAATGTGGGTGCTAGTCCAGGCTTCTCTTTGACCCCGTGCTTGTTTCTTGTGGAGCTCACTTCAACACATGGGGCCTGTCAAACTCTGGCCAGATAGGGTGAGTTAGCATATTGCACGGAACTCCCTCAGCACCACTCACAGGCCACTGATTGGGGGTGGCCAGCCTTTGTTTCACTGAGGCCCAGGAAGCCCGTCGGCCCACCCCAGGGAGCTCATGGGCAGGAGCTGCAGTGTGTCCGAGGCCTCTTAGCTCATTAGCCGCTGAGCTGACTGGCTCTAACGGTGTCACTGCCTGTGCGCCTCGGGGCTCTGCTGCCCCTCCATTCCTCCCCTATACCCCTTCCCCTTTCCTCTGTTGATGTCGGGGTCCCAACCCCACATACTCTGCAGAGATCAGAGACCAGGCCTGGGGAGATGTTGCTCATCTAAACGCACCTGGGTTTGAATTCATGCAGCAGGCATTGGGTGCTGCCGCGGGGGGATGCTCAGGAGAACGAGCCCCGCTCTCAGCCCTCCGTGCTTGCCTGGTCCAGCGGCTGAGGACGGCAAACAGCAAAGGACTCCGAGCCCCAAGTCAAGCTGCCGTGTTGGGACACAGACAGGCTGCATGGGCTGGTGTGACCAGTCGCGCGGGGACGCCCAGTCCCAGGATTTTCTAATGAATTCAGTGGCATCGTTTTTAATGAAGGCAGGAGAGAGATCAGAAACCAAATTTGATTAAGAAGATCATCCTACTAGTACTGGATAAAAGATGCAAGGGACAAGGATCACTGACCACTCGGTGACTCCGTTCCAGGGCCACTGTCTTCTTCCCAAGTGGTGTTCTGTCAGGCTCAGTTTTCACCCATTCAGCATGTCTTTATTGATCCTAGATGTTGCTCTAGCTGCGGCCAAGGTGGGCTGGGATGACCTGGGTGGGGAGCCTCCCGGGCAGAGTTGAGGGAGGAAGTCCCTCGGGGCTCTGTGGGGCTGGCTTGGGTGGTGAGGGAGTGATCAGAGAGGGCTTCAGGCGGGGCCGGCACCTCTGCTCACACAGCTTCTAGCCCGGTGCAGTCAGTTTCTGCCTTGAGCACCTGGCGCGTTTGGGGGCATAGGAGGCGGCAGCTCTGATGTTGCCCCACGCTTCTTCGCCGTGCACCTAGCCTCCCGCAGGGGCCAGTGTTCCCTAGGCTCCAAATCTCAATTAGCCTAAGCCTCATGTTTCATTAAGCCCGCGAGTCTCTTGGAAATATGTATACACAGCAGGCCTAAACCTAGGGCAGGGCCCGGGGCAGCTGCCCTTCAGTCCAGTGAACACTCCCACAACTCCTGCCTTCATAGGGACCTGCTAGGCGCCAGGCCCCGATCTGGATGAGATGGGCGTAAACTGGTGAACTAAACAGACAAAATCTCTTCCACAGAGGATACAAATGATAACCAACAAATTAGATGGTTTGTGAGAAGGGCGAGAGACAGGGTCTCCTGGGTGGGGCAGGTTTGCAGGTTTAGGTAGGGCCGTTGGGAATGCCTCCCTGAGAAGACACGTTTGAGCCAAGATCTGAAGGACTCAAGCAAGCTGGGTGATCTCTGGGCCGAGTCCACAGGCGGTAGCAGGGAAGCAGGGATCCGGATGCAGCAGTCCTGATGCCCATCCTGGGCCCTGCCCGCCGCCTGGCTGCCAGGGCGGAGCTCAGTAACTAGGGCCAGTCAGCCCCCTGGGAATGGGAGGCTCTTCCCCACCCGGAGATGCCTCTCTGCGTCTTTGAAGACTCCGTGTGGGCCTGGCCCACAGTAGGGCCAGAGCCAAATTTTTAAAAATTGCAATAAAATACATGTGACATAAATTTTACTATCTTAACCATTTTTAGGTGTGCAGTTCAATACACACATTGGTATACAGCCATCACCACATCCATCTCCAGAACTTTTTCATCTTTCCAGATCGAAACTCCATACCCATTACACCAACCCCCACTTATGCCCACCCCAGCCCCAGGTGACCACCCTTCTGCTTTCTGTCTCTGTGAATTTCACCCCTTCAGGTTCCTTATACGAGTGGGGTCACTGAGATTTGTCCTTTGGTCAGTGGCTCATTGCACTGAGGTGTCCTCAGGGTGCACCCATGTTGTAGCCTGTCAGGATTCCCTTCCTTGTTGAGGCTGAACCATGTTGCCTTGTCTGGACCCCTTTTATTTATCCACTCCTCAGTGGACACTTGGACTGGTCCACCTTTTGGCTCCTGTGAATAGTGCTGCTGTGAACGTGGCTATGCAAGGATCTGTCGGAGTCACTGCTTTCAGTCCTTTGAAGTGGAATGGCTGGATCACATGGACGTTCTGTTTTAATTTTTTGAGGGACCTCCGTGCCATTTTCCGCAGCAGCTGTGCCGTTCTACATTCCGGCCAGCACTGCTTGTGGGTTCCAGCATTTCCACTTCCTCACCAACACTTAACTGTTTTCTGTTCAGCTATTATCTTCGAATAAATGGACAGGTGGCTGCATATCTGGTTGCTCTTCCTGGCAATTTAGTGAAAAGCCTGTTATTTACAAATCCACTGAAAACATGGATGAAAGGGGTACCACTGTGGTATAGGCAGTCCATCCTGGAGCCCGAGGGTAGTTCTGGAATCACAGGTGAAGCTGGGCCCAAAGCCCCACAGGGTGGTGGGGGGGCAGGGCAGGCTGGGGCTGCTGCCCACGGGCAGAGGCAGCCGAGCTAGCAGCACAGGGAGGCCCGGTAGACCTCACCCTCCCTGGACAGCGTGGGTCGGGCAGCTCCTCCCGCCCTTGCTGGCTTTGGCCAGAGCCGGGGTTATTTTGGGTCTGGTGGGAGCCACACCTGTGACTTGCTGGTACTTCCTGCCTGCTCGCCTGCCAGCAGGGCGAGACTTCACCACCCTGAGCTGTGTCGGAGGGGCTGATTCTGGCAGGTGACGGTCTTTCTGCTAAAGGACACACAGTCCTTTATGCACGTGTGTCCTTGGGATACGAGGACCTTCCTCCTGGAGGCTAACAGGGCCAGGAGATGACACCACAGCCTGGCGTCACCTCTGCCATGTCACTCACTTGGTGGCCTTGGGCAGCTGTGCCACCCCTCTGGACGTGTTCCCTCTGAGTCTGGCAAGTGGGGATGAGTGTCAAGAAGAATTCAAGTCGGTGAAGGATGCGGGGCCTGGTCAGGGGCAGCAGTCAGCTGCTTTCGGTTTCTAAGTAGGTGGGAACATATTATGGGTGAGGCTCAGAGAGGCGAGCTGGGGCTCTGGCAGCTGCCACTAGGTCCCGACTCCACCACCACCACCCTGTAGTCAGCCTTTCTAATTAAACACTTATTGAGCACCTTCTGTATGCCAAGTGTTGTGTGGGTGTCTCTGTGTGTCTGTGGGTGAGTGGGGGCGCTTGGGAAGCAGGGGACACGTAGAGACGGCCACACCCACCTCTCCACGGGGCGGCCTGGCGGGCCCCGCCCCTGCCGAGCCCTTGGCCCTGGCCCAGCTGCCCCTTTGCCTGCAGGATGGTTCAGGAGCAGTGCTGCCATAACCAGCTGCAGGAGTTGCACTGCGCCACAGGCATCAACCTGGCTAACGAGCAGGACAGCTGCACCACGCCGCCCGGGGACAACACCAGCCTTGAGGCCACGTTCGTGAAGGTGAGGCCCCATCCCCCACCCAGCTCAGCAGCTGCTGTCCATCAGTGGGAGGCCTGGGGCACTTTTCGCCCTGCACCACCTGCCCCTGGCCACCTGTCCTTTAGAGCAGCAAGCGGTGCCCAGCCTGGGAGGCAGGAGGGACCACTCACATCTGCCTATCTCCTCCAGTTTGGTGAGTTAACCCTGGACCACACCGAGGAGATAGGGATGAAGTGACCCAGTCTTGCCCTGGGGACCTCCAGCAGAGATCAGGGCAGGGGTGACTGGGCTCTGGGCCTTTAGAACCCTCTTCTCAGTTCAAGGTAGGCACTCCCACTCCACCCAAGAAGCCCTTCAGCTTCTTAGTTGGAGCCCAGAGTTTAGAATGGGTTTCTGCTGAGGCCTCTGGTAACACATGACCTCCACGACCCTCCCTAGAAGAGAAAGCTGAGGTTCAGAGAGGCTCACTTCCCATCGTGGCCTCTCAGCAGCCCTGACAGTGGTCCTTTCAGGGTCAGCGGGGAGGGGTCTAGTGAGGAAGAGCTGGGATTGGGTCCATCAGGCTCGGAGGGAGGCCTGCCCCTAAAGTAAGCTGTGAGTAAATGACATAATCCATCCTAGGACCCCCAGGCCCAGGCCGGGTCACTCAGGGCCTCGGGCATGGTGGAAGGTGTCCATCTTTGCGTGGTGTGGACAAGATCCTGAGAGTGTTCCCTAGTCTGAATGCTGCTACAGAGAAACTAGGTTGTCCCTCCCTTACTGCCTGCGAGGGGGAAAACAAGCCCAGCCAGAGGAGCTCAGGTTTGGAAAAGCCAGTCAGCTGAGTTTCCGCTGGAGGCGACTGGTGGCGAAAATTAATTCCCTGGAAGAAACATTTCCCATTCCCACCTAGGAAGTCCATGAAGTAATTTCAAGAAGCAGGAATCAGAATGAAGCCTGGATTCCAGGATGGGGGTTGTGGGTTCCTTCCTGGGGAAGTTCTCTTCACACAGATTGGGCAGTGGGGGTCCAGAGCCCCTCTGCCCACCTGAGCCTTTGTGCGCTTTCCTGGAGGGGCCTCCTCATGGAGGGTGCTGGTTGGGGTGAGGGTGGGGTGGTCTGGCCAAGGGGGCCCCGGGAGCCAGGGCCTAGGGCATTCAGGGGCTGCCTCACCAGGCAGGGCTGGGGCTCTGCAGACGCCGTCTGCCTGGCCGACAGCTCAGCCCATGTCCCCAGACTGGGGGGAAGGGAGGTGTGGAAAGGCATGGAACATTCTAACAGGAGTGGGAACAGATCGCTTCAGCAGATGAGTGATGTAGGTTTCCAGGAAGGATCACTCATGCCCCGAAAGGTGGAGGAGGTGACGAGCACCCCCCCACACCCCGTCTGGCAGTGGGCCTTCTAGAACGAGCAGATGGGGGGCCCAGCAGCAGAGACTCGAGTGAAGCCACACCTCCCTGGCTCCCGCTATGGACATTTTGGAAAGTTCTGTGCCTTTCTTAGGGTAGTAAAGACTAAAATGGGCTTTTCATGTGTCAGACAGGGTGATGTCCCCAGGATTCAGGTGTGACTTTTGGGAACACAGGTCCAGGTGACAAGCAGTGACTCTGTCCCCCGCTTACTGATTTAACTGTCCTAAGGTTCTTGTGCTTTTTACAAGCACGATGTGATTCCTCTTGTCTGAACCACCCTAACTCAGGAGGAAAGAGACAAGGTGCATATTTATTCTTCCAGTTATGATAAAGCAATCTTAGATCTTACAAAAAGCAATAGACCCATAGCGGGTGAGGGTCCCTCATCGCTGTCTCTTCCTGGAAGTGTATAAGCTGGCAAGGCAGGGCTGGCAGGGGGCAGCCAGGAATTAGAGAGCATGTGCGGGGTGCAAGCCCCTTTAAGCTTCCTTTCAAAACCAGGACCTGGGACTTGACTTGCTTCTCTATTTATCACCAACATTTAGAAGAGATAGCTGAATCAGCATGTGTCATTGCTGTCAGGGTGAGCGGGCATGGGGGGATTGGAGAGGCCCACGGGGCCTGGCTTCTCCATGTTGGGTCTCCGCCTGTGTCTGCAGAGGTGCTGTCACTGCTGCCTGCTGGGGAGGGCGGCCCAGGCGCAGGGCCAGAGCTGCGAGTACAGCCTCATGGTTGGCTACCAGTGTGGGCTGGTCTTCCGAGCGTGCTGTGTCAAGGGCCAGGAGACTACGGACTTTGCCCCTGGGGACACTGGGGACCTTCAGGAAACAGGTAACTCCCTCTCGCTTCCCTCCAGGGCACTGCATTAGTCAGAGTTCTTGAGAGAAATGAACCAATGGAATGTGTGTCTGTGTGTCTGTGTGTGTGGAGAGAGAGAGAGAGAGAGAGAGAGAGAGAGATTTGAGGAGTTGGATCACAGAATTGTGGGGCTGGCAAGTCTGAAGTCTGCAGGATGAGCCAGCAGGCCAGAGATGCAGGGAGAACTGATGTTTCAGCTTGAATCCAAAGGCCATCTACTAGCAGAATTCCTTCTCGCTTGGGGAAGGTCAGTCTTTTAAGGTCTTCCCCTGATTAGACAAGGCCCACCCACACTGTGGAGAGCAATCTGCTTTACTCAAAATCTGTTGATTTAAATGTTAATCTCATCTAAAAAATACTGTCACAGCACTATCCAGACTGGTGTTTGGCCAAATATGTGGGCACCGTGGCTTGCTGAAGCTGGCACAGAATGAACCACCACAGGTGGTTTGGGCACATGTTTACCATTTTGCCTTAACTGATTCTAGGTGTCAGAGCCATCTCATATTTGTTGCCTTGTCTGAGAACCACTATTCTGAAGCAAGACTGAGCACTTGGGTTCTGGGATCTGACAAACCAGGGTTCCTGTCCCGGGCCTAATGTGTATTTCAGGCAAACAGATTTGTCCAGGCCTCAGTTCCCTCATCTGTGAAATAGGGATAATTTTGATCCTACTTCATAAGGTTGCTGGCAGGAGTCAATGGAAGAACAAGGATAAAGTATTTGGCACAGAGCCTGGCTCTGTAAACGTTCGTCACCACGGTTCTTCCCTGCCCTCCAACAGCCCTGGGCAGCTGGGTTCCAGGCCTCGCTCTCTTTTCTCAGATGAGGACCTGATGCCCAAGGTTACGGGCTGCCACATGGAGCATGGAGAACGCTGGCCTCCCGACCCCTGGCCAGTGCCCTCTCTCTCCATCTGGAGCCAATGATGGGTAGACAAGAGGCTGGGGGAGGGAGGGTGCCACTTGGTAAAAGCAGGCTATGTTCCTTCAAGTAATAGGTGCTTACTTAGCCAGGGGCAAGTGGCCCTACAAGCAGCCTGAAGAGAGCTCCCAGCTGTGTGTCCCCCGTTCCGGTTTCCCCACCCTCTGTTTTTCCAAGGCCAGATGAATCCCAACGCCTTGGGGCGTATAGTTCTGGAAACTTCCTGATTATCCAATAACTCTTCCAGTGGTCTCCTGTGCCATAGTGGAAACGCTAGATAATCCTGGGAAATCTCAGGCGCCCTCCTGCCCCGAGCTTGCTGTGTGACTTTGGGCCCCTTCCCTTCTCACTCTGAGCTCCTTTCCCACTGTTAAAAATGGGTAAGGGGCGGGAAGGGCTTAGGAAGGGAGGGCTCACAGACCTGTGGTCCCTGTGCTGGGCCACCTATGGCTGTGGCCTTGTGATCCCAGGCAAATGGGTCAAATGGACCGGTCTTTCATTCTTGTTTTTAATTCTCAAGATTATCACTCTGGGTGCCAGGGGGTGATTTCGGATACCTCAGTCATCAAGGGGAATTGGAACCACGCTCTGGCTCCCTCCTTGACTTTTGAAATCAGAGATGATATTCTCGCTTTAAACAAACCCAAACTATTCTTCCTGGTGGAGTGTTTCTTTTGTGCCTCTAGGGAGGATTTTTGTTGATTTATGTCTTGTTTTAATAACCATCTCTGGACTTCCCTGCTGCCCCAGATGTCTTATTTCCTGCTTGTCTTTTATCTGCCTCAGCTCTCACCCCAGACGTTCCTCAGAGTCTCTGAGGACTCCCCACCCTCGCTGCTCACCCAGTCACTGACGAGCCTCCCCCCACCCTCTGTCATTTATTGTGGGTGTACTGGGTGCTACCGCCAGGTCACGCGGAGGGTCCCCGACCCCAGTGCTGGCCCGCGACAGAACAAGTACAGAAACAGAGGAATTTTTTAGAAACTATAAGCATTTGATAGAGCAACTTATGTCTGTTTAATTTAAATTTAAAAATGGAAGTTTGGATATTTATTTTCTTAACTTTGTTTTTCTAGTCATTCTGTTTTCTCTTGTGTTGTCCAGCTGTTGTTCTGAGCCTGGGGAAGGAACTCTGCTCCTTCACCACAGAGCGTTTGGGGAGGCCTGTGCTAGGGCCCGTCTTGGTTATTTCCATTCTGCAGATTGGGAGACGGAGGTGGGGAGGCTCAGGTTGGGATTTGTCTCCTACCAGGAATAGTGCTGTTACCGTGCCAGGCTCCTGGGCTTGCACAGGATGCCATGGAAATCTGATGTCTCATATACGGGTGATAAACAGTTCGTCACCAGTCCTCCTGGCCTTGTCACTGTAAGTCCTTTGGAGGATGGGGTCTGGACACCCTGGCCTGTGCCTGGCACGTGGGAGGGACTTGGGACTTTGCCTGGATTGAATGCACCAAGTGAATGAAGAATCCCCCAATTCAGTCACCCAGCAAAGGTGCTCCTAACCTCCTGAACTAGAAGAGAGGGTTCAAACCCTAAAAGTTTTTTGCTCAGTTCCTCCCCAGGTGAAAGTTCTTTCAATTATTTAGGGACCCCTACCATACATAACCCCTAAAAAAGAATGCCCTGTGCATAATTGGGACAGCTGATACTTGAACAATACAGTCGGAACTGTGTGGGTCCACTTATATATGGATTTTTTTCAGCAAATACGTTGGAATAATTTTTGGAGGTTTGTAACAACTTGAAAAAAACATTTTCTTTTCTTTAGCTTTATATATTAGAATACAGTATATAATCCATATATAAAATGTGTGTTCATTGACTGTTTGTTATTGGTGAGGCTTCCAGTCAACAGTAGGGTATTAATAGTTAAGTGTTTGGGAAGCCAAAGTTATATGTGGATTTTCTACCACACGGGGTGGGGCTCAGCACCCTTAACCCCCGTGTTGTTCAGGAGTCAACTGTATATATGTGATATTGAAATTACTAATATATTTCTTCCTAGCAGTGGTTATTTTCCAGTGTACATGTCTTCTGTGCTCATTTGAGAGGATACTGAAAGCTGGAGGAAGAGGAAATTGACACGGAGATAAATGCTGTTTCCATTGGGCCATATTTCCTTTCAGTCTTATTCTGTCTGTTTTGGCTTCTCCCGTGTAGACGTGATTGTGCCGTGCAAACCCCTGGGTTTACGCTTTCCCACCCTGCGTCCTGTGATTGCTGTTGACCTGTGGTCCCTGCCCTTCTGTCTCGCGGAAGGGGCCTCACCGTCAGAGGGCTTGGCTCTCCAGTGTTTCTCGGAATTCTTCCCGCCTTGGCTGTCTCCATGCAGGTGGAAAGGACTGGTCCGTTTTCTTCTCAGGCCAGAACTTCCAGCGGAATACCACCCTATGAAGTTAGGGTCCCTGCACTCCACCGGCCCCTCTCTGTCCCGTGGCTCTGGTAAATTCTCTGTTACGAGTAGGGGCCTTGCCTGTGCCTCAGCCTCAAGCTTCACAGCAGATGCTCAAACCCCGCTGTTGAATGAACTGGGAGTGAGAATATAACTGGTCCTACGTAGAGCTTTGCAGGAGGCAACCTGTATAAAATAATTCATTTCCTGGGGCTGCCGGAACAAAGAACCACTGGCAGGGTTGGGAGGAGGGGGCGCTTGAACAAGGAAAAGTATTCACCACGTGGAGGCCGGAAGTCCCTACTAGGGTGTAGGCAGGGCTAGCTCCTGAGGCTGTGAGGGGGCACCTGCTCAGGCCTCCCCCAGCTGCTGGTGGCCCGGGTGTCCCCTGCCTGTGGATGGCCTTCTCTCTGATTCCTTCCATCACTTTTCCTTTGTGCGGGTCCGTCTCTGCGTCCAGTTTTCCTTTTATAAGGACACAGTCATGTTGGATTAGCACCCACCCTAATGACCTCAGTTTACCTCGATCATCTGCAGATGCTTCTCCAAAAGGAGGTCACATTCCCAGGTGCTGGGGGTCAGGACTGCAATGTCTTAGGGGGATGCATCTCAACGAATGAGAATAGCTTTTCCCCGGTGCATTACTCCAGGCTTGGGGGATCCGACTTGATTTATAGTAGGGCTGTGGCTGCTCATGCTGAAATTTTTGAGTAATTTGGACTCCGTAACCTCACTCAGCACCAAGTTGCTATAGACCCTTGTGCCAGTGCTCTTTCTCTTATAATGGGTCTTAGGTCTTATAGAGACTTAACTGCATTTATGAATGTAATCCTATTTTTAAGAAGGATAAAATGAATACTGAGCTAGTGTAAGCTGGACAAATGGGCATTACTGCCTGATAGCTGTGAGATGGTGTGGTTCCTCCTGAGATGAGATGGACACTGTCCTTGAGTAAACGTCTGTCTGTGCGTCTCCTTCCCCACAGCCAAGATCTCCGCGGTGGATGAGGACCAGGAGGACCCGTACCTAAATGACCGCTGCAGAGGTGAGACCGGCCCCACTGGGCCGTCCGTCTGGGGGGTAACTCACCCCGAAGCAAAGCCAGTGCCAGTCTCACTGGGAGCTCCACCTCTGACGTTGCTCAGGTTCCCCTGGGAAGGGCCCTTTGGCTGGGCATCACCTGTAAGCTGCTCTGTGGTTCCAGCACTCCTGGGCTTTTAGGGCAGGGACCGTGTGAGTTGGTGCCATCACAGTGACCAGCACCACCAGCTTCCCGCAGGCCTGCGGGAGAGGGGAGTGTCCCTGGACTTTGTGTCCTGAGCCCCAGCTGTGCTTGGTAATGGCCTTTTGTCTCACAAGGGAGACGTTTGCAAATGTAAAGTAGGGTTTCACTGCTTTGTTTTCCAAGTGATAAAACCACTTCTCTCTCAGGGAACATTCCCGCACGTCCAGACAGGCAGGTCTGCTCCGTAGGTTCCTCCAGCAGCTTGAGCCGTGCTTGGGCGTTAATTAGGGAGCCAGTTTAATCACAAAATGACAGGGCCGGTGGACAGGGACAGTCTGCGCGGAGGCCTGGGCAGGGAAGAGAGGGCAGGGAGCCGCCCAGAGCCTCATCCTCCCTGGGGGATGCGGGAGGGTCTTCCTGGGGGAGGGGATGGCTAGGTTAGCCCGGAAAGGAACGTTGAAAGGGAACTGGGGACAGCAGAGCGTGGAGGCATGCAGACCCACACGGCAGGCCGGGGCTGCCGGGCTGTGGGATGGGGGAGGCCGGAGGAGGGGCAGGCCCTGTAGCCGGCCCTGGGCAGCAGCCAGAACTTTATCTCGTAGAACCTTTACCTGCTAGAGACTTGTCTCAATGAGGTTTGCTCTTTTGAGCATCATACCGGCTGCCCTGCAGGAAGCATGGCTGCAGAGGGGGTACCAGGGACCCTCTGGGAGCCGGGTGATGGGATAGTGGAGCTGAGGCAGTGCTGGTGGGGATGGGGCAGTGGGCTGGCCAGAGAGATGGGGGTGCTCGTCAGGGCCCGGCCTTCCTCGTGGGGCCTGCTGCCTCCCTGTCTACACTGGGTGGCCGCGATACTTTCTTCTCGGCCTTGCTCCTTCCAGCCCCCGACAACCTGCAGAAACAGCCCTACATGCTGCCCAATTTGTCAGACGTGGGGGCCAGGACCTGAAGCAGCAGCCCAGGGGTGCCCAGAGCCAGGCCCTGGGGGTCTCCCCTGGGAAGGGTGGGGTGCTGTAAGGGCTGTGGTGGGGCTCGGGCAGGGAGCCTGCCTGTCTGTGCCAGTCCATCCTGAGGCCGTTTCCTCCAGCCCAGTCCAAACAGAGCTGGAAAACCAAAAGGCGTTTGGTGTGCATCTGGCCCCTGGCACACTTTTGCTCTGGTTCCAGGCGGCGGGCCCTGTAAGCAGCAGTGCCGAGACGCAGGGGAGGAGGTCGTCTGCTCTTGCTTTGTGGGCTACCAGCTGCTGCCCGACGGCGTCTCCTGTGAAGGTAAACGTCACTGTGTCCCTGGCAGCAGGACGCCAGGTGGCTGCGCTGTGGAGCGCCTCTGCCTCTACTTGACATCCAGGCGGGGCCCAGCATGGCTTTCCGGCCTTCCCACCCAGGAGCACGTGAACACCGTGTTGGGAAGGAGGGCTGGGTTTAGGATTTCCCCGGGCTCTGACTCTAGGATCTGCTGAGTGGCTCTGGGCACGTCCTTCAGCCCCTCACCTGTGAGGAGGAAGGTGACGGACGAAAGCCCTGTACAGGGGTTTATCGGATCACGTGACTCCAGTCCAGGGCCTGGTACTTGCATGGTGGGTGCTCAGAAAGTGCAGTAGATCTGAGGCTTAAGAGGGTAGACAAACCATTGCTTTGGATTTGATAGTGAATGCCCAGGATTGCACCCTGGTGCACAGCCCGAATCCGTGCCTGTGGGGAATTTGGGGGCTGCGGGGATCTGTATACGTTCCTCTTGATGAGGCGTGAGGGTCGGTTCTCTGGTTCCTCCCGCATTGCCTCCATCTTCCCTAGATGTCAATGAATGCATCACGGGCAGCCACAATTGCCGGCTTGGAGAATCCTGCATCAATACAGTGGGCTCGTTCCGTTGCCAGAGAGACAGCAGCTGTGGGACTGGCTATGAGCTCACCGAGGACAATGACTGCAAAGGTAGCACATGTTCCGAGCCTTGAACCCCCTCTCCCAGGAGTAGCTGTGGTGTGACGGGAAAGGCAGCCTTGGGCCCCCGGGGTCTGGGCTTGGTGGTATCTTTCCCCCTATGGCTTCCTGGGGCACTGGTCGGTTCTGTTAGTAAAGATTTACCTTTGCCGTAAAACCCAGCTAATGACAACAGCGAGTTTGGGTTTCTGTAAAGGCTCAGAGCATGATCATTTAAAAACAAGACCAGGGTGAACTTGAGGTGCTCACATGTGCTTCCTACAAACAAAATTATTTTTTTGGCAACAGCTGCCTTCCATCTGACTCCAGGCTTCCTTGAAGTTCAAAGCATATTCCCTTCCGCTTCATAAAAACATGACATTTCTGGCTGCCGGCCTTTCCCTGCCAAGCCATAGATGCTATTTGGCAGATAAGGCTTTGATGAGGATCTATTAGAACATAGTTTTCTTCTGAGGGCTTCCAGTCCCTCAGAACGACAAAACCACTTGTGTAGAAATGTTGTTTGAATTACGAGGGTAACTCTAAAAGCAAAGCACGCCCTTCTGACGTCAGAGGGCTTTGGGCGAGCTCACTCCACTCCACCCCTGCAGACTCGCTGGGCGGTTTGGACCCAGGGGCCCAGCCAGCTGAGTTTATGCTTTTGAACATTTGACAGCCATGAACTTCAGGGGAAGGTCAGCCAACATGTCCGATCATGACAGTCACCATTGTACGTATTTGGAATATTGCAACAACTCCAAAATGAATAAGTTTATGGGGACAGTGTTTATTGCCCCTAAGATCATTGCTCTATGATCTAAACTAAACATGCAGTGAGCCTAAAATGAAAAAAAAATTAAAGGCGCGTAGTGCCAGGGAAACGCTTGGGCTTCATTATGTAACAGTTTGTCTCCTAAAAGCCTTGGGGGGAAAAATGTTAAGTCTTTAGCAATGTGAATACGATTTGGCTAACTTAAGGCCCTTTTTATGAGTGACCTCTCGATTGGAATGTTTTGGGTTATAGTTGGGAGTAATGAGCATTAAAAAAAAAACTTTCTTGTGATTTTAAAGTGTTGTATGATGCTTTTGGCAGGACTCTTGCTAACCATTTCCTTTTTTTATGATGTACCAGATATTGACGAGTGTGAGAGTGGTATTCATAACTGCCTCCCCGATTTTATCTGTCAGAATACTCTGGGATCCTTCCGCTGCAGACCCAAGCTACAGTGCAAGAGTGGCTTTATACAAGATGCTCTAGGCAACTGTATTGGTAAGACGCTGCCACCAGGGCCATGCGGCTCGCCAGGCAGGCTAGGCAGTCCAGTGACGGGCCACGTCTCTAGAATGTCGTGGGCCACATAGTGTTTAGAACAGAGGTCGGCAAGCTTTTTCTACAAGGCTGGACAGCAGATATGTCTGGCACTGTGGGCCATTGTCTCTGTTGTAACTGGAAAGCAGCCACAGATGGGGAAGCAAATCCCAGAACAAGTGGGCAGGGCTGTGTCCCAGTAAAACTTTATTTCTAAAAACAGGTGGCAGGCTGGGGTTATCCCCAGAGCTGTCTATAGTTTAGCAACCCCTGGTTTAGACAAAAGAGCTGGAATTTTAGAGTCAGCGACACCTGGTTTTTAATTGAGGGGCCTAAGGTCATTTACTTACTTCCTCTGAGCCTCCGAGGCCTCCTCCATAAAATGGGAATGATCGTAGTATCTGGCTCAGAGACTTGAGGCAAGGATTAAACAAGGTGATTGTGAAGAGCCTGGTATATTAAAAAAATATTTACAAAATATACTCTGTGTTCGTAGTCAGATTCAGAGACAGAGAATAGGATGGGGGTGGCCAGGGGGCCCCGGTAGGGGGCAACAGAGAATTAGTCTTTAATGGGCATGGAGTTTCATTCAGGAAAATGAGAAAGTTCTTGAGATGGATGGTGGTAATGGTTGCACAACAGTGTGAATGCACTTAATGCCACTGAGCTGTACACTTAAGAGTGGTTAAAATGGGCGAATTTATGTTACATATATTTCACAATTTAAAAAAATACCGTGTTGCTATCAGAGGAAGATGGATGTGAAATGAAAGGAAATCCCATGTGAACTCAGTACCCATAGGTCTGGGTTGCACTGCTCAAGCTGGAGAAGCAGTGAGGGGCAGGGGGCGAGGGCGCCAGCACGGTGAGGGGAGTCAGCTGGGGGCAGGAGAGGGCTCCTCTTTGTCCTGGAGGTGCCCAGGGTAACCACCTGGCTCGCTGTTGGCAGCTGGCCCTTGAGTCCAGGTCTGCTGGTCTGGTCTTGCCCTCTGCTCAGCAGAAGCTTCTGGGCCCTGCCTTTGAGGTCAGAGGGACTTCTCCCCTGATCTGAGCTGCAGATCCCCCAGTCAGAACACACCCGCTCCTGCCGCCCCACTGCCCTCCTCGAAAGGCCGCCGGCCCTTCCGTGAGCAAGGGACGGTGAGCTTCTGTCTCATCTCTCTCTCTCTCTCTCTCTCTCTCTCAGATCAGTATGTACTGATCTTTGATTTGAAACGGTAGTTTGGATTGAAAGCTCTCTCTTGGCTTTTTTTTTTTTTTAACCACCTCAGGATATTTAAAGACAAGTAGAACAGCGACCCTGCAGGACAGGGGCCCCGTCTGACCCCACCCCTGTCTTGGCACCTGAGCTGTGGGGGCCTCGGCTGGGCTCTGGTTGGCCCCTTGCCAGCCTCCTGCCAGTGGGGCTGTCATCGCCCAGCCCAGGGGCTGGTGAGCAGGAGGCTGACTGCTCTCCCAGGGCCGGTGACAGGGAGGGTCCTGCCGGGACTTGCAGTGTGCTTGCGGGGGGCCCCACAGAGGAGGCTGCATCTGCTGGGAGTGGAAACCCTGACTCATGGCAAAATCAGCCCCGATTTCCATAAAGAAGAACCGTTTGCAAGTCCCCACATAGCCCTGGTTTTTCCCTCTAAGGGGTACAGTGCTGGGCAGGGGGAAGATGGAAGGGCAGCCCGTTGAAGCCCAGCCCGCCAGCACCTGGGTCCTCAGTGAACCAAATTCAGCTCCCAGAGCTGCCCCTCACCTCAGCACTGGGGGGTGGGGGGTCCCCCTTTTCATGTGCCCACAATCCTTGTAACCAAATTCAGGATTCTTTCTTTTTGAAGTTATCTTTTTTAATTTCAAAAGTTATATACATATATGTCTTTATTTACAAAACAAACGCAAGCATGGGAAGGGAAGTTTCTTGCCTGCTTGGTGCCGTCTATGAGCCCCCCTGGGCTCTGCTCCTCCAGGCTTCCAGTCTTTCATGCAGTGGGTCCCGACTGTTCTGCCACTTGCTCTTTCCTCACCACTTAGTGATATATTTTAACATCATTTTACATTCGTACCTTTCTGTCATCTTTTAAAATAATGGCATCATCCCGAATATAAGCATGTTGAGTTGGAAAACAGTTTCAGGGTGTCTGGGAGAGTCCTTTGCGTGCATCCTGGGCCTCTGCCCACAGCACCCTCACTCACCAGGACGGCAAGGTCTGTGCGGGAAGCTGGCTCACATGGGGCCAGAACCCATCGGGCCCTTCCTGGGCCCCCAGAACCTGTCTGTGTCTCCCCCCCCACTGCCTGGCCATACGGCAGACAGCCCTGTAGTTGCAGAGCTCTGCCTGCGGGGCCAGCGCAAAGGATGGGACAGGGTTTTTAGACGTCAGAGACCTATGTAGAATGTTCTAGATCTTGGGATTTGGTTACCAAGGGCCTTGAGGGTATTATTACATTTTCGTTGGCTTTTTATTTTTTTCCTTCTGAGCCCTTCCCATGACACTGAGGATGGGCAAATGGCCAGAGCAGGGCTTGCCACCCGCTCTAATCTCGGAGGTCTGTGGGCCCTGGGGGCAGTGAAGGGTTGCGTGGGCATCGGGTTAAAGCGAACGGGCCCTTCCGACTGGGATCATCAAGGCCTTTCCCAGGAGAGCCCTGAGAGCAAGATTGTGTGATGCGCTCCCAATCTTGAGTGGCTGGAGGCAAGACACTCTCGTTCTAGGCCTGAATGGGCCCTGACTCCAGCGTTGCCGTCAGGGAGCTTCCTGCTTATAAAATGCAGACAGTAATCCTGGTCCCAACTGACTGACAGGCTCACCGTGGTGGTCAAGGGCAGGAATGAGTATAAAAACTCTTGTAAACTGTAAAGTGCTGGCTGGCACAAGAGGGTTGACTCCAGGGGAGGGAGGGCACTGGGCTGATCCTTCAACTGGCAAGAGGGGGGCCGGGCTGGGAGGAGAGCAGCACAGCTGATCCTTTTTTTTGACTTCAGCTCAGGGATCTTCTACCATGACTCCCTTCTCCCTCCACCCCCATCCCAGATGCTTTGTAAGTGTTTGAACCTAGTAGGGATTCAGTCTGTGCACTTTGCGCTGTGTTTGAGCCGGAGAAGTGGACAGATGGGTGACCTGGGCACAGGCGGGGGGGGAGACCCGTGCGGCGGATGTGGGGTGGGCAGCCCTTCCCGGCCTGGCCGAGTCAGAGCCAGCCAAGCAGCCAGATGGGGGTGGGCAGGAAGGTGGCACTCAAGCTGTAAAACTATTTACCAGGCACACGGGGACATGGCCTCCCAGGCAGGGACGACGTGAATAGAGGCGAGGTGGGACCTGAGGGTCCGCTCTGGGAGGTGTAGCTGTGTCGTTAGGGCTCCAGCCTGGGCTGCAGGGGACACTGGCCAGAGAGAGGCTGGGAGCAGGAAGGGCCCAGCTAGTCATTGGAGGAGCCCAGAGCCTTGCTGGGCAAGAATTCCGACAACGAGGGCACAGCTCTCTCTCTGTCTCCCTTTGCCCTGTGCCCTGCTCAGTAAAGATGCTCCATATTCCACGTCAGTGGCACCCGGATATCTGAGTCCACGCTGTGGGCTGGAGTCCTGTAGGACTCGGAAGGGACGTTGCCCCATGATCGTGGAAGGCTCTGACAGCCAGGCAGGCAGCTTCAGACCAGGCAGGGAGGTTTTGAAGGTTTCAGGCAGGAAGATGGACCAGGAGGTGGTATTTAAGGTGGCGTGTGCTGGCGAAATCTGGGAGCCAGGCCGCTGTGTGGTCCAGGCTGAGGGCACAGTTGTACATCTTGTTTGTGGTTTTGCAAAGAGGAGGGAAGTGGGTTTTCTTTAGAGATCTGGCTGTTGGGTTTGGGAAGCCTTCCCTGTGTAACGGTGCCATCTCCGTCTCTCCCTGCTGTAGACATCAATGAGTGTTTAAGCATCAGTGCCCCATGCCCTGTTGGGCAGACTTGCATCAACACGGAGGGTTCTTATACATGCCAGAAGAATGTGCCCAACTGTGGCCGTGGCTACCATCTCAATGAGGAGGGAACCCGTTGTGTTGGTTGGTATTAAAAAAGGCAATGTCTGTTTGAAATCAGCGCTCTTGTCTTCTCCCAGCACACCCCTCCCTTTTCTGGAAGGGGAGAGCAAGTTCTCAAAGTGAGGCTGTTTCCACCTGCCCGTCCATCCCAGACCTCCGAGCATAGGTCTTCATCATCTATTGCCTGGACCACTGCAGTAGAATGCCACCCTCAGCTCTTTCCTCTTCATTTTGCCTAGTTGGTCCTGAGCTGAGACCCCCTCATCCTTCCCTGTTCATAGCCCTCACTGGTGACAGTTCCCCACTGGTGACAGAGGACAGATGCTCCTGCTTATAATTCAGTCCTTCGGAGCTGGCCCCACCTTCACAAACCTTACAGTGCAGATGGAATAGGTTTTGTCGCCCCCCCAGACAAGCCCTGCCCCTTCTCTGTGACTTTTTGCTTACACTATTCTCTCTCTGCCCACCTGCGCCTGCATTCCTTGGGATCCTGAGCAACGGCTCTTGCACCCAGCCTGCCCAGGCCCCTGCCGGCTGGAAGGGGTCTTCCTCTCTATAATCCCAGAGCACTTGCTCCGCATGTCCCCTGGGTCATTGGGCACTTCCTGCCTTAACTAGGGGCATTGCTGGCCAGCCAAAACAGGAGTCCCCTGAGAGCAGGGGCTGCATCCAGGTCAGCTGTCTCCCCAGCCTGGGACCCGGCACATAGTAGGTGCTCTGAAATCATGTTGAAGGATAAGTGGTGCTGCTTTATCGGTGTTCATGTTAGTTTGCTCCTTTTTTTCTCTTGCTTCCTGATCATCTTAGGGAAAAAAACCACTAAAGATTTTTCAATGTGTCTTTCTCCTTTGCAAGATGTGGATGAGTGTTCGCCGTCCTCGGAGCCCTGTGGGCCAGGGCACCTCTGCGTGAACTCCCCTGGAAGTTTCCGCTGTGAATGCAAGGCTGGTTACTATTTCGATGGAATCAGCAGGACATGTGTGGGTATGTGGGCGTCCCTGCAGGCCTTGGGGGCCCAGCCAGGCAGGACCAAAGAGAATCCAGCCTGTGGCACGCTGCAGTGCCCATGGCCCACTCCTCACCAGAAAACCCCGGGTGCAGGCAGTCCGAGGGAAAAGACCCTGGGTCAGGAGACCCCCACTGTAGCCGCAGCTCTGCGGTTGCCCTCCCCATGTGAGCCAGATTCCCCACCTGCAGAACAGGTGCTCGGCTTGACCCAAAACCTTCAAGTGTTCATGAGACTCCAGCCCACTCTACACATGCCCAAAATTAGAGATTTTAGGGGTTCACCAGCGACCTGCATGTGTGCACATAGTCCATGGTCGGAAGAACCAGAGAGCACGGTGGCCAACCAGCAGGAGCAAGGACAGACCTTTCTGGCCGCCGCCTGCCATCCCCAAGCCAGTGTGGTCGGGGGAGGTGGCACCTGTCCTGCCTGCCCCCCTGGCCACTGTGTCAGGCCCCTCTGGGCTCTGGGGTAGAGAGCTGGCAGGTGGGCCCATGCCCAGCACACCGTTATTGAAGGAGTGGGAGACTTGCCCAAGGGCAGGCAGGCTGGGGTGTGGCGCCAGCTCCCCTGCCGATCGCTGTGCCTTTGAGATGCGTCACCGCCTTCTCTCCTCTGAGGGGGGTGGACACCAAGGTGCTAAGCTACCGCCACTGGCAGGAGGCAGAGTGTGTCCTGCCGTGGGCGGACGTGCCCCTGAGCCGGCGCTCTGCTCTGTTGCAGACATCAACGAGTGCCGGCGCTACCCCGGGCGTCTGTGCGGCCACAAGTGTGAGAACACGCCGGGCTCCTACTACTGCAGCTGCACCAGGGGCTTCCGGCTGTCGGCTGACGGCCGGTCCTGTGAAGGTGAGGGCGGGGGCGGGGGCCGTGACCTCTGCCTCCTCTGCAGGGTGCCGCCTTTGCTCTGCAGACTCATGTCTGTTTCCTGAGCGTGAATTAAGTGCTGCATCAGTGCAGAAGTGGCTGTGAGAGACAGCTTACCATGGATCACGGCTCACCCCGGTCCCTCTGGGCCCTGGAAGGGCTGGTGACATCCACAAGCCAAGGCTGTGCACGTGGGGCTTCACACCCTGGCTGAGGAAGCTGTGTGGGATATGGCTAAGAGCGTGGGCTTTGGAGGCATCCGGGTCCTCGTGGGGCCAGGGGTGATGTGTCAAGGAGAAATAAAAGCTGGACACTAATGTTTAAAGTGCTGGCAGTGTGGAGACTGCTGGTATTGTCATTATCATTCAGGCTGATGCTGTCCCCGGTCACTCCTTGTGACTGAGAAGTAGCTGTCCATATATGCATCATGGTCGATGTTGTGGACACAAAGCCGGGACTGGCCAGCCTTGCTATATTATTCCACTAAGCTCTTGTAAAGTGTGCGTGCACACACACACACACACACACCTACCTGCCCAAGGTGTGTAGCAAGAACATGGCTCCTGCCTTCAGGGAGTGTGTCTAGGATATGTTGAGAAACTGCCCTGGGCAGAAAGCAAGTGAACAGGTGACCAGGTGGTGGCCATGCTGAGCCTGTGGGGGCTGCTGGGCTGAGCTATGGGGTGAGAGGCTAGTGGATGTTCTCAGCTGCTCACCGGCGGCTCACCCCTTCTGCTCTGCAAAGAATTAGAAGTAAGCAAATGTGAAAAGCAGCCCCTAGGCCAGAGGTCAGCAAACTTTTTTCCTAAATGGCACATAGTAAATATTTTAGGCTTTTTTTAGTCTCTGTTGCAACTGCGTAACTCTGCCAGTGTAGCCCAAAATCAGCTATAGACTCTGGTAAATGAGTGTGGCTGTGTTCCAATAAAACTTTATTCATAAAAATAAGTGGTGGGCCAGATGTGTGCTGATCCCCGCTCTAGACAAAGGGAATGAATGAGTGAGAGTCCAGAGTTGCTGAGTGGCTGGGTGAGTTCTAAGTGTTGGATACACAGGAGTGCTGGCTTATTAACTGGGTCAAGCAGGGCCCCCATCTGCAGAGAGGGTGAAGGGTGGGGCATGGGGGCGGGATCAGACTTCCTCCTGGGGCCAAACTGGAAGGAGCCGAGCCTGGAGGCTTCACTGTCATCCTGACGCGAGTGGTGGGGAGGGGTTCCAGATCCTTCAGCTTTGGGGGGCTGCAGCAGGAACCTCTCTCCCTCTGGATGATCCCAGGTGGGTCCCCAGGCCTCCACTGAGAGAGTGGGTCCCCTGGCTCCCCATGTGTGTTAACTTGGGGTGCTGTGTCCATGGCCCCTCCAGGGGCAAGTGACGAGGCACTGAGCGGTGGCGTGTGGGGACCCTCTCTCTTTCAGACGTGAACGAATGTAACAGCAGCCCCTGCAGCCAGGAGTGTGCCAACGTGTACGGCTCCTACCAGTGTTACTGCCGGCGAGGCTACCAGCTCAGCGACGTGGACGGGGTCACCTGCGAAGGTGAGGGCACCCCGCTGGCTGAGCGGGGAGCACCCTCACCCCCTTCTAGTTATGCCCTTTCAGGCTGGCAGGTGGTTTGCTTTTTCCCCTTGAACGGAGATTCATTTGGATACACTTGTCCCGTCATCGAGCGTGAGGTTTAGGAAGGAGCAAATCCACGCATGGATTTTTCTTGAACTCCTGGCGGTGTGATGGCCCTGGCAGCCGGGACCTTGAGCTGCCTATGGAAGGCCTTCGTAGTCAAGTGTGACCCAGGGTGGGGAGGGGGCTTAGGGGCCCCCCACACCCGTGACGTGCAGTCTGCCTCTGGCCTTCTGAAGCCCCTCACCAGGTGGGGTGCCCTCCTCTAGCCTGGCAGGGGTTAATCCCAGACTGGCCAGCCTATGGGGCCTTAAACTGGATGGTGACTCAGAAGTGCCTGGCACACTGTAGGTAGGGGCTTAAACAACAACTGTTACTATGATTGTTTGTGTTTCCATGTAAGGTGTATTTCTTATTAATACATTTATATTTAGCGTCAGGCTGTGCTTGCAGCCTGCTGGGCACCTGTGCAGTCTGTTGTTCTGAAGCCCCAGGCCTTGCCCCTCTGCCCGGCTGCCCATTCTGCCTCCTTCCCCCATCCATACACACTGCACACCATGAACTTGCTGTGAGACCCTAGGCTGGGCCCCGCCCCTCTCTGGGCCTCAGTTTCCCCTTCTGACACCAGAAGTCTCTGCAGCTGCTTCAGCCTGGCCCACTGAGGGGACATAGCCCGGCCGGGGTGCACACAGGATGCTGAGGGGGGGCTTTGCCATCACAGACATTGACGAGTGCGCCCTGCCCACTGGGGGCCACATCTGCTCCTACCGCTGCATCAACATCCCTGGAAGCTTCCAGTGCAGCTGCCCCCTGTCCGGATACAGGCTGGCCCCCAACGGCCGCAACTGCCAAGGTGAGCCTCGTGGGACTCGCCAGGGCTGCTCAGACTGTGCCTGGCACCCTGTGCTGTCGGGGGGATGTGCTTCCCTGATCTGGGGGCCACATGCACCCTGTTGTCCCACACCTGCAATGCTTGTTCTCGGGGTTCAGAGCCGTCCCGCCCTGCCCTCAGCAGCCCGAGGGAGGCTGGACCAGGGGCTGACCGCCTGCCCTCCAGGGGTGGAATAGGGAGGTGGTACCCGGAGACCCCAACCCCACTGCTGCTCAGGCTCTCCTCAGCCCCTTGGCGAGCCCTTGCTGCCCACCAGGCACCACAGTCATTAAGGGCAAACAGTGAGCAGATGGTGGAGGTTTCTGTCCCTAGGAGCCAAGGGGATGCCAGCCCTGAGGTCTGAACACTGTGACTCTGAGGGCCCTCTGGGGCTGGGGGTCTGCGCCAGCACAGGCCTAATGAGGGGCCGGTGGCCTCCGTCCTTACTCAGCGCCCGTACCTAAGAGCACACTAGGGGTCGGCATGTGTCCTAGGGCCATCCCTTCAGTCGCTGAGACGGGGTGTAAGTAGATATTTGTGAATGAGCGATCCTGGAACGGACATGTCCCTTCCCCTCTGGGAACAGCCCCAGAGGCTAGATCCAGAGGTTGGGTCGGCCCAGCCCCTTCCTCGTGGGCCCCTCGGCGCAGCTGTCAGCCCAGAGGCTCCCAGGGCCCTGTGTTCTGCAGATGTCACTTCTGCTCATGAAGAAGGTGACTTTGATCTAGGCGGGCGGGAACCGTGGCGTTTCCTGGGAGGGACCCACTCAGCCTGCCCAGAGCTCTGGATGGAAGTCGCTTTGTTTTTGTGTTTCTCATGGAGCAGATGACTTCCCTGCTCCTGGCCAGGCTCCTGCATTGCAGCCTGGGGTCCTGCCAGACACAGCAAAACACATTCCTGAGCCTCGGCCTTTAGGCTCAGGGTTTGCCCCCAGTGATGGGGCGTTTGGACCTCTTAACACATGCCTCCCAGGCTTGGCGGTGTCCCCTGGACCCCACATTTGGCTGCTCCAGAGAGTTGTGGAAGTGGGGGCAGCTCCCCGTGCCCACCCAGGACCCTCTCGTGACAGTGCCCCAGGCCTGGTCACGGACCAGCCCCAATGTCACCCCCCCAGACACCCCTTTGAGCCTCAGTTTCCTCTTCTGTAACATGGGGTAGTCACTTCTGCCCTTTCCCTGTCTGGGTGTTACGTACATGCTGCACAGGAGATAAGGGCGATGGGCTCGCAGCCACGGAGAGGTGCTGGCTCATTAGGGCACAGACCCTGGCACCAGTGTGCTGGGTTCAAAGCTCGGCACTGCCACTTAAAACATCCAGTGAGGCGCAGAGCCTCTGTGAGCCCCTCCCTAAAACGAGGATGGTGACAGTGCTTGTGTCCTTGAACTGTTACAGAATTCAGAGAATTCTGTAGTGCTCTCCCAGGGCCTTTGTATGGTGCCTGCTGTAATCACTGTTCGGCTCCGTCCAGCGACTGTGGGTAATAAGCTCTATGAATATAAATCTTGCTGGAGCAGCCAGTGGGGGCATGGATGGCCTGATTGCCCCACGCTCCCATTGGTGGGAAGCCTGGGCACCCCCACCTCGGGGGTTCTGAGGGGGGCTTGGGGGCCTTGGCCTTCACCGTGCTGCCCTGGGGTCTCTTGTAGACGTTGATGAGTGTGTGACCGGCATCCACAACTGCTCCATCAACGAGACCTGCTTCAACATCCAGGGCGGCTTCCGCTGCCTGGCCTTCGAGTGCCCCAAGAACTACCGCCGCTCCGCAGACACGTAAGTCCCTCAGCCTGCGCTAGTCTGTCTGTGTGGGCCTTCCTGGGGGCACGGCTCCCAGCCTGGTTGGCTGCACCCATATGGGGGTATCAGACCGAGGACCCCTGGTTCTCAGGCCCCTAACGCCAGCAAAACTGGTTGCAGAAAACCAAGGTAGTGAATTCAAATGAACTGAAGGTCACGGGCCTGCTCTCAGGTGAGCCTGTGCGGGGAGCCAGGCCTCATTTCTCTGGGCCTCGGTTTCCTTACCTGTTAGGTACAGACACCAGAATGTGCTCTGGCCCAGAGGAAGGTGGCAATGATTTCGGGTGAGCCTGTGGCCTGTCGGGGCATCATTATTAGGCAGCCCTACCTGAAAGCCTGATTCCGTCCAGCCCAGTGGCTGTGCGGGAACAGCATGGAAGGTTCCTTGTCATCTGCTTAAAGCTGAGTGTCTGTTTGCTCTTGGGAGCCCATTCCCTCCCAGGCCACCAGGACGCCCACCTGGGTGTCCAGGAGCACCTTCCCCAGGGAGCAGGGAGGACCCTCTGTCCTCACAACGCCCCACCTGGCCCCCAGTTTTATTCAGCAGGTCTCATTTAGCACCACTCTCAGTAGTTTGAGGACAAGCTCCATGCTGGGAGCCAATTTCAGGAGCTGGACTCATGACCCCTGCCTCTAGCCCCTGGAAATGTGCAAAGCCAGCACGCAGCTGGGCTGACTGTGCGCCTTGGCCTCTTGACCTTGAGCCTGCTCTGCCCACCAAGGGTCAGTGCCTTCTTAGACAATGTGCCCTGCCTCAGTGTTCACTTGTTCAGCACTGAGGGCTGGCTGCCCAGGGTTGTGGTTTTAGCCCAGCCATCTACTTGCCAAGTGCCATTGCTCTGATGCACAATCTCCTTGGCAGCCCTTTGTGTTCCTCCCAGCATTTGGGGTGGGCCTCCACTGGCCTCACCACCTCCCCAAGGCCTGCACTGTCCCCACTGCATGAGTTTTTGTCTGCCTGGAAACCAGACACGTCGCTTCTGTCCTGTGCCCCAGTTAGGGAAAAGCCACTCCAGAATTGGGTTTGCAAGTGTGCAGCATTCCAAAGAGCTTGCGGGTTGTGCAGCAGCCCAGTGGGCAGTGATGGCGCTCTGTGGAGCCGTCAGAACAGTTCTGTGTCCTCCATGTGAGGCCCTGCTGTCATAAGTTCCCTTGCTCCCAAGCCTTTTGTCTGTGTCAGGGTTTGAGGATTCTGGGAGACTGGCTGTTGTTTGACATCGACTTTGACTCACACACAGCCATGAAACCAAAAGGGGAAGGGACTGCAGGGGACCGCTCTGTGCAGGGGTCTTCATGCCTCCTTAGCCTAACTGTGGGCATGTTGGCTTCAGTTCTGAGGTTGTGGCTGAAATTTGCAGACCTGGCTCTGCCCCCTCATACTGCTGAATCCAGTGCCACTGTAAGTGCTGGGGAAAGTCATTTACTTATTTGCGGACCATGAGCCTACTATGTGCAGGCACCTGGGCAGACAGTGGGCCCCAAAAGTCCCCATACCCTGCACTGCACCTCCCAAGAGCACGTGCAGAGGCAGCAACGGCCACAGAGTGAGGTGCTGAGACCTGGCTGGGCGGGAGGCGGAGTGCCTGGGGTAGGCGATGCTCAGGGGAGGGTGGAGCTGAGATGTGCAGAGAGGAGGGAGCCGGGCAGGCTTGGAGTCGAGCTGTGGTCATGCATCGAGCAGGGGCAGGAAGGAGTTCCCCGCAACGAAATGGGCTGTCAGCAGGGACCCCTGCGCACAGGGTCGGGGTGGATGCTCCGGGCCTGATCTGTCCCCATGCTGTGGATTCGTCGGCCTGTCCCTGGAGCTGATAGTTAGTGGCTCATCATTTTCTGTAAGTAAGGGCAGGAATTGGACCCCCACACACCGTAAAGGCAGGAAACGGGAGGATGAGGCCCCAAGCAGGTGGCCCTCCAGGAAGATGGCCGAGGGATTGATGCACATGTTGCTCACCAGTGCCACCCAGTGCCCTGGGCAGGGGTGCAGGAGGATAGAGCCGGGCATGGGGCGGACCCCGCACTGAGGGTGCTGGCCTGAGGAGGGCCAGGCCAAGCCGCTGTGCTGTTCTCAAGCCTCGTGGGGGCGCTGTGGCCTTCTGGGGAGATGCTGGCTTTGAAGTCAGGCCCGTTGGGTTTGCCTCCCAGCTCAGTCCATTCCAGGGACCTTGACCCTGAGTGGGTCCCTTAAGCTCTGGAGCCTCCATACTCAGCTGTGCCAGGGTTGGTGATGTCACCCTCCAGTTCCTGCAGGGGGACCTGTGATGGTGCTGCAGAGCCCCTCCGTGAAGCTCAGCCTGGGTTCAGCCCTGGTGCAGCGTGCTAGGCACCCCAAGGCGCTCTTAACTGACCGATGTACGGATGCAGGGAAGATGGGGGTGCCCCTGGTGTCTGGGGCGGGGCACAGCCTGCAAGGCTGTGTGGAGAGGGGAGCAACCAGGGCCTGGCGCCTGTTTCTCAGTGCCAAGGCCTTGGGTCTCTTGGCCACCCAGGGGCCCTTTCTGCATGCAACACGGGGCTGAGAGTACTTGCTTGCCAAGGGCTGGAGGACAGTGAGGGTCAGGGCTGGAGGCGGCGAGGAGGGTGATAATTAGCCATCCGGTCTCTCTTCCTGGGGACACAGCAAGTCAGAGTAGCGCTCCTCAGGGGACTGTCGCTGTTCTAGCTCTGCAGCTTGCCAGCTGTGACTGCCCAGTTGCTTGGCTCTCAGCTGGCACAACATGTGGGCTCCTGAGGGCCTGTGTGCCCGCAAGAATCCATCTGGTTGCAGTTTTCTCCTTTGTGGATCCCTGTTGAGGAATCATGAACCAGCCAGGGTTCCAGTGTCCGGTGTAGGAAGTGGGTGCCGGGCCTGGAACCCAAAGTTGAAGGACCATGGGGATCTTATCCTGGTTGCCCCTTCACAGTCAGGGAAATCACTCTGAACCACAGGAGCTTAGTGTGAGCGTAGTGACAAGCCGTCACTGGACACCAGCCGGAGCTCCAGGTGATGGGGGCTTACCTTCTCCAAACTAAGAACTCCTAAGCCTGCAGTTTCCTATTTTACAGCCCATTTTCCTCCTCCTCCTCCTCAAAAATCCTTTTGAAGAATTTATTGTCTGACCTTCAGAAAGCAGTTAGTAAAATCTGAAAGAGTTGTATTCCAGGACCCAGTGGCCAGCACTTCTGTAGTTAACATTCAGGAGACTTGGCAGGCAGGTCTCAGACTCTCTCCGTTTCCGTCTGCCCCCGCCGCCTCCCGGGCCTCAGCCTTCTGTCTCCCTACACATCCTCCTCCTGGGCAGTGTCCCAGTGGCTGAGGGGCGGTAACTAGAGAATGACCCAGCAGGCTGGACCACAGGCCACAGGCCTGGGCCTCACAGACCAACCAGGCCGGGAAGACCGACCACACGATCCCCTCCATCCCACAGGAGGGGTGTTCACCATGTCCTGGAGCCTGGGATCACACTGAAAACATCCTCTTTACCCCCTCGGTGGGGCCAGCCCCTGAGAGTCATGGTCTTGGAGGCCAGAGCAAGGCTGAGGCGGGGCAGCTTCCGAGGCACAGCTCCTGGCCCAAGGGTGCCACACTGGTGGGGAGGGGGTGGAGCCTGGCCGCTTCCTGGGGTGCATCTCCAGAAGGACAAGAGCGTGAGAGTCAGGGAAGTGCCAGCACGGACGGCTGCAGGCATCAGACGGACCGGGGGTAGCCAGAGTGGCCATGCCTCCCGGGAGAAGGGACTGGGCCTTCAGGTCCTTGTTTCTCTGGTGTGTGGTGGCTTTCAGTAACTGCAGAACTTGGGGGGCTTGCATCAAATTCGTTGAACTGAAAAATTTGGGCATGTCATTCCATCATGCACCATGAGAGGGAAGCCAGGGCGTGTGGTCCCAGGGACCTGGCCCTGCTCTGTTCTGCGGTAGTTGCCGTGATGGCCGTCCCTCCTCAAAGCCTAATACGCGCTGACAAAGACGGTGCCACTCCTGGGCCGACAGGCAGTTTGCCGGATGCAGCAGCTGTAGCTTCGGGGATGTTCCAGGAGGTTTGGGGCCAGGCAGGATAGGGTAGTGGAAGTTGGACCTGACCGGAAAATGACGGCTGTATTTATGTGTGCACATTTGCTAGGCACACAGTAGGTGCCGAGCCTGTGGTCACTGGGGATAAAGTCGGAGGGACACAGCCCCACCCTTGGAGGTGAGCGGTATAGAAGGAACCAGGCCCAAAAACATGTACTGTGAGGAAGGACTTGGGGTGCTCTGGTGAATGGCTTGGGTTGGGGGTCTGGAGACATCAAGGAGGGAGCATCAGACTCTCGTGTGCAATGGCTGCAGGAGCTATACCCGAACATCACGCACACCCCAATTCCCTGCCTCCCACACAGACTGGGGTAATGATGCTTCCAGCTGGCAAATCAAAGCCCTGTCCTTGGACACGGTACAGGCCACACTGGGGAAGTGCAAAAGCTTAATTCGCATGAAGGAGACTCTGGCGCCACCTGCTGACCAGACCTGAAGCAACTGGCGCGCGCATGTGTGGTGTGTGTGTGTGTGTGAAGTGACGGTGTTCTCACCAGCTCCATCTTCCTGTTGGTACCATAAGGATAATGATGTGGGACAGTGAAGTGAACTGTGGAAGCAGGAGCCCTGGCGTGCCCAGCACAGTGCCGGGCACCACCCCGTGTGTCTCCCGCATCAGCAGGAGCATTCCTGTTTGGCTGGGCCTGGGAGGCTCCGGGACTGGGTGACTGCCCTGCAGCCACACCCAAGCCCATCTCCTCCTTCCCACCCCCTGCCTCTGGGCCCCTCCCAGGCACCCCCTTCAGCGTTCCTGACCCTCACATGCATTTAGTACGGCAGAGCCCATTCCAGGCCATCCTTTCCAAGAGCTCAGGTCGGTAGGTGAAAGGACTCCTGTTGTGCCCAAGAAGGAATCCGGGAGCAGGATATAAGAAGGACCCCACTCAGTAAATGCCAAGTGTAAAATGAGTCCGAGTAAGCCCACACAAGGCACAGAAACGTGAAAGGCTGGAAGGTCGCTATGTGGAAGGCGAGGGCAGTACGTGCTTCTGCCTAGAGAGTCCCAGCCGCGTCAAGCCGGTAGGACGTGCCGGGGCGGGCTCTGCCGAGTCCTGCCTCGGCTTTGCCCCTTAAGGCATCTGTGCCTGCCTAGGAAGGGGTGTTGGCATTCAGAAGGCAAAAGATAGTCCCTGTCCCCACCTGTCACAGGCGGCTGGAACCTGTCCTGGTCTCCACGCCAAGCCTGGCTGGTCCTGTGGTCCCAGGCAGGGAACTGGGCCTGGAGTGCAGGCCGTGGCGAGGGGCTGGGGACCCTGCCTCACTGTCTGCGCACAAATCTGGCTTCTTACCTCACTGTGTGACCTTGGGGAGGTCACTGCCTCTTTCAGCCTCAGTTTCCTCATCGGACAAATGGTGCTCAACACATCCGCACAGTGCAGCTGTAGTGACCCCGCTAGAGAATCCACAGTGGTGAATAGCCAGCGCTTGATAAATGGCAGTAGCCATGGTGGTTGGGTGGAGGTGATCACTTTCAGGGGCATCTCCACAACCTGCCCATGAGCCCTGTGTCTCCTTGAGCACTGGGCGAGGGGCCAGGAGCCCGGACAACACTCAGAGGGCAGGGTGTGCCTGGTGAGTGGCCAGGGTGGGGCTCTGCCAATGAGGAGGGGCACACCTCCCTCCAGGCGCAGCCCTTGACCCCAGCCACCCAGCACCCCCTGAGGGTGTTGGACAAGGCTAGTGCCTGAGTCAGCGGCCGGAGGTCCACGGCACCTCCCCCAGGTGAGTGAGGGGTGCTCTTCCCGGCTGAACTGGCCAGGGGGGGGCGGGAGGCCCTGCACAGCAAGCCCCTGCTTCCCCCGCTCTCTGTCGTGTCTCCGCTTGCTGAGTTCGCCCTAACCCTCTTCTTGTCTCTCTGTCCACCTTTCTTACAGCCGCTGCGAGCGCTTGCCTTGCCATGAGATTCAGGAGTGCCCCAAGCTGCCTCTGAGAATAACCTACTACCACCTCTCTTTCCCCACCAACATCCAAGTACCTGCGGTAATTTTCCGCATGGGCCCCTCCAATGCCGTCCCCGGGGACAGAATGCAGCTGGCCATCACCGACGGCAATGAGGAGGGCTTTTTCACCACCCGGAAGGTGAGCCACCACAGTGGGGTGGTGGCCCTCACCAAGCCTGTCCCTGAGCCCAGGGACTTGCTCCTGACCGTCAAGATGGACCTCTATCGCCACGGCACCGTCAGCTCCTTTGTGGCCAAGCTTTACGTCTTTGTGTCCGCAGAGCTCTGAGCACTTGCTTTGGGCCGTGGGGGGCTCCCTCCTGTTGCTTTCCTGACCCTCCCTCCGGGATTTTAATAAAGCTGGAGCAGGCAATCCCACACAGCATGCCTCGTGTGCCTGGGTTTTATTTGGCGTGGTGGGGAGTCTGTGCTGCTCGTCACCCCAGGCCACGCCGAGCATCGGCCACTGCCTGGTGCCCCCAGGGGGTGAAGGTGCCACCGTGTTTTCCACATGGTGGTGTGTGCCTGGGAGTCCCTGTCAGCGGGGGTCACCTCACCTGCCACCAGGGAGCCTGGGGGCAGGAGAACGAGGCTCAGGGTATCATTTCTGATGAATGATCTCTTCTCCGTTTTGTGCTGACCCAAAGGACGAGGTGACTGAGGAGGGTCTTCGGAGATTCTTGAGCTCCATCCCCTCGCATTTTACAAATGTGGAAACCAAGGCCTGGAGAAGGTCAAGGGCTTGGCCAACGTTACACAGCCTATTTGTGGGGGACAGAGCCAGGCCGCGGAACCCGGTCCTCAGGCCCGGCCTGCTTTCCTTGCTGTGCCTCCTGGAGCTGAGCATTCAGTGGAGACGAGAAAGCTCTATCCTGAGATCGAGCCTCCTGTTCTGTTTGTCTGGACGAGAAGCCTGAGCCCCTGGTGGGAAAATGCTGAACACGGGCAGCATCTTGGATGCGGCTCTTGTCCAAGTGAGGTCAGTTGCCTCACTGAGGATCCCAGCCCTGTGTTGGGAGGAGGCCAAGGACAGCACGATGCATGTGCTGCTCATGGAAACCACTAAGTGTGCATCAGGTCCTTCCTCTGCATTACCTCCAGTCCTGCAAGGCAGGTGTATCATCCCCATAGTGACTCAGAGAGGGCAAGCAGTTAGCCCAAGATCCCACAGCTGCTGATTCCACCGCTCCTACTGTTCCATTCTGGCACAATACCTTCAGCATGGGCCTCGACCCACCTCCCTCTCTTCATGTCCTTCGTGATTCCAGCCAAGCCTTCATCACAAGCCCCAGCGTGCCTCTCAAAGCCCTGCATAATTTGGTCCATGTTTGCACCTTCAGCCTGAACTCAAATTGTTCTCCCCTTGCTCTCTTTCCTTGAGCCGTGCTGCCAAGCTCTTTGCTGCCTCAGGCCCTTTGCACGTGCTTTGCACCCTTGGCCTGAATGTTGGTAAAACCTCAGCTTAAAGTGTTCTTTCTCAGTGAGGCCTTCCTGGGTACCCTTGAGTTGTTTCCTCTCAGTCCTTCATGATTCTTATCACAGTGCAATTCCCGTTTATCTGTGTTTTGTATCCATCTTCCCCACAACGCAGAAGGCTCTGTGACAGCAGCACCCGGGTCTGTCTCATCAGTGCTGCGTCCCTAGCTCCTGGCAAGGTGTCTAGCACACAGTGGGCACTCTGCCCATATCTGTTGAGGAATGGATAGCTTTCTGCCACATCAGCTTATGCTACTCTCTAGCATTTCTGTGATTGCCAGCACTGTTTCCAAGCAGAAACCGGAAGGAGGGAAGGCAGAACGCCACAGAGGAATCAAGTAAAGGACCCGGCATGATCCTAAGGTTCTTCCTCCAATCACATGTGAGGGTGGGGTCCCCAGCCTCGCCGTCTTGTGAGGAAGACAAGCATGCAGATAACTCTATCTTGCAAACCTGATGGCAGAGGCAGCGGGTGACGGGCCGCGGAAGCACGCACGCTTCCCGCCAGTCGTCTCCAGGCCTCCCATGCAGCCAGCAATACTTCCCTGGTCACCTCTGGTCCGGACGGGCTTCCCGCCTCCCCTCTTCCAGTGCGTGCTCCAAGCTGTAGCCGGAGGACCTGTGTGAAGGGCCAGTCTGGTGACGTCCCTCCTCTTTAGAACCTTCTGTGTTTCTCTTACTAACAAAAGGCCCAACTCCCCTGGAATGGCCCTCAAGGCCCCGCCGGCCTCAGCCTCTTCGCCATTCTCCTCCCACTCCAGCTCACCCCGTTGCCCGTGTTCTGGTCATGCAGGGATGTGCCTTCCCCTGGCTTTACCATGGGCCACGCCATCCTGCAAACCACCATTCTCCCTGAAGGCTCAGCTCGGAAGTCAGCTCCTGAGTGAAGCCCCTCCTGCGTGGTGCTCCCCCAGCCCCGGGCATACCCCATCAGAGCGCTCACCCTGTCATCTTGTGGCTGTTATTTCCCTCACCCTCACCGCACCAGGGCCTTTTTGAGGGCAGGGAGTGTGTCTCCAGTCTCTGTGACTTCACAGTATTTGGCCAGTGGAAGAGACAGTAAACATGAATGAATATATGGACAGACGGATGGGTGGGTGACAGATGGACGGACGGATGGATGGATGGTGTTTTCAAGGCTTAACTCAACTTTTACCTCCTGAGAAGGCAGCAGGGCACAGCAGGGACTCACTCAGTCATTTTTCTCAGTTACTCTCTCATCACGGTTCAGACAACCCAGGGTGGGAGCAGCCCTCCGCCTTTATGTCCATGGGAGTGTTAAAGGGGAGTGTTAAGGGGCGTTAGAGGCCGTCCAGTGACCTTACATACCCGGCCAAGGTCCCTGCACAACATTCCTGCCAACGGAGCATCCAGCTGTCCTCACCTTCCCTTGTTTGTGGAGCTCCCTGCCTGGTAAGGGGGCCTGCTGGGCACCTCAGATGGCTCTCTGTGTGTGCCCGAGTGCGTGTGTGGGGGGTGATACCTGAATTACCTGGGTGCTGTTCCTTGTGGCTACATAGCCGTAGTCTAATATGCCGCTGAGTTCATATGGGGCAGAAAAAAACAAGCAACAGTTTGAATGTCCTCCTTGCCATTTACTAGTTGTGATCTTTGATAACTCATTTGCCCTCAGAGCTTCAAACCCACCTTGGGTTATTTTGAAGATTGCATGCAATTAATTACACAGGAGACCATATCTAGCATGCAGTCGGTAGTCACTAAGTGTTGGTTCTCGTTCATTGGAAGGTACTTGGATATTCATTTGGATCTTGATTTAAATGGGAAATGAAGGTTCAGAGGGTCTGGACGTGTCCAAGCAGGGCCAGATATGTAGAGCGCCTGACTTGTAGACCTTTTGAGTGTGTCACTGTACTAGCCAAGCTCCCGAGGGGAAAGGACAATCATTAGTATCATTGTAATGATAGTAACTATGACAGCTAATGCATTTACTACTTCCTGTGGGCCAGGCCCTGTCCAAGCAACTCAGTCCTCACAGCAGTCTTGTTGGGGATGGACTGTTATGGTCCCCATTTTACAGTGGAAACATGGAGGCCCAGAGGGGATGATTGACCTGCCCAACGTTGCACAGCTGGAATCAGGCGGGGCTGGGACTCGAACCCAGGCGTCTGGCTCTGCCCTCTTCTCTGATGCTCTGCCCCTGCTGCTTAAAACTTGTGATGAGGGCGGGGTTCCTGGGATCAGTCAGCCCTGGTCAGATTATTACTCTAGCCTCATCTCAGAAATCCCTGTATTTAAGTGCATTCTGTAATTGTCAAGTACAGGCGGGGTATTTTATGAGCTAAACAGGAGGCAGGGTGGTGGAGAGGGAAGAGCTGGGCAGGTCAAATGAGATGCCGGGTGCAGTGTCTGCAGACCCCGGGAAGAGGCCGTAGCATAGTGTTTGAAGCTCTCTGGCTCCCAGCCAAAAAATACACTGAACAACTAGATAAAAAATTTAGAAATTCATAGAAAACATTTACAAGTAAACAAGGTGACAAAACCCCTATGAGTCCCCCAGTACAGTTCGTGCCTACCTGCATGATACTGGCATCTGTTCAGGAAAGCAGTGAGGACCCCAAAATAGTCAACAGGTTTTCCCTAGGAAGTGCGGTAGATCGGTTTTGGAACAGCAGCTGAGACTGGGGGCCGTTCTGCTCATTCCAGTGGCCAGTGTGGGCAAGGAACTCACGGAAGGAGAGAAGGGATGGCACCGTTTAGCCCCTAAGAACTCTTGAAGCTGAGCCAGCAGGGTTTCCCATAAGGTCAGCATCTCACACTCCAGCAAAACTATTGGATATAAAGTACATTTGACCCTTGGAAAGAATGGGTTTGAATTGTGTGGGTCTGTTTATATGTGGAGTATTTTTCAAAAAATTTATTGGAGAAATGTTTTAGAGATTTGTGACAATCTGAAAAGATTTTTCTTTAGTTTACTATATTGTAAGAATACAGTAGATAGTATATAATATGTAAAATATATAGAATGTGTTAATGATTTCATCAGGAAGGCTTCCAGTCCACAGGCTATTTGTAGTGACTTTTTGGGCGGTTAAAGTTATACAGGGATTTTTGACCCTGTGGAGAGTGAGCAACTCTAATCCTTGCATTGTTCAAGGGTCAACAGTGGAAAGTGGAGCAGGAAAGAAGCAATATAGGTTGTGATATCTAAAGAGGCAATATAGAGGCACCTATAGATGAAGAAGATGCAGGGGAATGTAGAGAAATATCGGAAAGCAAGCTGCCCATGGTGACAGGAGAGGGAGTTCCGTGAACTCAGAAAACCCGCCGTGAACCACGGCTCCGTCTAAAATTTCAGGAAAACTCATTTCACCTAAAAATGATGAGCCGAAAAGTATCAAGGTTGAATCCATACAAGTTATTGTGGGCTGACAAGGACCAGAATGACCTCCCTCTGGGTAATGAAAGTACAACAGGAAGATCCACTCACAGACGAGATAGAAAAGGCAACTTGTATCAACACAAAGTAAAAGCATTAGGAAAACCATCAAAAGTGGAAGGAAAATGTAAGTCGGAATTAGAAAAAACTGAGAAGTGAAGTGACAAAACTAGAAGTGATTTAAAATTAAAGCAAAAAGCAATTTCAGAAATAAATATTTAACGAAAAAGAGAAACCAGAAAGAAGAAACATTTTTTAAGTTAGAAAAAAAGATAAGAAGGCAAAGTGACAGGTGCTGAGGGGAGGCCAAGAAGATGAGTATAGATCATAGACACCTCTGAAGAACTCACTCAAAACAGGGCAACAAAATAAACACTAAAAATGGTAACTCAAGAAACTTCCCAGAAATTAAAAAAAAAAAGGATGTGAAATTCCATATTGAAAGAACACACAACATAGCTGAACGTATCTACTCAGAGAAATCAGCACCAAGATATTGTTGTACTTTAAAGAAAAGAGAAAACAAACCACCTATGAACATATAGGCAAAAAAAGGCAAGTGACTTATAAGGGGAAAAGTTTATTATCATCAGACTTTTTCATAGCAACACTTACGCCAGAGGAAGATAAATGCTTAGGATATTTAAGAAAAGGTGAGCCAAGGATTTATACCCAACAAAACAGACCTGTGTGTACAAAGGGTGCAAACTATTATTAACATACAAGCATTAAGCACGGTTACTCATAGGACCACAACTAAGCGAGAAAAAAGTATCGTATGAAGCACTATATGCTCAGACAATGCAGCTATGGTGCATCTATTTAAAAATTGTAGGTAAAACAAAACACATCCCAAAAATATTATTTTAAGTAATTATGTTATTGTAATTTTAGTTTTGCTATTCTGAGACTACTATGTCAGAATATGAAATAAATTAAATAACTCACGATGGGATAGGCTATCATCTCCTGTGTTCTTAAGAACCAGGATTCTGATATGGAAGAAAGTAATATATCCTTTGTAATAGAGAAGAGATTTGCAATATAGAAGAGAAGAATCCTTTGTAATAGAGAACTGTGTGGTTCTTGATTTGAATCAAGAGTTATCAGTATGAACTCCCCATGTATTTTCTTTTTAAAAATGTCCACTGAAGAGGCTTAGAAACAAGGACCAATGCAGTAGCCCTGAGCATGCCTGGTATCCAGATTGCAATGCAATTTGCCACTAAAAAACAATGCAAAACAAAAAGCCCAAGACTTCTTGGAGAAATGGCTGGGGCAGTCAGAGTACCAGACAAGGCTGGGCCACCGTGTCAGGCCGGAGAGCAGGCCTATCACAGATTCCTAGGGCCGGGTCGAAGGGACTCAGGAGCCAGCCTGATTTTCCCTCTGGCTGAAGATGGGAAAACTTGAGCTCCAACAAAAGATAATAATTGTAATGGATTTAAATCCATCAAATAGTTGACATCTGTGAGTTCATACTGATATTTTTTAAAAATCACGTGATGATGATGGTTCTAAAACTAAGTCTAGCGCAATGCTTGGAACATAGACCCGTTACAGACTTCAACTTCTCCTCCCTCCCGTCCATGCCATGACCTGCAGACCTCACTCCTGCGCGCTGGCCACCAGGCGGGGTACTCTGTGTGTTCCCTCCCTTACTCCCCCGGGCTTCCCCTAGCTCAGGGCTCTGGGAAGGCACGACCATTTGCTTTGCTTTCCCTGGTGCCTGGCACCCAGCAGACACTCCAAACACACCCGCAGAGCGAGTGAATGAATGAACGCATTTTACAATTGTTGTAACTGAAGCTCAGTCTGTACAGTTGGCGAATAGCAAAGCTTTGCTTACCCACAGCCAGAGCAGATGGGAACTGGAGGGTGTCTCTGGTGTTTGGGTCCTGGTCCAGTTTTCAGGAAGGCCCGGAGCCAGGCCGCAGAGGCTGCTTTGGTCCTCGGATGGAGCTGCCTCTGGGATGGGGCTCCCCACCCGGCCACCTGCCGCTCCTCCCAAAGCCTGTGTGGGCGCTGCGGTTCCGACTTTCCCACCCACCTCTGTGCTGTGGTTCCCTGCAGGCTCCGCCAGGAGAAGACAGACACAGTCCGCTGCATCAAGTCCTGCCGCCCGAGCGACGTCTCCTGCGTGTTGGACCCGGTGCACACCATCTCCCACACTGTCGTCTCACTGCCCACCTTCCGCGAGTTCACCCGCCCGGAAGGTGAGTGCCGACTCCCACGGCCTGGAATTGGCATGGGGAGTCCCGGAGGAGGCTATTGTCTAAAGAAGCATCTCTGTGAGGCAGCCCCCTCCCTGGCCTCCCAGGGCTTGAGCTGAGATCTTGGCCCAAAGGAGCCGCTCCTTGGAAGGAGGGGGTCTGCCTCCACCTCCTCCATGTCCCCAGCATGCCCAGCACTGTGCCAGCCTATTCCTGGTTCTCAGTTCAGGGGTCTCTTGGCAGTCCTACAGCAAACAGCTCTTATGCACTGGCTCTATGCCAGTCACTGGGGAGTCAGGGAGGGCCTCCAGGAGGAAGTGATTTCCACACTGGGGCCTAAGTGGTCAATAGGAGGTAATCTAGTAGAAGTAGGGAGCAGGGAGAACAGAGGGTACCGAACAGAACAGAACTCATCTAGAAAGTTCTGGAGGTGAGCGAAGGCTCTGGGCATTTGAGGAACTAAACCAAGTTTTTCTGGCTGGAGTGGCAGAGCTGGGCTTGAGAGGCTGAGCCTGAACTTGGTGTCAGGGCTCCAACTCCAAGGCCCCAAAGGGCTGCACCCTGGAGACTGAGGGGCAGATGGGCTGCAGGGAGCCCAGGAGGAGTAGACGGCCAGGGTTCCCATGCCCGCCCCTTCCCTGTAGGCAGCTCTGGGCCTGCTTTGTGGACCTGCCATCACAGTGCCCATTTCTCTGGGGTGGACCTGCCATCACAGTGCCCGTTTCTCTGGGGTGGACCTGCCATCACAGTGCCCGTTTCTCAGGGCAGCACTCTCTGGCCCTCAGCAGAAGGATGCTCTGTCCGCCTTGCCTGCAAGGAGTGCTGCCAGGTGTCAGGGCTGGCGGTGGGCAGCCACCCACTTCCTCTGCAGTGTTCATCCCTCCTGGGAAGAGCTCACCATGGCTGATTCAGCAAACACTGCCTGGGCTGGCTATGTTTCCGGCTCAGGCCAGGCTCTGGGACACTGCAACAGGAAGGGCCCTCTGAATCCCTCAGGGGAGAGGATTAGGCCAGCTTGACCACCCCCTGTGGGACAGCCACGGCAGCACCCTGCAGGGTGACGTAGGAGCACAACCAGAGCAGAAACCTGGTGGGGGCAGGGCAAGGCCAGAGAGGCTCCCCGAAGGCTTGGGTGCCCTTGGGAGCAGTGGCCTCCGGGCCCCCTACTCGCTGACTCCTTCCTCTAGGAAGGGGAAGCCCAGAATCTTTGCAGGTGGCACGGACTTGGATCGGAAAAAATCACTGAGTGGTGTTTGCCTTGTGTGGAATGACAGGTTCTACCAAACCACATACAATTCTTCCCAAATCCTTGGGGGCCAGCTCTGTGGCTTCTCAGCCCGGGATGATCTGGGAGTTGGTTCTACAGGGAAGTAAATGTGGCTAAAGACACTTGTTAGTATCTTGGGCTCAGGAAATCCAGACTTTGACCTGTAGCACTGAAAGGACACTTAGTGGGCACCAGGGGTCTGCCTTCTTCACTTTAAGGGTGAAGAAACTGATGCCCGGAGAGAGGACACCCCCAAGAACCCTCAGAGCCTGGGCAGAATCAGGGCCTTGTGCCCCCAGCCCAGCGCAGTTTGCCCTGCATCACGTCGGGTGGTCTGGGAGAGGCATTCAGCCGCCAAACTGCCCAGCCCACCCTAAGAAGTGGTTTTGACCCGAGTCACCCTAGGGCAGGACACCAGCCCGCTGCCTTGTCCCTCTGACCTCTCCACCTTTGCCCCCTCATCCATCCCCCTTCCCTGTCTCCCCGGCCTCATGAAGCTTCATGGCTAATCACTAATTACTTCTTAGGTCTGGCACTGCCCCTGATAAGCTCCAGCGACCTCAGGGAAGATCTAAAAATCTCTGCAGGCCTCAGTTTCCCCATTGACGAAAAGGGTTTAGGCTGTGGTGTATAGCCCCTCAAGACCCCTCCTCCATCTTCTCCACTTCTGGGGCTGGTGGGGTCCGGCCCCACACCCCTTCCCACGCTGTGCCCCTCTCTCACAGAGATCATCTTTCTCCGGGCCATCATGCCGGTGTATCCTGCCAACCACGCTGACATCATCTTCGACATAACAGAAGGCAACCTGCGGGACTCCTTCGACATCATCAAGCGCTACATGGACGGCATGACTGTGGGTAGGCATCCGGGCCCCCTCGGCCCCTGCTGGCTGCTCAGCCGGGACCTGTTGTGCCATTAGGGAGGGAAAGCCTCCCTGGACTGCCCTGGCTCCTGCCTGAGTCCCCCTCCTGTAGCTGGTCCCACTTGTCCTTCAGGGCCCAGCCGGGACCCCCACGCCCCCAGCCAGTCCCAGCTCAAGGAGCACCCAGGGTGGAGCCTGCTCGGGATCTGCCCCCGGCTGCCCGGTGGGCTCCAGGGTGACCCCGTGGGCCTTGGTCTCCCCACCTGTAAGTGAGTGGATTAACCAGATCTCTGTGTCTCAGGACCGTGAAGTTAAGACGAGATCACACAGGTGGTCTCAGGGCCGGGCCGTCCCAGGGCTCACGCAGACCCCTGTCAAAGGGGGCTGGTGCGATTTCTTATCCCTGTGGCCCAGCAGAAGGAATGGCAGGTGGGCAGTTGGAGCCTGGCTCTGGTCTTGGCTGGAACTGGCTTGCCTGGCTGTGTGTCCACTTGTGCCCTCCCGCATGGCTGTCCCTTAGAGTGCGGGGTTGGCATCCACCCCTGATATGGAGCCTCCCCCTGGTGATTCAGTGCCGTGGAGCAGAGGAGGGCTGGCGGGGATGTGGGGGGGATGGAGAAAGGGCACGCACAGGCCCAGGTGGAGAGGTGAGTGAGTCTGGGAACAGTACCTTTCCTGAACTGCCATGTTTCAAAGAGTTTAAGTTCATGGGCGAATGAAAACGTTCCCATTTGCCTTTTGGACTTAGATTTAGACTCTGAACATTTTCAAAGCAGATGAGCAACCGAGGGCCAGGCCATATCCTCACCTGTGCCTTAGTTTCCCCATTGTGAACGGGGAGAAGTGGGCTTCGGGGTCTGTTGTGCCCTGAATTCGTGAGGTGGTGAACAGGGGCGTTCCTCCGCACCTCGGAGCGGCGGGACCGGCGCGGAGCGTTCTGGGACACGGCCTCTAGGTGGCGCTGTTGGATCTTAGAATCCCGGGCCGTCTGTCCCATACCCGACGGTTGTTAAACTGGCATCTGATGGAGACCGGGAATCGTTATTTCCCCTGTTGCCAAGAGCCATTTATAGCGACTTTACAAGCTCTTAAATGGGTTTGCATGTTGTAAACATGACTGACTCATTTAGGGGCTCCCCACCCCCAGCCTCCTCCTCCGCTAGTTGGCAGCAGGAATAATTAGTTAATTACAATTAATGGTCCATTAGTCCTGCTGGGATTCCAAGGGGAGGGAGTGAGGTTTGATTGTCAGTAGTCAGGAAACTTGCTGCTTGCCCTTGAGTCACTGCTCGCTCTGAGCCTCAGCTTCCCCCATCTCGGATGAAGAGACCCCTAAGGGACCTCGGGGCCTGAGGAGGAGGCCGGACAGGCGGAGGTGGGGTCAAGGGTTTGTCTGGCTTGGATTGGGAGAATGGTGAGCAACCTGCAACACTTGTGCACAGAAACCCACCTCCTGCTGCCTGTGATGTGGGGCCTGCCAGGGCATCCGCACCATGGCTGCCCTGGGGTAATTCTCAGCTTTTGGAACCAGAGGAGCGGGAATCAGAACTTTCTGATTTACTTGTTCATTCTTTCCATTTCTGCGCCTTCCTGAGCCCCCACCTGCGCCAGGCCCTGGGCTGGGCATTGTGGATGCACAGATGAATAAGTACCATGCGGTCCCTGCCCGAGGGCTTTGCATTCCAGCAGGGGAGAAAGACAGCCCCATAAACAGGATCATCAAAACGTGATGCTGAGACAGGCATGCCTGGAGAGACTGCAACAAGCCCCATGGCCAGGGCTGTCTTGGGGGTGGGCTCCATGCCGTGTTTGCTCCTGTACTCGGTCCCAGCTAAATCCTTCCTGGGGTGACCGATGCCAGAGGGTCGGGCAGCGTCTGGGCTCAGATCCAGTGCCCACCAGCACATTTTCTAGTGGCATCCATACTCCAAACAGAACCAACCTGGGAGTCTCTGCTTCTCAGCTTCCCATCCACTGGGGCAGAAAATTCTGGTGTGCCAGAGCCTGCAGGCTCCTGGAGACCATTTCCTGCACCCCTTCCTTTTGTAGAGGGGGAAGCTGAGAGCCAGAGAGGTGAGAGGGCTCACCATTCTTCTCCAGGTGCCTCTCAGATAGAGGGGGGATCAGAACAGAGCCCCTGGGGCTGAGGGGCGACCATGGGGCCACCCCGCATGGACTTCCTGGGAGTGGACTGTGGGAAAGTACCGGCTGAGCAGCTTCTCTCACTGCCTAGTTGCACCCCCTGTGCTGTGCGTGGGAGGCCCTGGCCGGTCCTTGGGAGTTCATCTGCATGTAGACCTGCCTCCCCGGTGGGCTCGTCCACTTCCGGTGTGGTTGTAGAATGTCCACCTGGCTGGGGTCCTGGAGTTTGCCTGGTGCCAGTACGGAGGACTAAGACCAGAGGGCACAACTCTCCCTGAGGTGGGACCCAGGCTGTGTTTCAGGCGGAGCTCTTGTCTGCACACCCACCAGCTGCTGCGTTATTTCTCTGCTTGGGGTCTCTTCCCTGGGCCTCCTTATCCCCGCTTCCTTCCCTCTCTGCTTCTGCCCCAAGTACCTTCTGTGCAGCCCAGGAGCTCCTGGGCCTCTGGGGGCAGCCCTGGCACACACGGCCCTACACCTGGGCCTGGCGCTGCCGCTCTGGGCCTGTCTGCCTGCAGCGGGGCATCCCGCCGCTGGCTGGGAGCCCAGGAGCCATCGCCGAGCACATCACCCCGCAGCCTCACAAATACCTCCCATACACCTCCATCCTCACAAATCCATGGATGTGCTTGTATCGCTTGGCCAAAGGGTGGAACTGATGCAACGACCACCTGCGACCCAGCACCTCCGACACTGCAGGTCCCGTGTTTGCAGACTGGTGTGCACCCATGCTCTTCTCATTTCAATCAACCTTAGCCAGAAGCCCTCTCCATCAGTGGAAACAGAGAAAGCATTTTCTGGGGCCACTCAAGCTTCCCATCTGTTGCACCCCGGCAGGGGTTGGGGGGGCTTCCAGGCCCATTGGGAACCACCAAGCAGCCCCTGGCTTCCTGCAATATCCAGGAAGGGACACGTACCTACTCCAGGTGTTGGTGGAACCGCTGCCTGCTCTAGCCCATGCCCTTTGTGGACACTGAATATGGGGGTCAGGAGGGCTTCCTGGAAGAGGTGAGGTCGAGCTGAGCCTTGATGCATGTGAAGGAGTGACTAATAGTGAATACCCGGAGCACGTGTTCGTCATGGCCACAACCCTGTAACAGATGAGTTACACCTAACAGATGAGGGAACGAGGACCAGAGAGGGCAGGGACCTGTCCTGGGCCACAGGGCTGGGGGTGCAGCAGGCCTGAAGCTCCGTCTTCCCCGACCGCCAGAACTGGGGCCCATGGATGATGGGCTGGTTTGGCCAAAGTTGCTTAGAGTCTGAGTCCCAGGAAAAGAACTAGCACACAATCTGCCCAACCCCTGGGCCGGGGAGCTCGGGCCTCCCCCAGACGGCAGAAGAAGAAAGTACCTCACATCGGCTGAGAACCTAGAAAGGTCAGGCCTTCCCCTAAGGTAGCCTTTAAAAACCAGTTCTGCGCAGGGATAAAGGCGGCTCTGAAGCTGGGCTGAGCCTGCTGTCTTTCTAAAGCCCTGCACAGCCGGCCTGTTGCATTCCTCTTTAACCAGCTGTCAAGGAAAAATGAAGAATGCATTTTCAACCTGTGCAAAAATGCTCTATTAATGCCTGAGGTATTCTCAGGCCACTACAAAGCCTTCCTTATCCAGCCCCAGATTCATTCTTTGCTCTGCAGGGTCCAGGCTGTAATCAGGGACTGCTCTGCGAAGGGGGTCTTTCAGGTAATAGCTCCCGAGAGATGACAAACAGGGGGGCCCCTCCTGGACTCCGCAGACCTCCGAGCTTCGGCCCCCTCTGCCGTCCTCCACGCTCACCCCTTATTTTTAACTATTTTTCTAAGGATGGAAAAAAAAATTCATCTATGATGACGGTCAGCTTTACCAGTGTTTCTGTTAAACCGTCTCCATATCCAAGAGGAATTGGACAGCATTCAGCTTAAGTTGCTTTTTAGACCCGCCGGTTGATTTGGTGTATGGCCCGTCTGAGCTTTGGCCCATATGGTAGCCGACCGGATTGATTTAGCAGCTTTTTGCAAGATCCCACAGATGTTTCATGAGGTTAAGGACACGCAGAGTGTGGTCACATCAGCCATGCGCAGGATGAGCGCTGGGAGGGCTGGGACTTTGTCTCCCCACCAGGCATTTGACATAGAGCATGCAATCGGATATTTACTGAAGGCCAAGTGGAAAAGACACGCAGGCCCCACCGAGCTCCCGCAGGCTCAGCGGGCAAGCAGCCTTCTGAAGGGCCGTCAACACAAGGGAGTCTTGACACCATGCACAGCCCCTTATGCTGTTACCTCTCCACTTCTTGTTGTCGAGAGGAATCAGCTGCTCTGGCCACTGGTGTATGAGTTGAGATTCATAAAATTCAACCATACTGGTGGATGTCCCTTAAAAATAAAAATAATAAAAATAACAACATCCCTAGAACTACTAGTTAGCTCTACCAGCCCAGAAGTAAACAAATAAAAGATGGATTTGCTAATTGCTCCCCCCTCTGCATTTCTTTAGTCTTTGCATAGTGAACAGGAAAGCTCTACTCTTATTAAAACAAGGACAAGCACAAAAGAACCCATCAGGGTTGGAGTTGCCCAGGGTGTTAGCATTGGCCCCCGTGAGATTTTCACTTAAACTGTAAGGTGGCAGTCCCTGTGTCACAGCTTCAGAGGTCAGGCAATGAACAAGTCTGACTCTCGCCCAGATTCCTTTCAGATATGAACGCATGCCCACCCTGGCTTCGCTCCCCTGAGGCTGTGCTGGGAGAGGGCAGCAAGCCCTGGGCTGTGGAGAGTCGGCAGGGGGCCCAGAGGGCACCAGGGCTAACCCATTAACTGGGTGGTGTTTCCTGAGCACCTACTATGTGCTGGGTGAAGAGGATGCAGTCTCTGCCTCCAGGGGGGGCTAACCGTCCCCAGAGAGTGACAGGATCATGCAGAGGGGTGTTGTCCCAAGGTGCTGGCATTTGTTGTTCCATGTTTGTCCTTGTTTTAATAAAAGTAGAGCCTTCCTTTTCATAATGCAAGACTAACTAAAAAAACCCACAGAAAGAACAATTAGCAAATCTATCTTTTTTTTCCGTTTACTTTTGGGCTGGCAATGCTAGCTAGCTAGTAGTTTTAAAGATGTTCTAATTTTAATTATTTTTACTTATAAGGGACATCCACCAGGATGCTTGAATTTTATGAATCTCAACTCACATACTAGGGACTAGAGATTCCACTTAGCAAAGTGTGGGTTGCCCCTCTCTGGGCAAATCAGGGCAGGCTGCAGGGAGGAGGTGGCCCCTGGGCTGGCTTAGCACTGGCCGGGTGAAGAGTCAGAGGGGAATACTCCGTGCTCCAAGACCATGTTCCCTCCCTCAGCATGGTAGTGTCTGAACCTCACGTCCTGACCATATAGACTTGAAGTGGTTCTTCACTCATAGCAGTGATGGCCTTGAAGCTCCGAGACAATCGCTCCCATGCAAACCGCGGAGTGACTTAGCCTGAGTCTCGCTCAGTTCTTTGCCTTAAATGCCGGTGCAGGTCGGCAAGTCTCACTGGTGACATCCACAAGTTCTGGGGTTTGGAATATTGTCACACTCTTCATTGGCCCCGGGATCTCCCACCCCACGTGTCAAGTGCAGGTTGGGCTTTTATCTTTGTGGCTGTGTGCACACACACAGGCACACACACATGGGCATGCACGCACACACAGACACACAGACACATTCATGCACAACACACACACTCATGCACCCAAACATCAGCTCTCCTCCACACCTTCCTCCTGGTTCACGCTGAGTCCCATGTACCTGGGGCTCCTGCTGAGACTGTCACTCCATCGCCTATCCACCCCTGCCATCCAAGTAAGACTGAGGCCACCCGTGGTCAGGCCCTGGGTCAGCTCTGGGGAGGCTGAGACTATTGAGAGACACATACCCCACACCCCTGGGTGCTCTCAGCCTGCAGAGAGAGACAGACGCCAAACCACACACCCTTCTAATACCATGTGGAATGCACTGGACATGCAGAAGAGAGGCAGCCCAGCTGGCCTCACGGAGCAGGCCAAGGAGGCTTCTTGGAGGAGGTACACAGGGTTGAGTCTTGATGGTTGAGTAGGAGTGAGCCAGGCAAAGGGGCATTCCCAGCCCAGGGGTGGCATGAAGAGAGGCAGGGAGGTGGGAAGGCATCCCATGCAGTGTGGCACTGCTGGAGAACCCAGGGTATACCAGTGTGGGGGCGAGGGGAGAAGCTGGAAGGGGCCGAAGGGCCAGGGCTCCCTTCTGTGGCCCACCGGGACTCTGGGGTCCATGATGCCCCTTGGGGGTCTTGCACTGCCTATGCTACTGGATCTCACTGCAGCCTCCTGCAGCACGGGGCGTGACTGTCCCCACTTAGCAGATGAGAGGACCGAGGCCAGAGGAACTTAGCTGCCCCCCAGGGTCTCTCAGCTGGGGAGCATCTGAGGACCGGAGTTAGACCCAGGACCACCCATCTCCAGTGCCTCCCGTCCCTGTGTCCTGCGGGCAGCCCTGTTTTTCTCTGGTGTCTACACTGGCTGGTGTCTCCCAGCCGGGCTCTGTGCCCCAGTCACACAGGACAGGGAGTGAAGCACCTCCTTTTAGGCAGTTGCAATGATCCTGGATGGGGCTTGGGGCCTTGGGCCACCCCTTTGTGAGTAAAGAACCCCTTTAAGTCTATATGGTCAAGAGGTGGGGTTCAAATACCACCGTCCTGAGGGTAGGAGCAGGGTCCTGGAGCATGGAGCGTCCCCCTCTGGTTCTTCACCCGGCCAGTGTCCACTCGCTCTTGCTTACACAGGTGGCTGCACCAGGGGCTGCTGCCTGGGACCCCCGGGCCTGCCTCCTGCCCATCTGCCAGCAGGGCTGCCGGGTGGTCCAGGGCTGCAGGGCAGGGCCGCTCAGTCTGGGCCGGGCTGCACCCCCTTCAGGCAGACGCTGCAATTTAGGGAGATTATTGTAGGCTGGGCAGGATCCTCTCTGGCTGGAAATATGCTTTAATTATAACCTGCAGATCTGAAAAGAAATTCAGACCCCACTCCAGTTTGGGAACTTGTTTTTGGGAAAGCCCCCTGGTCTGACTCAGTGTGGATGTGTAGGGAGTGTGTGGCTGCGTGTACATGGAGGTGAGTGTGTACGTGTGTGCATGTGTATGCAGATGGGGACTCACACAAGTGTGTGTGCACCAGCTTTGATTTCTGAGATGTTTCACACTCGCTGGCTGGGAGAAAGGAGAGCCCTGTAGTATCAAGGCCTGGCCTCATCTCCCAGCCTGAGGGCACCCTGGCCCCAGGGGCAGGGTCTGGAAAGCCTGCTCATGGTTTTGCATGGGAGTGGCGGCATTGCCTGGCGGCCCCATGTGAGATCACTCATCCCTGTGCACAGGGCCCTGCTTGAGCTCTACACACTTGGATCCTTGAGCGGCCTTGTGGGTCAGCTACCCTGGGCTGGCATCACTGCTTAAATAAGAAAAAACTAAAGTGCCCAGGGTCCCCAAGCTAGGGAGTCAGGGCTGCAATCGGCAAGTAGGTTGGCAAGATGCCACGTCTCTCCGTTCCTCGAGCTCCTCAGCCTCCCTGGTGGCTCTGAGGGTGCCTGGGTCCCCTGAGAAACTGAAATGTTCTAGTCCCTGCTTCTGGCCTGGGCCCGGCTGGCTGGGCAGCATGGAGGCCAGTCCTGCCCTCAGTAAAGTCTGAGTGAGTAGAGGATCCCTCAAGTGTCCAGCTCACCGTGGAGGCGGTTGCCTGTATGAGGAGGAGGGCTATCCCCTAATTACAGACGCCCATTAATGTAATTAGGTGAAAGGATCCTGTGATCGCTCTGAGCACTGCCTGGTGCACAATAGGTGCGGAAGGTCAATAGGAACAGGAACCCGACAGGCTTCCATGAAAATGGGCTTGACGGTCCCCACCTCCCACATCGTCTATGCCGAAGTGTGGTGTGGGAGCCTCTAAATTTGACTATTGTTGCTGCTCATGCAATACCCTCAATCCTCCTCTTAAAGGGAACTAAAAAATGTTTACATTTTGCAATAGCATTCTTAATTTCATCTGTGAGTCTATAAGGATACTACTATTTCAGGTTTACTGTTTGTAAAATACCGGTGGCTGGGGTGGCCTCTCTGAGCCTGTTTCCTTCTCAGCAATGTTGCCGTAACAATACTTGCCTTTCCGTGGCATGAGGATAAGAGGAAGTGTGCATATTTTAACATAGCTGGGTAGGTAGTTAGGGAGAAAATGCCTTTGTGAGGAAAGCATTTGGAGGTGAGAACTGGGGAGAACTCAGAGGCCCCTGAGGGGACAACAGGCCAGAGTGAGGCACACGGGACTGTGCCAGGTCTGTTTACCCCACAGTGGCTCCAGCTGTCTAGGAGCTATTTCATAGGCACGTCTTGTGGCCTGAGGTGGTGAGTTCCTGCAGGTGAACATGGTGGTTTTCAGTAGGCTCGTACCTGTTAATGTCTCAGAGACAGAAGTGGTGTGTGGCAGGACTGCCATGTATAGCTGAATATGTTGTGCACTGCAAAACCCTTGAGGTGGGCACCATCCTCAGCCTCTTCCATGTGCAGTGCACAAGCTACTCAACTGTGCACAGCCGTCCTAGTACAAGAGCTTGTGAGATAAGATACCAACCTAGCTGTACCTCTGCCCCTGGCCAGGCGAGGCCTCATTCAAAGGAAAGAGCTTGCTCGAGAGCCAGCAACCTGGCTTCAAGTCACCATCAGCCATCTCAGATAGCAGGACCCAGAGCACCTCTTAACAATCATTACCTCTTAAGGGGTTAACCGTGCGCGGCTGACCCCATCCTCCAGCCTGGTTCGGAAAGCTTGGCCCGGGATCAGTACACATTACGAATGAGATTCAGAAATTCCACCTAAAAACAACAGTGCGGCTGTCCCTGCCTAGTGATGAGTGATTGGCCCTGTCCCGGCTTTCACGCCAAATCCCAGGGATTAGGCGCTTTCTCTTCTCGGGAGGCACAGCCCCGTCACCCCGGGGCCACACCCTGGCTAGCAGCCAAGTTGTTTCCCAGGGTGATGGCCCAGCTGCCTCCGGGCCTGGGACGGGCTGCGGCCTGACTTCACCTTCAGGCCGGCAGTCACTTAGGGTGGTGGGGGGCGGAGGGCATGTGGGGGCGTCTCTCAGAGGGGACGAGATGGGGGATGCTAGGGGGCAGATATTTCTGTGCTCCCCATACTGGACCCCAGGGAGCAGAGGAGGGGTCGGAGGCCCCTGGCCTAGTGCTCTGCCTGAGCGTGCAGCCATCCTGAGACTGCAGCTTTTACCCTCCGAAGCCCTGCACGGGGCTCGCAGCCCCTGACTTCTTAGACTCAGAAACTCTCAGAGGTCAGCCCCAATCACACAGCCGGTGACGCCCCGGCACCCCTCCGGTTCGGGCTGGACTCAGGAGGGCTCGGGGGTTCCCTGGGGCACAGCGCCCACTCTGAGGCCCCCCAGATGAGGCACACTGAGGCCGCAGGGGCCTCCCTGCCCCTGCCCAGCAGCCCCTGGCGGCCCAAGCTGGGTGAACGGCTCTGTCTGGGGCCCGAGGCATCCGCCGTGAGGGAGCCTGCCCACCAAGCACCGCGCGGCACGCCCAGATCAGCGTTCCGGGCCAGATCTTAGGCTGGCGGCTCAGGACTTGGCCAGGGTGTGCCTCCTGTGCCAGCAGCCCCCTCGGGGAAGGGACACTGTGGGGGAGAGAAGAGCACGTGAGGCGGACACCCTGGCTCCAGGCAGAAGGCCCACCACGCTGGGTCTGAGCCCTCCCTGGACAGGCTTTTGTGGTGCTGCTCTGAGGAGGTGGCACAGTTAAACGGTTTGGTAGGCCGGACAGCCCTGTGTCCATGTCCGGTGGGGTCGGTGTAGATGGACTGTTACAGCCCCAGCAGGAGGGTGGGAGGAGACAGAACTCAAGACGCCTGCCTCGCTGGTGGGCAGTGGTACCCAGTTAGGGCTGGAAGACTCACTGGCCCGGTGGGCATCTGTGAATTCGCACCCCAATGCCTACTTGGTCCCCATAGACACGTGCCCGAGTCAGTGCGGCTGCAAATCTCTGGTGCGTGAAGACATGGAGGGACACCCAGCCAGTGAAAGGCAGCAGTGTCACAGCCTGTCGCAGTGCCATGCGGGGAGTCTGGGAGGGCATAGAGAGGGACAAGAGGTGGGAACGAGTATGTCCATTCACCCTGGACACCAGGGGGCCTGGCCCAGGGGAGGGAGTCCAGCAGTGCCCTCTGGTGGCTGAGATCAGGCCATCTGCCAGCACTGGGAGCTCATGGGTAGGGCCAGTAGCTGGCTATATGGCCCAGTCCAGGGACAGTGTGGGGACAGACGCCCCTCTTGTGACCTCCTAACAAGGCTGGCTGTGAGTCCTGGGACCCCAAGATGCTGCCTTTCTCACATGTCTCCTACGGCCTCACAGCCCCCACTGTACCCCCATGTGTGAGGCTTGGCCTGCTTCTCAGACACGCAGGTGCCCCTGCCTCCCAGACGTCTTCCCCTGGCTGCAGGGCCCTGTGCGCACGCCACTGAGCCAGCCGAAGCATTCCTCTACTCTAGCAATGTGCTTCCAGGTCCCAGCAAGATGTGCTTCCATGTCATGGCGAAACCAGCCACTTGGTTCCTAGAGCTGGAAGCTGGGGGCCCTCCCCTCCTTCTGGCCCTACAGCCAGTTCTTGCTGGGACTGCTGGGTTCTAAATCCTGAGGCATCCTCAGCCCAGGCCTCCCCATCTCCTCCTCAAAATCCAGCACCCTTCTCCCTTCCTCTCCCCTCTACTCTGCCCCTGCCACACCAGCCTGTGCCCCAGGCCACATATTCCACAGTCTCTCTCTTCTCTTGGACTTCAACCATGACATTCACCTCCTTCTCCTCTTGGTGAACTCCTATCCACCCCTCAAAGCCCAGGTCAGCCATCAACTCCTCCATAGGCAGAGTATGCAACTCCTCCCTGTGGGCTTCCATGGGCCCTAGGTGGTCCTTTTTCAGAACCCTCTTTTCTCATACACATTCTTAGGGCAAACAGTATGTGTGCCTGTGGAGCAGGCCCTGTTCTAGGGGGCACAGCAGCAACCGAGGCCGGCACGCAAATCCCCATGTGCACATGTTCTAGTCCAGAGAGTAGAAGCGGACTAGACACAGGCATGATATAGTCACAGTCAGATGGTGGTGAGTTCTGTGCAGAGGGGTGGCGGTAAAGGAGCAACTTCAAACCTGGTGGTGTGTCTAAGGCCCAAGGAGCTGAGGAAATGAACCCTGCAGCCATCTGGAGGCAGAGAGCCCCAGGCAGAAGGAACTGCACATGCCAAGTCCCTGAGGCAGAGGCATCCTGTGTGTGCACCAGAGCAAGGGGGCCTAAGGAGTGGCAGCAGGGCGCAGCAGGGCACGAGGCGGGGCGATGAGGCGGGTGGGGTCTTAAGGCGTCCTAACGCCCCTGGCTTTTCTGCTGGGCAGGGTGGGAGCTGAGTGAGGGCTTCAAGATGAGGAGTGAGTTGACCTAACACGTGGGGGCTCCCTCTGGGTGCTGCTGAGGCTAGAAGCAGGCAGCTGGAGGGGGTGGCGGCTCCGGCCGCCGGTTCCAGCAGAAGGCGTGACGGCCCCGGCAAATAATCGGCAGGTGGTGACGGTGCTGCTCACGAGCTGGGTGTGGGCAGAGATGATTCCGCAGGTTTCGGCCTGGAAAAAGAGAAGACGGGTGGCCCCAGGCTGAGACAGGGAGGGCTGTGACACGGCGGCTTTGGGGAGGGCAGACGCTCACTGTGGACACGAAGATTGAGGTGCCCGTACGCCTCATGGCAACATGGACTGGGATAAATGGGCCTGGGAGATGTCTGCGTGTGGATGGCGGTTAGAGCCCCAGGGCCGGACAGGCTCACCAGGGGAGCGTGTGTGGACAGAAGCAGCCAGGGTGGCCCTCCTGTGCTCAGAGGTCGGGGAGATGAGCAGGGCCGCCAAGGGAGCGGAGGTGGACTGTGATGTTCTAGGAGAGGGGACAGTGTATCCAGGCGGTCCCGTCTCCACAATGTCATGACACCATGTCACGCCTGCTGAGTCTAGTCAGATGAGGACCAAGGGTCCACCATGGAACTCAGCAACACCCAGGTGACCTTGGCAAGGCCAGCCCCACAAGGCGGTGGAGGGAAGGTGCTCTGGTTGGCGGTGCTGCAGCGCTGCGGACTCCTCCTAGATCTGCTGTGGATGGAGCAGAGACAGGCTGCGCACAGGAAGGACGCGGTGGTCATGTCATTGAGAGTTTTTGCTTGACTTCCTTTTCCTCCAGTTGTGAATTCCCAGAGGCAAGGACCTACGATGGGCTCATTTGTGCAATACCCGTTTCTGTCACCCTGCTTGTTTTTCTTTCATGCACACGCATGCACACGCACACCCACTAGGGAGTCCCCCAGACCTGAAACCTGGCAGCCTGCAGGATCGCACATAGCTGCTGACTTCCAGAGTCGTAAAGGGGGTAAGGAGCCCAGAGCAGCCTCTTAGCATCTCTTGAGGTTCTCTTGGGGATCATCTCTGTCCAGCCAGAATGATTTGTGACCCTCTAACTGCTGCTGTTATGCACCTTTTGAAAAGCCTTTGATATCATCGTGCACATTCACAAATTGCTCTTTTTAAAAGAACTGAAGTGTTTTAGTCAAATAGCAGTAGAGGCATGTTGTGCAAAATTAGGGAAAAAAATGTTGATGATACAGATCTCCCGATGGCCTAACCTGACAGCCATAAATACATAAAGGACCCAGACCCCCACGACCCCCACCATCATGGAGACTATCCTACAGCCTCCGCGTCAGCTGCTTCCAGATAGACTCTGCTGGGAACATTCAACCTGCCGCCGAGGCCCAGGACACAAGGAAGCGGGTCCCAATTTTCACAGTTGTTAAATAAGCAGCTCACCCCCTGGTGTCCCTTGCTTTGTGCCTGGCACTCTTCCAGAATGTTCTGTATGCTCCTTATAGCAACTCTATAGGTGATTATCCCCATTCTCCAAATGAGGACACTGAGGCACAGAGGTCTCAGGCTCAGGCAGCATGAGTTAGGAGTGCATGCAGTGTTGGGACTCAGTGTGGGGTTCCTGCTGCTATGACCTTCCTATATGACCTTGGGCAGGGCAGATTCCTGCTGTTCAAGGTCCAGCCCAGTCCTAAAATTTCTCTGCATCTGTATTTCCCTGCATTTCGGAGGCTCTCCTCCAAACTATTTCTTGCCAGGCCACCTTGTCCCAAGGGTCAGCTTGAGACTCGTTGGCAAAGCTTCCATGAGTACCTGGTGTCCGGTCTGGGGTGAACATTTCTCCGTGGCTATACTGAAGCTTTTGCTTACCTTTTACCAGCCTCTGGGCCCTGTCATCTACGTCTGTCTTCCCCAGCAGGCCAAGAGCTCCATGAGGAGCCAGACCAGCACTTGTAACCCCAGCCCCCAGCATGTGCCTGGAACAGACACTGCGTGTTTGCCAAAGGAGTGGAGAAGAGAGGGCACTTGGCTCCAGCCATAGGCATGGGGTTTGGGGTGCCTATTCTGCATTCCCCAGCCCTTAATTGCCTCTGAGGAAAGAGGTTGTATAGCCTTAGTGTCTGGAAAGCCCAGGCAGGGCTTGTCACCCTCTGGTATTCCCAGGTCTAAGCCAAGTCAAGTTAGCAAGGCCTTTACACATCCTGCCTTTCTGTGGCCTTTGCTCTCCTTGGGATTCCCAGGGATTTGGCGTGACTGGGGCAGAGTGTGCCGAGAATCTGGGCTGGGCAGGGTGACCAGAGCCTAATCAGCACGGCAAGGTGGCCTTTACCTGCAGCGAGCCTGGGGGCTGTAGTGGGTGAGGAGAGATTTAAGCAGAGCCACAACGCTAGCAAGGCCGCCTGGTGCTCTAGAGGGCCGGCTGTGGCCGCAGTGGAAGGGTGCATGCCGGGGGTGGAGGAGGGCATTGTGAGTGGTCACTGTGACGGTGAGGTTGGGAGTGGAGCAGAGGCTCTCCTGAAGGCTCTTGCGGACAGAACGTGCCCACCAGACAATGTTTGCGTGTGAGGGATGGCAGCAGGCGGCCTGTCCAGGAGGACTCCAAGCTCTCAAGGGGCTGGAGAAGGGCAACAGGCTTGGGGGAGGGGGGCAGGTTGTGTGGGAGCTGCCCTCTGGGGCATCTGGAGAGATTTGAGCAGGCTGATGAGTTTGGGTCTCCGGGGTGAAGGACCCAGCAGGCAGGCGGGTAGGAGCTGGTCCAGCAGGAAGGCCACAGAGGGAGTGGATATGATTTCCTGTCCAGTCAGTCACATTTTTGGCAACTTGGGTACAGCAGGTGCATCGGATGGCAAATCCTGTCCAGGAAACTGCCAGGCCGCATGGCTCGGTGGAGGGGCTGTGACGGGCTCCGGCCTCCCTAATGATGTTCAGAGCCCACTTCACCTGTTCCCTCCTCCATGGACCATGGACACGGGGTCAGGATGAGGGGGAAGGAGACTGGAGGGGAGCGGGTTTCATGGTGACAAAGTGCTGTAGAAATGTTAGTTACCCTATCAGGAAGGAGGGCTGAAAATTCAGTACAAAGCTGACATTTCTTTCCATATTTCTGCTGCAGAGGGAAAGAGGACCCTGGGGCTTGAGTTCTTTCCTCAGCTGCCTGCAGGTGCTCCATCCAAACTGGTGGTTCAGCTCCCGGGAGACTGTGGAGCACGTTTACAGTAACTGAGAGATGCGGGTGATGAGTACTGCGGAGAGATGTTGAGTACCATTTGGTATTTTAAATATGCAGCCCAGACACCTGACCTTCCTTCCAAGCTCCTACCTGGGTTTTCAGAGCGAGAAGAGAAGACAGGGTTTCCGAACTCAGTTTTTTCACTGCCAGTTACTGATGTGATTACTTACAACTTCTCTTTGCCACTCTCGCCCTGTGTCCACTTTTGCTGTGTTTATGACTCAGCCAAGGGCAGCCCCACCACACCTGCCCTCCTCCCCAAGCCGGTTGCCCTTCTCCAGTCCCTTGAGAGCATCACATGGCACTGTGAGGAGGGAGGTGCAGGGGCGTAGGAGGAGCTGGGCTTTGGGGTCAGTCCCGTCTGGATGCGGTCCATTCCCGTGAGCTGTGTGATCTGGGAAGGGAAGGTGGAGGTCGCTCCTGACAGGCTGTGGTGAGGACCGAAAGCAGCGATGGGCACCTGGGGTCCACGACTCCCGGTCCCCTGCTGTGTGCCTCTTCCCCAGCCACCCCTTCTCTAGTTTTTCCTTGGCATGTATGCCAGTATTTCTTTGTGCTCTTGATTTTTCCTCCTGCCCTTGGTCTCTGCTGTTCATCCTGACCTAAGTTTGTGTTTGGTGAGACCAGGTGGGTCTCCTCTGAGCTCCTGCGTTCTCCTTTCCAGCATCTTGTCCACACAGATCCATATCCCACCTTCGTCCCTGCTTGTGGCTCTGCATGGTGGCCACCAAGGCCAGACAGTGTGTCAGGCTCTCGGTTGTCTTCCTTCTCCTTCCAAGTGGCCAACACCCAAAAACTCAGTGGCCTTTGGCTGTCATTCATTCTCTCCCAACACTTTCATTTTCGGGTGATAAATTTTTGACTTTGTAAATTGTGCTGAATGCCGTGCTCTTTGGCTCACTGATTCATTCCCGACTGTTGGTTGCGTGACTCCCGTGTGTCAGGTATAAAGTATGACCAACGACATACTATGTTCCAAGAGCCAGAGGTGCCGGAGTAGCTGAGAAAGACAGTGCCACTGGCCTCTGGACTTGCATTGCAGCGGGGACGCGGATTGGTGGTAGTGAGGAAAGCAGACGGCTCTCTGACCTGGTGTCAGGTCGTGACCGCCTCTGACTTGTATGATGTTGATGTTGTGACTTACCTCCTTCTTTCCTGACTCGAATCTCTTTTAAAAAGCACGGTTAATTAATCCATCCGCATGAGATATCACCAAGTCTCCGGAATCACCACCTGGCTTGTTAAATAGTCTTTAACAACCTTGTTCACACCGTTCTACTTTTTGAGTTAGAGTTGCAGGATTTTGGGGTTGGAGGGTGAACTTCACAAGAAGGGTGACTTTACCAGGGTCACCCTGCTGCTCAGCAAGGAACCAGCGCAGGAACCCCTGGCCGGGACACCAGGTCTCTTTGTGGACCAGCGTCTCACATCAGAGACGCAGAGTCGAGCCCGGAGCCCCACGGCTGAGTTTCCCAGCATGTACTCCGCGTTCAGGCTCCCGGACTTCCGGCCCCTCAGCTCCAGCTCACAAAGCAGGGACAAGGCAAGAAGGCAAAGTGCCCGAGGGGGGCTACATTTTTCAAAGGGAAAAAAAAAAGGCCTAATTATGTCTTTAAGAGGCACAGACATGCCGAGGAATACCAGCAGCGTCTGAGACCCGAAGCAGAAATGCCAAGGACGAGGATTTGCAAGATCAACACCGTTGAACTCAGCAATGTTGCCTTTTTTTTTTTTCCTCTGGGGCTCTGGAAAGCTGAGCAGGTAAATGCCCCACAGGTACGACGGACAAGCCAGGCAGGACTCCCCTCCCTTTGTCCCGCATTTTGCCGCTAGAGTGTCTTTCCAAGTAAAACTGCTCTGGCTCAGAGCCTTCTGTGGCTCCCCTCTCCTTCCGGACAAAGTTTTGCCTCCCTTCCTGGATGGCGGGGTGGCCTCAGGACTGAGGTCCCTTCCTCTTTCCTCCCCTTCTGCTCCCCTTCTCTCTCCTCTCTTCCTCTGCCTTCACCCCACTCAGTAATCAGGACAGAGCTCCTCCTGTGTCCTGCCCCAGATCCTGGGCTGGGGACAGTGGGACAGAGATGCAGACCATGTCCCTGGAGGGCGGGAGGTTTCCTGCAGTTGGCAGGTGCGGTGTTCCAGCCGAGGGACACCAGGTACAGGTGGCATGATGTGGGGTGGGGAGGTTTCCCAAAAGAAGATGTAAGCGGCCCAGCCGGTCCCCAGTGCCAGCGAAGCCAGCTGCTTGTCTGCAGAATCGAGTGGCTAGATGGACTGGGATGGCTGGTGGAGGCTTTCTCATGTTCCTGATGCCACGTGTGGGCAGCAAGTGTGTCTTCTTCTTCCCTCCTTGGTTTCCCCGCAGCAGGAAGGTCATCAGTGGTTCTGAATGAATCGGCGGTGGGAAAGACGCCCCCCAGATTCCTGGTTCTGTGAGGCTGATGAGGTGTGGCTCCCCGGAGCAGCCCTTTACCACCTCCCATTTGCCTGTTTCTCCCCTATGATGGACACTGTTCCTAGAACTGGCCTGAACCTTCATACATTGGGGGGTTCACACTTGTCCTCCCTGCCTCCTAGGCGCCTACATATTCTTCAAAATCCAATTTAAATATCAGCTCCTCGGTAGAATTTTCCTTAAGCCTCCCCTGTGCAGGCTGTCCTCTGTGGGATGGATGGGTAAATGTGTGTACAGATGTATGGGTGGGTGGGTAGATAGAGGGACAGGAAGAAAGATGTGAGATTAGGAGAAAGCTGGTCTTCAGTCAAGGTATAAGGACTAAGAGGTGGAACTCAAGCTTGAGCTAACCTAGAAATGGAGGGATCATGTTCACCCAAACCGGAGCTCCAGGGGAAGTGTGGCTGGGCTGGAGAAGTAGTGGTCAGGTCCCCTGAGTGGGCACAGCCTGCAAAAGGGAGCCCTGGGTTGACTAGGATTATGGATGGAGTTGGAGAGTCAACGATGACTTCAGGTCAGAGGAAGCGACCGAGTGGCTGATTGTGGGGAGGCAGAAAGAGGGGTACATTCCTTGAACACCTGCTAAGTGCACTCATATGGCTCCCCACTTAACTCTACAGCATGCCTATTTGTTCCACCTCAGTCTTTTCCCAAAGATCCCGTGAAAACCCAGGTGCCGAGTGTGACCTGCACCGGAAACTGGGCCTACCCCCTGCCCGGCCCTTCTCACAAGCAGCCCTCACCCCCTTTCAGGTTTCCATGTGCCCCCTCACTGCCTGCGGTCTGAACAGTCAGCCTACAGCATGGGGTCTGGTCTTTGGCCATTGCAGAGACTCAGCCGTGGAAAGGACACTAGTATGGTGTATTGAGATACAAACATCACCACATTCAGGGCGTTTCTTTCTCAAAAAAACCTTAAAATCAGTCCAATAAGAATCCTCAGCAGTTGCTCTGTTTTTCAGTTATGCAGAATTCAGCTGTCCTTTAACTGAAAACCAGATCATATTTAAATATTGGGATGCTTTTTGATATCCAGGAGTCATTTGTGAGGAGGGCAAAGGGGGAGGCCCTTGTGTTTATTTTCTTTCTGATTTTGAAGTTTGCTATGTTTAATCCCTGTTGCATGAAGAGGAAATTGAGACTCAGAAAATTTAATGACTCCTCTGGAGCCGCGCTGCTGTTTCTGGCCCCCGGGGCCACAGTCTCTGTCCCCACACTGAGCCCCCCGAGCATAGCCCATCACTCTGTCTGTACTTATTTAATAGTGCCTGGTGCTTAGAGGTACGCCCAGAAACTTCTGTGGGTCTGAACTGTTGATGCTCTCAAAGCCTCCACATGCGGCAAGAAATTTGTATTTAAACTTGTGTGTGTATACTAAAATTATTTCATGATACTTTTTAATATAACAAATATATTTCACATATTAATATACAAACCATATTCAATAGTAATATTAATTACATTTGTAGGAAACAATATATAGATATGTATCAAAGTAAATTTTTAAAATATATTTTTATATATATATATGTTAGATTTTTTAAATCTATTTTAAATACATTTATGTATTTTATATTATGTAATTATATTAGATATTTTTTATTTATAATAATACTATATACTAATATATACTATGTATTAATTATATGCCTCAGAAACAGAATAATGATATGCAGGAATGAATACCTATCTGACCATAGCTTGCAGAAACACCCTGTCCACTCCCACTGTTCCTGTGTCTGCAGTACTTCTCAGGCTCACCCAGCCTCCGGCCTCTTTCCTTCAAGGCTCTGGAATTCTGAGGCCTGCAGTTAATAACCTTCTTTGCCCCTAGGGTGGGTGAAGCCAGCAGGCAACCCAGACCACTGAGAGTGCTGGGTGCCATTGGCAGCCCCTGTCTCTGGGAGAGGAGGAGGTGACATCGATGGGGGCACTGAGGGGGCAGGAAGGCATGGGGCAGTGCTCCCCATGGGGGTGGGAGGCGAGTGTGACTTTGCCCCCGTGAGCCCAGCCGACCCGTCAGACTATGCCCAGGGAGGGGCCAGTCATCAGGGGCCGCTGGCAAACCGAGGGTGGTGACAGGCCCACGTCTTTAGGTGGGAGCTGAAGATGTTCGTGGGCGTTCCAACAGGACAAAGCTGCAGTGTCATCGCCGGGTAGGGGCAGAGAAAGGGTGCTGACAGCCCGCAGAAGCCTGTGCTTATCTCGCCATCAGAGCTAAAGCCCTTGTTTGCTTAGAATAGCCTGGAATTCCACCCCGGCTGCTGGGCATTGCACTTCTGAAACATAAGCCTAGGGGGTGAAAGGGAGGACGGCGCGCCCAAATTCCCCTTTTGAGCATGAACTTGGTGCTCCTGACCGGGAGCCAGCCTCTAGCGTGGGAGGCCAGCGTGACCCTTGAGTCTCCCCGGAGCCTCTGCTGCTTGCAGGGTGGGCACCAAGGGTCTGACCGCACTGCCCCTGCACGCTGCCTAAGTCAGTGATGGCACTGTTTGTAGAAACCAGCCTGGAATTGGCAATTTGTTGCAGCAAATGATTGGTGGCTGTTTCTCAGCACAGCTGTGGAGCTGTAGGCTTCAAGCATGCTCTTTACAAGCATGTGTGGTGCACGGAGCCAGTAATGCGCTCTCCCAGACCCGTCTTCAGCGATGTCACATTGGTAGCTTGAAATCAGCCATAGACATCGTCACGTAGGACAACCAGAGAGCCAGCTGTTCTGCAGGTACCAGCACACCCCTACAGCCCAATGGCTTTGGGCAAACCCCCTAACATAAGAGCAGGTGGAATGGAGGAGGGACCCTGGAGATCATTCATTCCTAAATATCAACAGCTGGGGGCAGCTCCTCCGAGTAGCCTTCCCTGACTTCTTCAGCCTTCCTCACCTCCATTCCGCACCGCTGGCCAATGTGCAGGCTTCTATCAGAGCAACGACACTTTTACTGGGCCCTCCTCCGGCTTTGCACCCGGGACTCTGTTAGTTTTCCTGTCACTGAGAACAGCTTCTGGCGCCCACCGCGGAAGGCGTGCATGTGTATGGAGGTGAAGAGCTGAGCTCTCGGTCTGGCAGGGAGGTCGCCCTGCACACCTGGAGCTCACACCTTTGGCAGACACTGTGCTGGGTCATCGGGACCGTCTGGTGTAGAAGCGCAGGGTCACACGGCATCGTTTGCTTGCTGAGAAATCTGAGGCTCAGAAAGGACAGCAGTCCCCATAGCACAGCCAGGATGACAGCACTCACCCTGGGCCTGTCCGTCTCATCCAGGGTGCAGAGGAGTTCTCCCTGGGCCTTTGGGTGCCTTGCAGAAGCAAGGTGGTGCCAGCAGGGCCTGGCCTGGAAGCAGCGAGCAGGCCAGGCCCAGGTTTGGGGAGAGTTACAGCGTCCTCTTAGCGCACAGCCCGGCTCCCTGCCCATCTGCAGAACACCTGGGGTGCTCCCCCTCCACCCGGCCAAGCTGAGCTGGTCTGTGCCCCGGGCTCTGTGCCCCAGCAGAGGAGGCAACCAGTCATAGCCTGTGCGTGGCCCCTGCCCTGGTCCAGACACAGCCATCTGCACCCACGCCACTTCACACAGCAGGCTCCTGCTTCCCCAGAGCTGACACCTGTCTCCCCTCTGCCCCGTCCTCCTTCTGGTTGTCCTGGCCATCCCCACTGCTCGTGCTGGACCCACTCCGAGCCCCTGGGGCTGGAATTGCCTCTGGCTCACCTGTTACCACAAACACTGAACAATGAGCTGAGGTGCCACCCTCCTCAGAGGCATGGCCTGTGAGGGCTCCAGGGCCATGTCCCATGGGGGCTGCTCTGCTTGGATATAGGGTTTCCAGTACTACAAAGTGAGGCATCACACCTGCTTTGTTTTTTCCAAAGGGTCAGACCTGGGCACAGTGGGCAGGAGGCAGGGGCCGGGTGTGTACTGGGCATCCACACCATGCCAGGCCCTTTTCCTGGCTCCCTACATTCCTGTCGGGTAGATGGCTGTGGTGGGCTCACTGCCACTCATGCCTGGAGGCGGAGGCAGAGCCCAGGGATGACCCCTGGGAGGAAGAGGCTGTGCAAGGGACCCAAGCCTCTGGCTAACAATGGGACTTGGTGAGGTCTCAGCCCTTTCTGCTCTCTCCCCAGGTGTCGTGCGCCAAGTGCGGCCCATCGTGGGGCCTTTCCACGCCGTCCTGAAGCTAGAGATGAACTACGTGGTCGGGGGTGTGGTATCCCACCAAAATGTTGTCAACGTCCACATCTTTGTCTCCGAGTACTGGTTCTGAGGGCTGATGGACAGCACAGCCAAGTTTGCTCCCCCAGGCCAAGTCATTGCTGCCAAGGCTATGCCCTGTCCCTGTTTGTACCCCCTAAGACATTTCTTATTTTTATGTATTTGTAGTGTTAGGTTGACATGTACTAAGCTGAGCCAGATGAATAAGTCCCTCTGATGTATTCTGGTGTTTAAATAGGGTCCAATTACTCAACTGTTTAGTTGAAAACCTTGCTTATTTTTTAATGCAGTGGTTAAATGTAGCTCCCTTTCTCTGCCTGTGGGCTGGCATCGCTAAGGACAAAGGGAAGAAACAGTTTTCAGGGGCCAGCCTGTCCAAATGCCACGAGAAGATGAGTGCTCACCCTGATTGTATGGAATGTGACATTTGGTACTTTTTGCCAATTCGATTTGTCTCCCAGTGATAAAGAGCAGGGCTGATAAATTCTACCCCAAAGCAGCACGGCACAGTGCCTTGGGAGCACTTAGATGGTGAACTGCAGTTTTGCTGAAACAGAAAAACCCATTGGTAAAGACACAGCCTGTCAGATTCGTGTGTGGCCCCTGGACATTCACCAGGGGAACGGCTGGTTGTTCTCTGCACCCTGCATCCATGTTTTCTATCGTAGGCAGGAAAATAAACAGCTTTGTGGTATTCCCGATGGCCTGTGTGTGAGTCTTTCAAGAAGAGGCTCTCCCTTAGCAAAAGGTCTGGGAATGTCCCCCAAGACCTTCCTCCTGGGGTGGAGCCCAGCATGTGTCCTGGGAAAGCTTCCCACGTGATGTCATGCCTGCCCTTTGAGGAATGTCTCTCGAGCCCACTCCATGCCCCACGTCCAGCGCTGCTAGACAAGTCACGGAGCTCTAACTTCTGATGGTGTCCCCTGCGGGCATTCTGATCCCTTCTAGAAGTCGCTGGGGAGAAATAACGAGTCTCTTCAGCCAGGAGACATGACCACCTGTGTGCACTGGGTCCCCACGCGCTGGGCCTGTGGCGCTTCATTTACTCCTCCTGGAGCTCAGTGAGGTGGGCGTGGTCACCCCCAGTTTAAGGGTGAGCTGAGCAAGTGGCTCAGCAAGAAGCCAACAGCCCCGAGTCACACAACCAAGACCAAGAGGGGACTCAAACTCAGCATGTCAGATTCACACTCCATTCTCTCTAAAATCCTGGGTCAGAAGAGCAGTGGGTGGACTGGATTTGTAGGGCATCCCAGCACCACCCTCAGCTCATGGTGAAGCCGGGTGCAGCCCTGACCCCAAGGCCCTCTGGGCCTGCAGGGATTCAGCATCAGGGCCCTTGGTGTCCACACATGCCTCTCCTTGGAATCCTCGCTGGGCTTTATCCCATCTTAGGTGCTGACCCCGTTTCTCAGCCCAAGGTCTCTCCCCCGCCCACCCCCATGCCTCAGCTCAGCTCAGCAGCCTGGACTCCGGCACTGGCTGAGCTCTCAGCCCCTCGCAGGACTTCACCCTTCTGGGATTTCCATGTGGCTGGTGTGCTGCTAATTCACGCCGGCACCACTCCCGCTCAGCAGAGCACAGTCACTAGCTACCTTTGGGAACTCCCAGCATTCCTGGGGTCACTCATTTGGGGCCCCAGTCTGTCAAAGCCAGGCCTGGGACAGCCAGTCATCTGGCCCACTGGGGCCTGGGCATCTTGACCTGGCAGGACCGGGCAGAACTGATGTGAGGCCAGACAGCCCTGGGAGCCATCTGAACCCTCTGGATGCCAGTGAACTGGGGTCTTGGCCGGGAAGTGGGGGGGCCTGGGGTCTGTTTGCAGGAATGGCAACCCCAGGATGAAGAGCAGGAAACCGGGTGGCCACTGCGGTCCGGCTTCCCACTGCAGCGTCGGGGCAAGTCTGCGGGAGTGGGCAGTGCTGAGCCTGAGGCCTGGGTGGGGCGCCATGGGAAGACGGGAATGCCGGCTCCTCCCGGGAGAGGGTCCTTCCCACACTCAGCGGCTCAGCTGGAAGCTGCCCTCGGTGAAACATGGCACCGCTGGAATGCTTTGCAGTAAATGCAGGGGCACCGCTGTCCAGGTCCTACTGCGGCCATCTTGCAGGACCGATCTGCATTTCCAAGAAACGATGATTTGATGAGATAGTAAATTTAACATTAGAAAAGCTCTGTGGGTTCTGCAGGCTCAGGTTCCGACCCAGCCACTTGAGTACATTCCTTAATGCTGCAGAGCCTCAGCTTTCACTACAAAATGAAAACAACCCCACGTGCTTCACAGGCGTGGCTGTAAGGATGAAATGGGGTGATTAGGTAAAACAGCACAAGAACTGTTACACAGTAGGTCTAAAGTTCTAATGATAGGGACTTTTTAAAACCCTCATACCTGTTGCACCTAACTGTATTAACAACGATTCCTTAATATTTTCTAAGTGGCTTATATTTCTGCTTCAACTCAACAAGCATTTTGTGTCTCTCTGGGGGAGACACAAAGATAAAGAAGACAGCATCCCAGCTCCCCGGGATGGGGTGTGGGTGCTAAGCAGAAGGTAAGTACAGTTGACCCTTGAACAACATGGGTTGGAACTGTGGACCCACTTACATGTGCATATTTTTTTGATAAATACATTGGAAGTATTTTTGGAGATGTGTGACAATTTGAAAAAATTTTCTCTAGCTTACTTTATTGTAAGAATATTGCATACTGTAAGAATAATACATATGGCATACAAAATTTGTGTTAATCGACTATGTTATCAGTAAGCCTTTGGGACAACAGTAGGCTATTAGTTAAAGTTTTGGGGGAGTCAAAAATTATACTTGCATTTTCAACTGTGGTGGGATCAGCACCCCAACCCTCACATTATTCAAGGGTCAACTGTATTTCCTTAACAAAAGGAATTTTTCATTTACCAAAGGATTCACCCTGGGACTGTTTAACAAAACCACCCCTACTTTGTGTTCATGGCATACAAAAAATGGACATGTCACCCCTTATCTTTCAAACCTCAACCCAAACTTGTCTCCCAGAGTTGGGGCTTCTCCTGGGCTCACACCACCCAGGACACAGACCTCCCTTATACAACATGGGTTTCGAATGCGTTCCCCGAGGGGTGCCAGGACTGCCTGACCTGGGTTTCCAGACATGGTCGCCTGGTTCCAGGCAGGGCTCCCGCCACTCACAGACTGGGTGACCTGAGCCAGAACTAGGGGCCAGGCAGGACAACGTGCACAGGACCCCAGGGCACCAGCTCCCAAGTCTGGGCAGAGGAGGGCAGCAGGACTGAGGAGAGATGGGAGGCTGCCCCCTCCCCCACTCTGGTGATTGAAATAAGGTTTGCTGTCAGAAGGTACAGTTTATCAGCATGTAAGCGATTGAATAGTGTCCCCCAGAAAGATATGCCCAGGTCCTAACCCCAGGAACCTGGGACTGTGACCTTGTTTGGAAATAAGGTCTTTGCAGATGTGATCAGGTTGAGGATCTCAGGATGAGATGATCCTGGATTTAGGACAGGCCTTAAACCTAAGGGCTCTGGTGTCATTATGAAAGAAAGGAGAGAGAGATTTGACACAATGACCTGGCAGGAAGGCTGGGTGGAGAGGAGGCAGAGAGTAGAGTGATGTGTCCACAAGCCAAAGAGTACACCGAAGTTGGCCAACAAGCCCCAGAGGCCGGGGGAGAGGCCAGGGAAGAAGCCTCCTCAGGGCCTCCCTCAGGGCGAGAGAATAGGTATCTGCTGTTCTGAGCCACCGAGTCTGAGGTGGTTTGTTCCAGCAGCCCTGGGAGACTGAGACCGTGTGTGCACAGGTCATTTTTAAGTTCCTGCCCTAATAATAACATATCTCTTGGTTTATATATTTCTTGAGAGCACAGACAGCGAGCCAATACTGTTGCTTTCTCATGTTTCTGAACAATAAGGCATACTCGAGTGTGGATGCAGGCACCTTCCGTGTCCCCTTGGTCTCCGTCCCGAGCAGAGCAGCTCCATCCGGGGCACCTGTTTTCCTGGGAATTGTTGCCAGGAGGGAGAATCAGAGCACGGGAAAATATCCACCTCCACACGACTGCTTCCGTGAAATCTGACGTCCTCAGGGACAGCAAGCAGCACAGAGGACAGAGGGCAGCCGTGTTCCATTTGCAGGATTTAATTGAGATTCAGTGTCCACTGCAGGTTCAAGGTGTCACGTTTAATAATTAAGCATCATGGGACATTAGGAGACTTGGGCACGTGATGATGAGTGATCCATTTTTAACACAGCTTCTTTATTAATATCTATGGCAACTCCTGCATGAATCAGTGTCATTTAAGCGATGGTATTGTAATACATGAAGTCAGGTATGGAAAGGGGTCAACGGTACAAGACAGGCTGAAGTGATTACTTTGAATCATTAAAACCTCCTGGACTTGATCTCCCTGCAGATAAATGTCACTCTGACTTGTGTCTTGTTGATTCTCTGCAGGCGCTTAGAGTCCAGTGCTGTAATTCCATGAGCTGCCTTCCGGGTGATGTATTTGCTGCCACAGGAAATAAATTTGCTGCCCAGGCCTCCTCCCAGCACAGCTCCTCCTGGACCGTCCATGAGGTCTCCAAATACCCAAACCCCTCTCGCCCACTACGGCTGCGCCCGCCCACCCCCGGGCCTGCTGCATCCTGGTGACTTGCTCCTTTAGAGGAAAGCATACTTGATCTCAATCCTCTGCCTCGTTTGCAAGACACTGTACCTCTGGTCCCATTCCTTCTATGGGCTCCCTTTAGTTCATTCATTCATTCATTCATTCACCTCATTTCACTCCCTCCCAAGAGCAAGTTATTTCACCTGAGGCTCCTCCCCTCACTGTCCAATCCTCCCTGAAGCTGTCAGGTTATCTTTCCCAAACCAAGATCAGATGGCGCTCCCCCTAGTCTTGGAGCCTTAGGGGGCTCCCACACCAGCCTCGCAGTGTGGCTGCAGGACCCTTCACATTTGGGCCCCAACCCAACTTCCTCCCAGCGCCCCCACCTCCTCTATGCAGGATCCAAGAACTCATTAGCTTTGATGTACAGGCCTCTGAGCCTTTGCACACACAGATCCTGCCACCTGGAATAATAACCTTCCCACCTCCTCTGCCCGGTGAGCTTCTCCTAATGCTATGAGACCCAGTGCTGGCTGCTCCAGGTGCAGATCCGAAAGAATTGAAACAGGGACTCCAACAGATGTTTGTACATGCACGTTCGGAGCGGCATTGCTCACAATAGCCAAAGGGTGGAAGCAACCCAGGTGTCCATCAACAGATGAATGGATAAACAAAATGTGGTCTGTACACACAAGGAAATTTATTCATCCATAAAAAAGAATGAAATTTTGATATATGTTACAATATGAATGGACCTTAAAAACATCATGCTTAATGAAATAAGCCAGACGCAAAAGGACAAATAGTGTGTGATCCCCTTTATAAGAAAGGATTCTCAGAGACAGAAAGCAGATTAGAAGTTTCCAGGGGCTGCGGGGAGGAGGAGTTACAGGGAGCTGGTGTTTAGTAGACACAGAGTTCTCATTGGGTTGATGAAAACCCTTTGGGTACAGAGTAGAGATACAGCGGGACTGTGAATGTATTTAGGGTCAGTGAATTGTACACTTACAACTGGTTAACATGAGGTTATGCTATGTGTATTTTACTATAATTTTTAAAAAACACCAGAAAAGAAATGCCCATTTCTCTGAGACACCTCCTTTCCCAGGTGTGATCAGTTCTTCCCTTCTCTGCTGCGATTCAGGATCCTTCCGTGGCATTTGCTTGCTGAACTGCACTTTAAATGTCCATTCCTGTGTCTGTCCCCTGCCAGGCAGGGGGTGCCTGGAGGGCAGGGACTCACTTCTGTGCTCTTTGGATTACCCCTGTGCAGTGCCCGGCATGGGAACAGGCTCTCAGGAAATGCTTATTGGATGGAAGATATACAGACACTGCATTGTGGATGGAATTTCCCCGCACCCCAACCCTAAAATTCACATGCTGAAGCCTCACCCCCAATGTGACTGCCTTTGGACATGGGGCCTTTAGGAGGTACTTAAGATTAAATGAGGTCATGGAGGTGGGGTCCTGATCTGATAGGGTCATTGTCCTTATGGGAAGAGGAGGAGACACCAGAAATCTGTCTCTCTGCACCATGTGAGGACACAGTGAGCAGGTGGCCATTTGCAAGCCAGGAAGATAGTCCTCCCCAGAAAGTGCACTTTCCTGCCCCTGATCTGGGACTTCCCAGACCCCAGAGCTGTGAGAAACAAACATCTGCGGTTCAAGCCCCCCAGTCTTTGGTACTTTGCTGTGGGCTCCTGAACTAAGACACTGCAGATAGACAGGAGTGGCTGCAACGCTCCCAGACACAGGACCGCAGTGCCATCCGACAACCATCACGTCAGTATGGCAGAAGGCGGGCGCAGCTGGCGGTGGTGGTTGAAGAGGGCAATGAGTTTCTAGGGGGTTTCTTGATCCCCCCGGAATCCAGATACCCCGGAGTCTCCGGGCATGTGTTATTTCTGAGATCTAACCCACACCCACCCCTCCTCACCTGCCCGTCTCTCCCATCCTCTGACTTCAGCCTCTCCAGGAGAGAGTTCATCAAAAAACCCCAGGACCCAGCCAGGTCCCCCGGGCCCCGCCGCACGGAATGGACCGGCCTCTCTGATGGGATATCTGTGTCAGCAGGACCAGGAGCCATTTCAGCTGCCTCCTCCTGCCGTCTGGCCTCCGACCTGAACCAAGGCCGCCCATCCTCTTTAAATTCCATGCTGCCCTACTGTGCGAACACTGCCAGCTTTCGGAGGAGAGGTGGCAGTAACGATACAAAGGGCCTGTCGGACAGAGACCTCTGTAACTGCAGTTCAGGTTTTAAAACTGTACCTACGTGCCTACGCTGGGCCATCCCCAGAGTACTAGGTGCTTAAGCACGGCCGGTCCTCTGGGATCTAGAAATGAGACCGGAATGTGCTCCACTCTGCCGAGTGGGAAATGCTCTTATCCCACGGCCCATCTTGACAACCTGATGGTTGCTCTCCTCAACCAGCCTAGGTAATTGCATAGCTGATTGCGTGCAGGTAACGCACCCAGCGATGGTGGCTGTTAGGTGCAGGGACCCCTGGAAAGTCGCCAGGCTCCCCCTTTGCTAGGCCTGGGCACGGAGCAACCTCTGCGGTCACATCTGGAGCCCCCACCCAGGGGGCCTCAGGTTCAGGAGCCGGGCTGTCACTCGGGGCTGCTGTCTGGACCAGATGTGCCCCAGCGTGGCCTCCACCACCATCACCACCATGCTCAGCTTCTGGAGCCCCGTCTGTCAGGCACAGCCTTCCAAGGGCCTCTCCCCGCTCTGCTCTCCCACCATCTGGGCAGACACAGCTGTGGGTGCCAGAGGGATAGGCATGGGGGGCCTCAGCACCATGATGCTGCTGGCCTGTGTGCTGCCATCTCCCTCCCTCTGCAGGTCATCCGGGAACAAAGCACAATAATGGTCTCTGTGTATAGTCAGCTTGTGTCCATTTACCTGTGAGCCTGGGGTAACCTTAGGGTTTGGTGCCGAAGCCCAGGCTACGGGGAAGCCTAGAGCCCCCTCCAGGACCCGCTCTCACCCCTACATCCTGAATGCACCCAAAGTCTGTCCTGGAACCCTAGCTTTGGGTAAGACTATTAAGAAAAGGGACAGGCTGCGGTGGGAAGTGGGGGCAGGGGGAGAGGCAGGTGCCCCTTGTGGAACTGAGGAAGGGGAGTAGCCGAGGCAGGGGCTGTGGAACTGGGTTGAGGAAGAGGGGCTCACCTGGAGAGTGGGACCCAGAAGCTATGGAAATGTCATGGAGCAGAGGCGGCCATCTGATGCCCCTGCTCGGGATAGTGGCCAGTTCCAGCATCCTGCATGGGAAACCAAAGTGCTCAGCAGAGCCGACTGTGATGGCAACGCTCACCACCTCTCCCCGGCCTGGGCTCCTGCACAGCACCCTCGCTCTCAGAGGCCCACGCGCCGGCCGCCCCGCCCACGCCGCCCACGTCGCCCACACCTGTACTTTATGGGCAAACTATTCCATTTGGTCTGTTCATTAGCCAGTGATCTGGGATCATTCCTAAGAGGCAAAAGCCTATTCTGTATTCCTAGCGGGCAAAGTCAGGGAGAACCTAGGAGAAATCTTGATTCCCAAGAAGGCTCTCCCCTGGACATCCTTTCTTCTCTGACTGGTACACTGCTGTCCACACAGCAGGCGTCTAATTCTTGCTCTAGAGAGCAGAGCCTGCCTGCCTCAGTGGGAAGAGTTTGCATCTGCACACAGGAACTATTTCCATGTCTCCCTAGATGAGCGGAGGTCCCTAGTTAAGATTGCTTGTCCTGAGCCCTTCCTGTTAGGAGCAAAGAGGACCTTCCAGGAGCCAATCTCAGCCGAGAAAGTGTTGGGCATCCTCAGACCACATGCTAATGGCACTGCGGATTCAGGAGAGCCCACTCTGGCCTGTGCCAGTGATGACTCACTGTTGATAACAGTAGTGTTTTTGGTGAACAAGAAGAAATTCATTTCAGCATAATTAATCCATTGGGATTTAGGGGCATGTTCTACATTCCAGACTTCTTCAGTTCCGTTGAAGGAAAAAAAAGGGCTTTTTTTTTCTTTCTGTGCCACAAAAATTTGGCAGAGAATACTAACCTAGGGAAACATGAGAAAGTTTATTAGGTCGGTCGGTGGCTTTCCTGCCAAGCCTTCTGTTTATTATGCCGCAGTGAGATGGATGCGGCTGGAGGTAAGGCCCAGCCTGGTGGGTCAGCAGCCTGGGGCCTGTGTACAGTGGGTGTTTAGGGAGGGGCAGGGCGGGCACCACAGGGGACGTGCACACAGAGCTTGGAGATGGGAGCCATCCAGTGCTCTGTGTCCGCTGGAGATTGGAGAAGAAAAGACATTTCCAACTGGACTAGGAGACTTTCTTTAGAGAAATACCACCAAGTTGGCAGACACCACCTTCAGTCAACACTGGGAGGTCATTACCATTATTACCATTTGGCAAAGGACAAGCCTGCGCCTCTGAAATGAAGGGACTCGCCGACTCGCACTCTTCCCCTGGAGCCCTCCTACGTGCTTTCCACCACAAACAGACAGGGAGGCCGTCTTCCATCCAGTTCTTGTAGACTCTGGCGTTGCAGAACCAATCTTTACTCTTTGCAAACAATGAGTCAGTCATAATTCAACTTTACTAATAAAATCACTATATGCTTTTAGAATCCTAAGAATTAGCATATCCCTTCTTACTTTGGCTACTGGGAAGCTCAAATCTAAATTCAATAATGAATTGAATAGCACCCTAGGGGACATTTAAAATTTAACTTCTTGCCTTGTTTCGGATCTCCATTTTCTTACTCTATACTGTTCTAAAGCATGTTTTTTAAGGGAAGTCATCTCATATCCTTTTTTAAAATGAGGCATACATTATAAATAATTTTGTAAAAGATGAAGAGAATATCATAATAGAAATCACCTGACACAATCACCAAACAGTGGAAGCAACCCCAGTGTCTATCAACAGATGAATGGGTAAGTGAAATGTGGTCTGTACATACAAGGAACAGTATTTAGCCTTGAAAAGGAAGGGCATTCTGACACCTGCTACAATGCGGATGAACCTTGAGAACATCATGCTTGGGGAAACAAACCAGTCAAAAAAAGGACAAATACTCTATGATGCCACTTATCTGGGGCATTATTCTCGAGGGGTCAGAGTCACAGAGGCAGGAAGCAGAGGGGTGGGTGCGAGGAGGTCGGGGAGGGGCAAGGAGGGGTTGTTTAGTGGGGACGGAATTTTAGTTTGGGAAGATGCAAGTCATGGAAATGGGCAGCGGTGACGGCCGCGCACAGTGCGAATGTACTGCACACCATTGAATCACACACTTAAAAGTGGCTAAAGCATTGTTTTATATTGTATGTATTTTGCCACAATAAAAAAATCTGGCTAATAAAAAAAGAAATCACCTGAAAACGAACATCGTAAAACTTTTGTCTTAGCGTGCTCTAGGCCAATTTCTGCTATTTTTTTCTCAGTGGAGGGATAAGCTTCCCATTTTGATTTATCTACCCTCTGACCCACGTTAATTGTGTTCCAGACCGCGCCAAGGAGGCGACGTCGTACAAATGCTGGCCCGCCCCCAGGAGCAGCTAACACCATCCCACGGTGGCCTGACGCGCACGCACCCGGGCCTTTGTGGAGCAGCAACGGGGCAGGGCTGGTGCAGTGCTGCCCCTCCCCGGCCCACTGGCCTCGCCGGGAGGGAGCGCCGTAAAGGTAGGCTTTCAGGGGCAGCAGTAACTGTCATCGCTGTTTTATTTTATCTCTGGCCTCTGGGTATTCACACTGCTTCCCCGTTATTAGTCATATTATATCATCAGCCACAATTTTGCTTGTCAACGGCTGGGGGAGGGGGGGTACCATAATAATATGGGGGCAATGAGAAAGAAAAAGCAGCAATCTCTCTCTGGGAGAGGAGGAAGACGGGGTGGGGGGTGGGGTGATTGTGTGCGCCCTGTGCTTTAACCCTGGCTGGTGATGGACGGGCCTGGAGAAAGGCTTCTCTGGAGAAGGCCTTGTGGGCTGTCTGTCGGCCTTCTGGGGGACCCTCCACACCCTTTCACTAAAGGTTGGCTGGTGACTTCGGAGCCTGCAGGTGCTTGAGCCTGACCTGGGGGCTCTTGTGGGCTGCTCCCTGAGTCAGGGGTGAAGGTGGTCAGCCTGAAGCACAGCAGGGACACCGTTTCCTTGGCTACTGACTCCAAAGCACAGCGGTGAAGAGCTTGGACTGTGGAGCCACATTTCAGCCAGATGGCCTGGATTTCTGCCCACTGCCACCAACAAGCTGTGTGATGTGGGTGAAGTTGCTAAACTCCTCTGGGACTGATATGGGCACCTTAATGCTATGTGTGAAAGCTCCTAGCATGGGACCTGGTACTTGGTCCCCTACCCCTGCCTGCCTCCCTACCAGCACGTGGTGGATATGGTCCTGCCGATTTCGGTGACAAGACTCCTGACACCCTCCTGCATGCTCGGCTCATCCGCCACAGACTTCCCTGCACCATGGAGGACAGACCCTGAGGGACAGTGGCCCAGCCCCACTCATAACTATCGGGCTGGTGTTCTGCAGAGTCAAATGGGCCAATTCCCAAGGGCTCAATGTGAATGTTCTGCTGTCCAGTCTCTGCTGTACGGCAGGCTGCAACCCAAAAAAGCAGGTGGAGGTGATAATAATGAGATGAACAGATAAGTAATCAAGTCCCAAAGAAACAGAGGACTGTGTAACGAGGCCATTCAGCTATACGTGTACTGCCTACGGCGGCACCGAGCACACGGCCTGCAGTAAATACCAGGTCCCTTCTGGACCCCTTCTCTTCTTCTGGAATATGAATGATCCGCTTTCTACACGTAAGAATTGGCGAGCACAGAACAAGGTGAGGCCAAGGCCCAGCAGAACCATCAGTGAGGAACAATGGGCCCTTTGGGGTTTGGACGGTTTATTACTGACGTAGACAGAGAAGGTAGAGCTTAGCCACAGGTACAAGCAACAACAAAAGGGGCCAGGTGACTGCCACACAGATGAGAGGATGCGCTGCTGCTGGGGAGCCAGCTCTGGACAGCAGCTAAGGGTGTTGGAGCCTGCAGCTGTCCCCTGGGGGTCAAGGCAGGAAGTCTCAGAACATGGGAGGTAGGGAGAAAAACTGGATATCCAATTGCTTCACCTGTTGTCTCACAAGAGTCTCTTTGGCGGACAGGGTAAAGAGTGAGAAATGGTCTTGCACATCTCCACACAAACCTCCCACGCTCTTACGGTCCAGGAGGGCCACAAGACGAGACGAAGACCAGCTGTGTCCATGTCCATGTGCCTTGTCCATGTGACTTATGTTGGGTACATTCTGAAGCTAGAATGGAGCTGTTCCCCTACAAAAATAAAGTAATATTACTAAAAACATACTTCATCAGGCTCATAGAATATCTTTTTTTTTCCAACTTCAATAATTTCTTTGAAAGGTGATTTCCACACTTTGGTAGTTTTTTAAAGTGAGGTTTAAAGTACAGTGAAGTGCATAAATCTTAAGTGTGCAGCTTAAAGAATGTTTACATTTGTATATACTCATGTAATCATCACCCAGATATAGAACATTTCCAGTATCCAGAAAACTCCCCCATGCCCATTCCCTGTCAGTGCCCAGCCCCCCAGAGGTATCTGGGCTTCCGTCACAGCTTACTTATCCTTGAACTTAATATAAATGGAAGTATGTAGTATGCACTCTTCTGTATCTGGCTCCGTTTATTCAATATTATGTCTGTGAGATCACCCACATTATTGGGTATATCAGGAGTTCATTCTTTTTCATTACTATGTAGTATTCCATGGTCTGAATAAACTATCATTGATTTATTGTGCCCTCTAGGGGACACAAGCAACAGTTTTTATTGCGCGTATATATAGGAGTGGAATTACTGGCTCAGTGTAGGCCAGATGGTTGGACCAGTTCACAGCGTTGTATGAGGGTGTCACTTACTCCACAGCCCCACTCCATGGCCATTTTCATTTCAGCCATTCAACTTGGCTGTATGGCTGACTGCTTTCTTAACCAACCGAGTTGCATCTCATTGTAGTTTTAACTTGAATTTTTTTTGATGGCTAATGATGTTCAGCTCCTTTTATTTACTTTCTGGTTGTTTTGATACACTTTTTTGTGAGGTACCTCTTCAAGTCTTTGCTCATTTTTAATCAAGTTGCTTATCTTCTTATTGCTTTGTAAAGGTTCTTTACATATTCTGGAGATGAGTTCTCTATTGGATGCACATAAACATTTTCTCTCAGTCCATAGCTTGTATTTTTCAATCACTTTATTGGCTTCTCTTAATGAACAGAAGTTCTTAGTTTGATGAAGTCCAATTTATCAATCTTCTCTTTTATGGTGAATGGCTTTTATGTCCTGTTTAAGAAATTTTTGCTTACCTGAGTGTCATGATGATATTATCCTTTTTCCTCTGGAAGCTTTGTTGCTTTACCTTTCTTGTTAGGAACATAGATCATCTTGAATTCATATTTGCGCATGCTACGAGGTAGGGGTCAAGATTTACTTTTTCCACATGGACATCTAATTCAACATCGATTTATTGACAAGGCCGTCCTTTCCTCTGCTGTTTTAAGTACTTTTATTGTACATTAAGTGGCCATATATGTGTGGATCTATTTCTGTTCCCAAAATATATCCCACTGTTTAATTATCATAGCTTAATTATGGTTGCTTTACGGAAGATCTTGCTATTTGCTAAGGTAAGGCTTCCAACTTTTTGTTCTTCAAAATTGTCCCAGTTATTCTAGGTTCTTTCCAATATAAATATATTGCATATCTATCATGTAAATCAGCTTGTCAATATCCATTACAAAAACACCTCTGGGATTTTGGATGAGATTACATTGAATCTATGGATCAATTTGGAAGATTGACATCATAACAATAGTGAGCTTTCCAATCCGTGAATGTGGTATAGCTCACCATTTATTTCGGTCTTCCTTAATCTCTCTTAGAAATATTTGTAGTTTTCAGTGTAGGTCTTGCACATCTTTTAAAAGATTTATTGCAAAGTATTTTATATTGTACTCCCATAATAAATTGTTTTAAATTTCATTTTCTAGTCATTTGTTGCCAGCACATAGAAATAAACTACATTTCATATATTGACATTTTATCCAGTGATCTGGCTAGATTCATTTATTAATTCTAATAGTTTATAGATTATTTTGGATTTTCTATGTACATAATATGTCATTTGAAAATAAAAACAGTTTTAGTTTCTTCCTTTTCACTCTTTATACATTTTTTTTTAGCCTTATTATACTGGATAGGACTTCTAGTATGTTGTACAGAAGTGCTATAGCAGAGAAGAGGAAAGTGCTTAAAAGTTTCATTTACATTCGTAGTGGGGCTTTTAATATATATTCTTTATCAGATTAAATACATTTCTTTTGATTATTAATTGGTGGACAGTTTTTATCATGAATAAGTTGAATTTTATCAAATATTTTTGTGCATCAGTGGGTGTGATCATATGTTTTTTCTCCTTTATTCTGTTACTATGACAAAAACGTCAATTGATTTTCAAATGTTAAGCCAACCTTGCATTTCTGGAATAAGTTCTATTTGGTCATGAAATATTGTCCTCTTAACATATCTCTGGATTTGATCTACCAGTGTTTTGGTTAGGATTTTTCATGTATATTCATGGGAGATATAAGCCTATAAATTTCTTTTATTGTAATGCCCTTGTCAAATTTTAACATCAGGGTTTGGGTGGCCCCATAAAATGAGTTGGAAGGTATTCTCTTTTTCTCTGTTCTCAGTAAGAGTGTGTATAAAATTGATATGATTTCTACCTTAAATGTTTGGGAAATTACCAGTGAAGTCAACCTGAATCTGCCATTTTCTTTGTGAGGAGATTTTTAATTACAGATTTCATTGTTTTTAACAGTACAGGATTATTTTGATTTTCTATTTCTTTTTGTACTAGTTTTGCTAAATCATAGTTTTTACTGATGTGTCCATTTCTTCCAGGTTGTCTTTTTTATTGGCATAAAAGTGTTCATAATATCCTACCATTCCATTTAAAATGTCATCAGGATCTATAGTGATGGCCTTTTGTTATTTCTGAGATTGGGATGAAAAAATGTGTTTCCCTTGGTCAGCCCTGATGCAATCATCAATTTTATTAATCTTTCCAAACACCTAACTTCACTGTGGTTATTTTTTCTGTTGTTTGGTCCCTAGTTCATTGATTTCTACTCTTGTCTTGATTACAATTTTCTTCCCATTTTCTTTTGGTTTAATTTGCTAGGGGGGTTTTCTAGTTTCATGAGACAGAAGCTCATCATTGATTTTCAACCTTCTTGTTTTCTAATTACTGCATTTGTGAGTAAACATTTTCACTCACATCCTTTGTCAGCTGCTTCTCACAAGTTTAATATGTTTATTTTCATTATCATTCCATTCAAAATATTTTTCAGTTTCCATTGTGATTTCCTTTTCTGACCCATGAGTTTATTCAGAAGTGCGTTGCTTAATTTCCAAACACTTGGGGATTCTCTGATTATCTTTCTGTTGTTAATTTTTGTTTAATTGTGCTGTGGTCAGAGAGCACACTCGGTGTGATTTCAGCCTTTTGAAATCGGTTGGGACTCGCTCTGGGGCCCAGCACATGGTCTGTTTTGGTAAATGTTCCATGGCTCCCTGGTGCCACTGATATTATGCATTAGCATTTGGTCATTTATTATTGCTTTACATGGTTAATATTACCCTATATTTACCCTTGTAAGTGTTCTTCATCCCTTCCTGCAGTTTGGGGCTTCCCTCCTGGAAGATAAAGGACCGGCTGCGGGGTTTCTCTTAGTGCTGATTGGCCAGTGACTAGTTCTCCATAGCTTTTGTTTGAGGACCTTTTTGTTTAGCCTCCATTTCTGAAGAGTATCTTCTTCAAAAAGGTTGGCAGGGTTTGTTTTTCTTCTTTCAACAATTTAAAGAGGTTATTCCATGGTCTCCTCTATTCCAACAACGTGAAATGCTGCACACGCCTGCGTGTCTTCCTGGGGGGCCATGCCATCTTCTCACGTGTCTTTCTGCCTCAGTATAGACGCTGCCAGAACAGGTACGCAGCAGCACAGGTTTCCAGATATTTATACTGGTCCTTGAAAACAAAACAAAACATCCTTTCTTCAGCTTCTCTGTTAACTCCCTCCTTTAAATGAGGGGCAGGTTGAGTCCCCCACTCACCCTGGGTGCTTTTGTGTTTGTTGGGCGGGGGTTCCAGAAGGGCCGCAATAATAATGCCCTCTGCCCTCACCCAGGTCCCCAGGAAGCTAAGTGGCAATCATTACTAAGCAGCCCTTTTAGTTTGGACACAGTGGCCCCAAGCTGAGGCAGGAGGGGGTTATTTGGAGCAGGGACACTAGGTCCCATCTAAGGAGAGCCCACCACATGCCCCATGCCATACCAGGCACATCCCACACATTTTCTCAGCCAACTCAGAACCCCCTCCTCTGAGGCCAGAACTACTATCTCCACATGGCAGACAGGAGACCAAAGTTCTAAGAATGAAGCAAAGGTTCCTGTCAAGGCGTGTAAGTAGCCAGGCCGGGATTCAAATCCTGACCAGTCACAACTGCACAAAGTTGTTTTTCTGTTTTGTTTTGTTTTTTGCTATCATTAATCTACAATTACATGAAGAACATTATGTTTACTAGGCTCCCCCTTCACCAAGTCCCCCCCACATACCCCTTCACAGTCACTGTCCATCAGTGTAGTAAGATGCTGTAAAATCACTACTTGTCTTCTCTGTGTTGCACAGCCCTCCACGTGCCCCCTTTCACTATACATGCTAATCATAATGCCCCCTTTTTCTTTCCCCACCCTTATCCCTCCCTTCCCACCCATCCTTCCCAGTCCCCTTCCCTTTGGTAACTGTTAGTCCATTCGAGGGTTCTGTGATTCTGCTGCTGTTCAGTTTTTCTTTGTTCTTATACTCCACATATGAGTGAAATCATTTGATACTTGTATTTCTCTACCTGGCTTATTTCACTGAGCACAATACCCTCTAGCTCCATCCATGTTGTTGCAAATGGTAGGGTTTGTTTTCTTCTTATGGCTGAATAATATTCCATTGTGTATATGTACCACATCTTCTTTATCCATTGCACAAAGTTTTAAAAACAGAATCGGTTCTCAGTTCCCAACACAGGATTCACCACGTGGTGGGTCTGTTCAATGGAGAATATATGTTTATGTATATGAAAGTATGGCATCAGGCCACCCTCTCCCTTGCTCACAGTACTGTAGCTACTCTGGCCTCTTTTCAGTTCCCCAGACACCCCAAGCTCTTGGCCTTGGGCTCCTTCATGCTGTTCCCTCGGTTAGTGTGCTTGGCCTGACCCTCTTCACCTGGCTGCTCCGACTCCTGAGGTCTTCCTTTAAATGTTCCTTGTAAAGCTATCTATTTTGACCCATCTCCCAACTAAAATCAGGTCCCTTTATAACTGTATCATACCCCTTCATTTTTTTCTTTCTAGAACTTACCATACTTTGTAACCATATAGTAAGTCTTGTTATTTACATAACTTTGTAATCTGTACAGACCATAGCTCCTGAAAGGAATGGGCACACCGATTTTGTCCCTGGCCGTCCTCCCAGCCCCCACCCGAGTATTTGGCACTGCTCATATTTGCTCATGCCTGCTGGTCTTCCTCTGCCTCCATCCTCCACGCACATCCTCCTGGAGTTGGGGGGCAGGATGCAAGCCCTTTGCTTCTTTCCTTCTCTTCCGTCTCCTGATTCCCATGGAGACAAGCCCGGGAACTTTCTGGGAGCTGCACGGGTGAGTAGGGGTGGATGCCTGGCCTGACCCCCCGCAGCCTGACAACACGTCTACCTGAGTCGTCTTTGGCAATGCTTGCCAGGCTCCAGGATGGAACATGCGTGGGAAAAATACTTCTTCTGTGGCACACCCACCCCTCTTTAAGGTCGGACAGGGGAGGTGGGCGTGGCCACCAAGTAAAGAAGCCTGGAGAGTTGAGGAATGCGTGTGCCAGCTGTGGGATGGGTTTAATTTTCAAGCAGCTTAGAAGAAACCCCTGTTCAGGGTAGAATACCTCTGCCATATTCGTACTGTTTGATTTGTCTTAAGCTGTGTCTTCAAAATTGGTTTCAGCTCCTTCCGAGGAAGGATTCTGCTATCCTTCTCTTCTGTGTCCCGCAACACACCCAGGCCAGTGCCAGGTGGGCAAGTGCGCAGTATAACAGGCCCTTCTCACACCCCAAGTGCTCTGGGGCGAGGGCGGTCACACGAATAACAGCAGCTGCTCTGAGCCGGGCGCTGCAGACATGCACGGACATAGCCTCTCATCCTCAGGACAGGTCCTGTTTTTTAATTTCTACTTGACAAGTGAGGAAACTGAGGCCCAGCCCTTGCCACATTCACACCTTTAGGGAGAGAAGACCCTGGACTCTGACCCAGGTCTGAGCACAGCCCAGCTCTCCTGATTTACGGTGGAGGTATATAAATCGGGGAAAAACAAAACAGAAAAGGCCAACGACCTCAAAGGGCATTGAAAACAATTACTGAAGATACCGAAATGTGACATTTTGAAATTCTGTACCCTTCCTCGCGACGCCCCAGGCCTGCGAGCAGGATGAGGTGAGGCCATGTGTGCTCTGCCCTCCCACCCTGTTGACTCCCCTGGCACCCATCTCTTATCTGCAAGTGCATCGGCCACAAACATTTCATGGCGAGGGAGTGGCATCAGAGGTTTGCTTATCTGGGTAGGTCTCGCCCTTGAATTCCTTTTCTGGGACAGTATAAAACAAAACAAACCCCCAGACCTCTGATGAAATGGGATATAGCAAATCAATGAAAATACTGCAGTGAGGCATGTTTGCTTCTGTAAAATATTTCCAGACACCCAGGCAGCTCCGGATCCGAGTGGCCGGTGCGCCACCGAGGTGGGGACTACTAGGGTTTTGTCTCCTCTCCAGAACTAGCCTGAAAATGACTCAGGAGACACTCAAAAGAGATTCAAAGGTAAATTAACTCACTTCAGCAGAACAGATCTGTGGCAATCACATTGTGACTGCTTCAAGTTCAGTGGTCGTACTTCACGGCAGGAGTAATTCAGTCAACAAAACACATAAAAATCAAATAACATGACTTGGGGCAGCATGAATTGCTGCGACAACAGCATCTGGGCCTCGCTGCCAGCATACCCTAAGGTGGACTTTTTGGCAGCCTTTTTTTTTTTTTTGGTGATGCTATCATAGCTGTTGGAGGCACGCGGAGTAAAACTCGCATCTCATTAGGGAGATACAGCTGCGGTCATTTAAACACGGCTCTCAGCAGGTGAACGGCCAGAGTGAAAACACGGGGACGTCAGGCAGGGCCAGGCAGATCTGAGATCAGGTAGCCACCTACTTGATGGCTGTGTGGGTCTGCACAAATCAATTCAACTTTCTGAGTGTATTTCCTGGTAGATAAAGTGGAAATAGTGATGCACGCTTTGCACTGTAGGTATTGGATGAACAGCACAGAGCCTGGCCCAGAGTCATTCCTAAATATGAGCTGGCTGTCCTTATGTGTAATCACAGCCATGCTTATAATTTACTATACGCTCTCTCCATTTGAACTATGGATGTGGGCCTAACCAGAATTTTTACTAAGAATCTGTTAGATTCTGGGTAAGAGGTGAGAAAATGACATCGTCAGGCTGTTAAATGACTTGACTAAGATCACAAAGCTGGTGAGAAGCTGGGCTGGAATTAAAAGGCAGTTTCTTTTCCTCTCTTTGTTGCTTAAGTGTTTTGAAATGCAACCTTTTACACCCCATTTGTCCTATGGACAGTGACTGTAAGGGCTTTTCTCTTCCCCCACTGTACTCCCCTCACCCCTGCCCTGTCAGAAGCAGGACTGTGCAGGAATTCTGGGTACGTCCACACACTGTGGGACTCGCTACACCTAATTAGTCTCTCCAGGTGAGAGTGAGCCAGAGTTTATACACTTGAGCTCGAATTAGTGCCTCATAGATGACATCCCCATGCACACTCTGTTAATTTCATAGCGTTTTCACACCTTCTCTGAGGGGCCCATGGAGAAAGTTACACCATTTGGGCTACTTCCTAACTGTAGGGAAAAGTGTGGGACTCATGGCACCACGTGGCCTGGGGCTACTGATGGCTTGTTGACTGAATTTTGTCCTTGGCCCTCTTTCTCCCAGTTAAGCTGTGACATAGCCTAAAAATTCACATCTCGGAAATCAATTGTAGGGTGTGAAGGTGGTGGAGTGTGGCTCTTTGATTCATTGATTCATTGGGCAGAGTGTGCTGTGAACCAAGGACCCCAATTAAGCTGTAGCTCAGTTAGACCCACCTGAGCTTCCAATTTAAAAGCTGTCTTAAAGAGAGGAAGCAGAGCACGGGAGATGGCTGGTAATTACAGATCTGCTTTGTTTATGTCACTGTATTCCTACTCTGTTAATATGTGTGCGCAATTTAGTTAGTAGTTTAAAACCTATACATGCTTAAGTTACTCTACAAGAAGATATGTCAAAGAAATAATCAATCCTCCCATGTTTCCTTCATATGCTACATCTATAGCTTTTCTTCTTCCTTCCTAATTACAACCCTTAAATAGAATTCGTGCCTCATATTGAATTTACCGAGTATCATAATTCCTCCAAGTGGTACAGATACCTCAAGACAAATGCTGGGCATAGAAGCCACAGGGCATAAATCTGCAAAGAAGTAAAAAGCTAACCTTTTCAAACAATATGGCTTCTCTCTCACTTACCAACTTTACATTTCCCTGTATGGCCCCGGAAGATGACTGGTTAGCCAGAGACAGGTAAGATTCCTCAAGGGAGGAACAACCTAAGACAGGCACAGTCGCAGGGGGGCCATCAGGTGAGAAACTGGGGATCAACAGAGGTGAGGCTCAGAACCTCACCCCTCTGCTTTGAGAGAAATCTTCTGCATCCGTGGATGTTTTATTGCCCTTGTCTAGCCTGGATTAACACTTAGTCTACAGGCACACACCTGATCATCTACATTTGCTCTCTTACAACACTAAACTATGTTTTCTACCTTTATCTTGCATCTACCTACCACCTCAGCATTTTATTAAAAATAAAAATAATAATAATAATAAAGGGAGAAATGTGGGATCCACATATAAATCAAGTATAAAAATCAAACGAATATTCATATTTGACCTGATTGTTTATAGTTCATAATGCGTGATCAGAACCGAAAGTTTCTGTGATGAATGCCCTTGTACTGTTCACCATGTAAGAACTTATTCACTATGTAAGAATTCGTTCACCATGTAAGAACTTGTTCGTTATGCTTCAGAAGATTGGAGACGGACGAGAATTAGGCTTGAGATGGATTAATGATTGTGCATTGAGCATTGACTCCCCTATACAGAATTTTATTGTTGTTAACAACCATTTGATCAATAAATATGAGAGATGCCCTCTCAAAAAAAAAAAAAAAAGAGAGGAAGCAGAGGGGTGGCGTGGAAGGAAGCATTTGCCCTCCCAGGCACAGACCGCCGAGGGCTGGAGCGAGAAGGGACCGAGAGGCTATGAGAAGCAGCAACCACCTGAGTCCAGGAGGCGGGTGGTCAGAGCCGGGGATTCAACAGACAGGCACTGGGTTCCGGGTGTGGACTGGACCCCCTGGAGCAGAACAGCAGGCACTGCTCTAACCCATCCAGAGGCAACGGTGTGCTCAGTGCCCCATGCTTCATGCGCATTGTCTCATTTACCGTCATGTGACTCCCAGAGGCCGTCGCAGCTGGTGGGAAGGAGTGATAAGAACGGGGTTCACTTCTCACCGGAGGGATGCGGGACTCCGAGCCAGCCAGGAGTCTGGGGCATGCATAAAGGTCACCAAGACCTGGTGGAGAAGCAGACAAAACAAGCAGGAGGAAACCACAGACCGTGGCTTCTCAGGGGGCCCAAAGCACAGCTGCAGCCAGACCCAGAATGCCAGGGTCTCCCCAACAGCCAGTGAGCTCTCAGAGTGCAGTTGCCCTGGCAACACAGTCACTTAGGTTCAGGGAATTAGAACGAAAAAGCCACATGCAAATGAGGTAAATTGCAATTAGGGAGAATCACATATGGTCTGGCCTTGAGGAAGTGGTGGGGGGTGAGGATGTCTGGGAGGGACTTGTGCAGCAGACAAAGGATGAAACCACGAAGGGAAGAAGCTGGCATTGTGTAAAAGCGGCACACGCAGCCTCGGGTGCCCACAGGTCCCCTGGGTCCTGCAGACCTGGTGTGACTCCCCTTAACGTGGGGGGTGGTCAGACAGATGAACAGTGCGTGTGGCAGTGTGGTGCCTGGCCTGCATGATGCTACATAGACCAGAGGGAGCAGGGTCAGCGACTCAGCAACTAGAATTATCGCCTTACAGACAAGAAAACAGAGGCTTAGGAGGTTTGTGACTTGCCCAGGCTGTACTGGTGGAAGCAGGTTGAGTGTGGGTCTCTTGGAGATCAGTTCAAAAGTCTGGAACAGTCAGCCCCCCACTTACTGAGAACCCTAAGTGGTTAGGTATTTGCCCCATACTCTCCCCCTAAAAAATTGGTCTTCTAAAGACCAGCCTCCCATATTCTGACGTGCAGGGAGCCACGGCCCGCCTGGGCACTCGGCACTGCAGCCCTCCGGTTCAGCCGCGCCACCTGCAGAGGGCTCCACCTCCGCTCGAGGATGCTTCCTTAGGAAGTGTAAGAACCAGGAGCCACGGCCTTGGAGGACCACCTCTGCCTTCCGAGGACAAAGTGAACGAATAGAATTCCTGATAACCAAGAAGGAAGGGAATGGGCAGGAGCCAAACAGCAACACCCTGTCAACAGGAAACTCTGGTTAGGCCCCTTCGAGAGATGGGGGAAGACACGGCATTCACCAAACAAGAACAGGTTATGCTGAGAAGGGAATGTCCCAGGAACAGGAGAGAGGTCCTGCCCGCAGAGACATAAAGGAGTATTGCTAAAAAGAAGGGGGCAAAGGGAAAAAGGAGGAGGAGGAGGAGAAAGGTGTGGGCGGAAGGGGGCTCCACACAGAGGCAGAACAGGGGACAGGACTCCTGGGCAGCCCAGGCCTGGCATCCTCCCCACTCAACCGGAGCAGACCAGTCCTGCAGCAGTGGTCCCGGGCCCGCCCCCACCTGAGAAGTGCCCACTCTGTCCCTCTTCCTGTGAGTCAAGGGGAAGTTGTCTATTTTCCTCTGGCTAATACCACCTTGAAAGGGATTCTACATCCCCCAGAAAAGGCAACGGAAAAAGAAAGGCATTGTGCTCAGGTTCTCAGCCTGCATTCCCTTCCTTGGGGGCCGGGGGTTGGGTGGGTGGGGGCACCAGTGTTTATTTTCCTAACTGAATGATGGCCTGGGACTGTGACCTAACTTCAAACCACACAAGCAAGAATGTGTTTCTATTGTTTTGTCTCAAGAAGCGACCTTAGCATGTAGTTCAGGGTCGACCCTGGAAAATATTAGTCATGGAAACCAAGACGTGATGAGGGACTGCACTGATGAGTGCCCAGACCTGAGAAGGTGCCAGCCGATCACTGCATCCCACGAGCAGTGACTCTGACACCCACTGAGGCAGACTGCACTGGAGAAATGTTCACAGTAAGACCAGCCTGGCTGACCTGTGGACGCCAGCTCAGTGGCCTGAAGATGAGGAGAGCAGGGCAGAGAGCCAAAATCTTACAACACAGACAGCTAGCTGATGGGGAAACTGAAGCACAGAAAGGTGGCTTCATGGAGCTGAAGTCACACATCAGTAGCAGCAGCGCCAGAATTTTCAGGTGGGTGCACCGGGGCCAGACTCTGCCCTCCGCTCCCACGCTCTGGGGCCTCTTGGTATTTTTTAAAATGCATGCTCTCAGAAGGGGTTTAATCAAGACACTATATTCTCAAACCACCTGCTTTGTTTACACTGGATCCTTCATTTTTGAAATGTCCAGTGGAAGTTTGCACAATAAAAGTCCTTAAGAAAAAAAGTGAGGGTCCCCAGGGAAAACCAGAGTTAAATGACTGGAACTCATGCTGGGTGGCTGGGGGCTGGGCAGAGGTCTCCCAGCCAGGCTCCTGCTGTGCTTTCAAAATATTCTCTTCAGTACTTAGTCCCAAGTAGGCACTGATGACAGCGCAAGCAGGCCGCAGAAAGGCTTTGCAGGACCACGGATCCTCCGTGCCTGTGTCATATATAGAAATGTTGTAGATCCCCACTTTACACGGACTTCACCCAACCAGATGAACTGCAGGAAGCCAAGGCGAAGTTCATTTACTGAGGGGTTGTAAGCAGCTGTTTCTGACTCTTATTTACAAGCCCTTCGGAATATGTTCAGATTAGCCCAGCCTTTTTAGAGGCGACAGAGATGTGGGGAGAATTCTGCAGAATCACAGTCGGGTGAGAAGCCAAGACGGTAGCTGAGGCCAGTCTCCAGCCTTCTAAGGCCTTGTTCTTTGCTCAGTGGCTGAAGGTCAGACAGGGAGAGAGTCAGGTAATGTTTGGTAGGAGTGGACAGCATTCCAGCTCCCCGCCGCCTGTAGCCAGCTACTGTTCCCTGCCCATTTGCCCCGTACTTCCAGGCAGGTAGCCTGCTCTGTCATGGAAACAGTGTCTAAAAAGTGTCGGTCACATTTTTACCGGAAACCCTGAGCGTGTGAGTCAGGTGGTCTCAGGTTCCCCTACAAACATTTAAGCAACGTAGGCTCACTCCCTCAAAACCTGGGTCATATTGTAGACAAGCGAGGGCCACGTTTGGTAAAAGCAGTGGAAAATTTTAGTGGTTTCTCATGGTTTGGGCCCTGGGCCAACTTGATTCCCCTGGAGAGGTCCTAACCTTCCCAGGCCAAAACCTCAGACCCCCGGTTAATTTCAGGAAACCGGGACAGCTGGTATTCAGCGAAATGGGCCATGTGGAAGAGCTGCTTTTTCCCATTTGAACTCCAATCAGGAGAGTTGGAGCTACTCACCCTAAGTTTATATCCCAAATACCTACGATGCTGACCCATGTAGGTAGGAAGCAAGGGCTTCGTTGGCCTTTATAGCCGTCCGGAGAGCAACACATGGGGCACTGGGGAGCTGTTTGCCTCGCTGAATTTTGCTAATGTGGGAAGGGAAGTGATGGTTTTGGAATCAGACATTTGTCACGAAACAATGTCATCTCTCCTGACTTGTACACCGTCAGGGCCTCGCTCAGCCTCTGTGATGCTTTTCCAAACCCCTTCAGGCCAAATGCATCTGCACCCTTGTGTGTTCCCATCTCCATAACAGCACCCCATTTCATCTGTGTCTGGGGACCCAGCCAACAAGACCAGGGGTTTCCCAAGGCCAAGGGCTCTGTCTTACCCCTACAACACCCTCATTTTGGTGCAAGCAACTGACTCCTTCCTTGAGCCCTCTTACCACAGAGGCTCACCTTGGCTGTGACCAGGACAGGGCAGCTACTGCTGAAAAGGGGCATCTATCAGATGAGAATCTCCGCTGATGTGGGGAAGCTGTTCTGGCCTCGTAGGCATCTGCTTGTTGAAAACATCAACCTCCCCTTTTAGTCCCCTGCCCCAGCAAGCGGGCTTCCCCTTCCCTCTCTTCCATTTCTTTTACAGCCCGTCCCCCAAAAGGGAAAGTACAAAATCCTCTTACAAGAATATTCTCAGCAGCAGTGGCAGATCAAAGAACGTGCTTTAAGTTGGGTGTGAACCTTAATCTATATTCATTCCATTCTTAGCCATCTGAATTTGTCTGTCTGACCAGATTCCTTTATAAGTATTTGCACCAGGGAAATTTGACTTGCTGCCTTTTGAGTTATTGTGGATAAATGGGCTTTTTACTCAGCAAGTCCAGAACTTCCCATGCTCATCAACCAACCCTTTGTGAACACTTACTAAGTGTGCATCACGGTCCTGTACCTGGGCAATAAGATTACTAAAGTTTTAAAGTCAACTGAGAAAATAAATCAACATTCATGTTGGTAAGTTGATGGCATATACATGTATGTGTGCGCGCGCACATACACACATACAAATAAATGACACAGATTTATTTGAGAGCCATGATATTTGGTTAAGACTCAAGGCATTGTTGGGGAGGAAAGTGGGAGGCTTAGGTGTTGATACAGTAGGTGTTTCAAATGTCAGATTTCAATGGTAATGGGAAGGAAAGGAAAGAAGAAAAATGGCTCTTTGGACTATATCAATTCATCATTTTCCCTTTTGCAAACACTGAAAAAAGCGAGAGAAGCTGCATGCCTTTCCTTGAGAGGCGCCCTTTGGTTCTCAGAGATGAAGTTTGGTCTGATGTCAAGGTTTCTAAGGAAACGATGTATGCTTGTGAATAGCAAAGCAAATAGACATAAAACTTGAGTAAATCATTAATTCATTAATATTATTACTGATGGGATCTGGAGAGACTTACATATTCCCTCTTTATTCTAAGTTCTCAAAAGTTTTCTTTCATCGCACAGCAAACACTCGGACGGCCACTTCATGGAGAATCATCCCCTCTCGGCCCCACTCCAGAGGCGGAGGAGGGCTCGCTCCCGGATTTTAATGGATCAAAGAAACTGGCACACCAGGCCCGAGAAGCGTGCTTCGGGGGGCTTTGTTTTCCATTGGCGGCTGTGGTTTTTGTAGAGAATGGAAAATGCATTAAGGACAGTTTGACTTAAACACAAAAGCACCTTTTGGTTCAACAGATTTCAGTAGAGGCAAAGCCACCCTGCTTGACCCACAGTTACGTCGGATTTAGTGGTGCCTTTCTCAGTGGCCAGAGTTCGTGGCCCAGTGGCAGGGCTCAAGGGAGGTGGTGTGAGTCGCCAGCGGCAGGTGCTGCTGGGTGCAGACCCGGGGAAGGTCCATGCGCTGGTGGAAACCCAGGGGGCCCAGGCTGGGGCCAGCACGAGGCCAGAACGCCCCGGGAGGCTGCGCTGTGACTTCCTGTGATCCCAGGCCAGCCCCAGTGAGTCAGCATTTTCTCTCTGGTGCCCACCAGGCCTGGGGGTCACTGCAGAGGTCAGCGGGGGGTGAACTGTCCCAGCTGGGTTTCTCCTCGGCCTTCCTCCTGGATCCAGATCCCCTTCAGAAAACCCTCCCCTCAGGAACGGCCTCCTCTTTCTCTCAGGGTTGCAAATACCCAGCTGAACTGTGTTCACATCACTGCCCCCCAGGGAGCGTGAGGCTGGAGACAGGCCCCTGCCTGCTCGGCCAAGCCTGGGACAGCTGGGGGTTTGAACGGACAGCACCTGCCCGTGGGGGACTCCTGGAGCTGCACCTTCCCGGCTGTGTGACCTGAGCAGGCTGCTTCACCTCTCTGTGCCTTGGTGTCCTCCTCCACAAGCCAGGGAGACATGGCACGTCCCTTGAAGGGTTTTTGAGAGCATGGCCTGGGTGGATCTGCGGGTACTGCTGACATTACGACAGTAAGGGAAGCCGAGGCCCACAGAGCTGCAACCTGGCGGGCAACAGCCCCCCACCTGCCCGTTCTAGGTGCACGCGGCCTTCAGGGCCTCCACAGAACTTTAACTGAGGAGGCACCTCAGGCCTCACCCAGTCCATCCCTTCCCTTTTGGCCAAGGAGGATACACCCTGGGTTTCACATCACCCAGCAGATTTGGGGCATCTCCTCTGTTCTGGGGGTGAGCTCTCGCATGACTGAGATGAGGACCACCCAGTGAGATGCGTGACGGGGAGATCAAGCCCTAAGTATCTATTGTTTGAAAGGAAACAGTTGTCGCAGGGAGGAGCCATTGTGGAAGACAGGAAAGCCACAGCCACGGGCACGCGAAAGCCAGAGGTGCCTGGAACACCAGGTGGGAGCAAGAGGCACAGGCAGTTCATGCTGATGGGGCATAAGGGGCAGGACCAGGGAAGGCTTCCTGGAGGAGGTGGCTTTTGAGGCGGGTCTTGAGGAGCAACGAGAAGTTCCGAGAGGCCCAGGAAGCCAAGGGAGCAAGGCTGTGGATGTGAGGGTGCCCAGGGCACTCGTTTCCCCGGGTCCCGGGAGCTCGGTGGGATCAGCAGGAGGGAAAGAGGGGGCCTCTGTTTCCCCTTCCCCCTCCTCCCAGTCATACTCTGGGTCCTTGGAGGTCTATTTAGGAGAAAGCCGTTGTCAGACCCTAAGGTCTCTGGGGACAAACCCATCCTAACTTTCCTCAAACCCCTGGAACGGGGCCTGGGACATCCTGTGTGTTTTCTCTTCTCAGGATGGTGGGGACAGTGGCTCTCGGTGCGCTCGTGAATGTGGACTCACAGAACTTACGGTCTGTGGTCAGGACCTTGTATTGGGGCCAGGCAGGGGCATGGCCCAAGCTGTGCGTCAGCGTCACTGGAGGCAGTCCTGGGCGTTGGGCAGGAAGGGCTGTGGGAGGGGCCCCTGTCTCAAACAAGGGGGCTTGGAAGCACTGGTGAGAAGCAGTGTCCCAATTTCCCTCCTGAGCACACTGGCCCCTGCTCTGAGACACACACGTGTGGCTGCACCTTTGAAGGCCCATATGGGGCTTGCAAGCTGGGGAGGCCCAGAATGTGGGACCGTGTGGCCCATGGAGTCAGACGGGGGCTTAGTGTTTGTGGCAGCCACACTCAGCCTTGATGGCCACCAGGCATCATGTCTCCCAGTACCAGAATACTGTCTACACTCTCCCCATGCAGATTACTGTCTACACAGCCCATGCCCAGATGGGAGGAGGAGAGCAGGAGAGAGGGGCAGCACCGCCCTCCCCTTCCCGAGGCCCAGGCATGTTCAGAGCACTTTCACCCTTGAGAAGAGGCAGAGAGGTGCTCCTTTCCCTGCTTTGCAGATTGAGTTTCAGAGAGGTTAACCAACATGCCCAAAGCAACACAGCTAGGAAGAAGCTGCTTGGGCCCCAGAACCACGCTCTCTAATGCCCCGTGTTCTCCCACTCGTGCTCCCAGCCAACCTCACGTACCATCCTGATGTCCTTCTCTTCCAAGTAGCAGAAAAGTCTGGGCTTAGTGGACCTCGCACATTCTGGGGCCACACTGGGTGAGGCCCAAGGGGCAGCGGCCCTGGAAACGGCGGTGGGTGTGAGGTCTGACCCGGGCCCCATCTGTGAGATGGCGCTGCGGCCTGTGGGCTCGGACAGAGGGGCCTTCAGCAGTAGGTGGAGGAGACGGGGCGGGAGTGAAGTCTGTAGGAACGTGGCAGAGGTGGGGCCTCATAGGCTCTGTTGTCCTGCTCATGTAAGTCACAGATTCCAATCTGTGTTCTAATCTGGCACAGCAGTAGCATGGAGCCCCATGGTGTGAGGGGCAGCCACGTGGGATGGCCACCCCTGGATGAGGCCAAGGTGTGGAAAGGAAGGCTGGCTCCTGATTTAGTGAACAGCCAGGTCAGCCAGGCAATGGAGATCCTGACTTGGCAGTTTGGGGTGGGCCCAGATGGTGTGATCTCAGCCAACTGGACTGGCGACAGATCCTGAGGCTGGGGGTCTGCGGACAGCACCCCAGGCCTTGATCCAGGGCTGGTGCTGGCCCTGGTGGTGGCTGCGCTGAGCGCTGCTGGGCCCGGGGAACAGGCCAGTGGAGTTCAGTGTGGATACCACGTCTGGGGCACCGAGGAAGCAGTGCTGGGCTGTGGGGCTAGACGCCTAGTGAGTGCAGTTATCTTTCCTCTCCAAAGAGTCATTATTAAGGACTAAGTTCCTGTTCATTGGCTGCCTGCTAGGCCCTTTGGTGAACCCGTTCACAGCACATTCTCAGAGCTCCAGCCACTTCAGAATCATAAATCACAGGGTTCTGCTCAGCAATCAGATACAGAGATCAAATCAGATACAGAATCAAAACCCACTCCTTCCTCCTATCCCAGGAAGGCCTGTCTAGTGTAGACCCAAATGTAGAAAGATGGAAATGGGTCTGTCTGCATCCTCTCCTTTCCGTGAAATGCTTTTTACTTTGACTATTGTTTTTAGATTCAATATTTCCATTGTCCTGTTCATAAACGTAACAGGTTCAAATCTGTGTTGTAATTTTGTGTAGCAAAAGCTCCCCTGGGTGGGAGTCCTGTGTTTTGCGTGGTCCTGAGAAAGGCCCTGATGGGTGAAAAATTAAAGACGAAGGGGGTAAACTGAGGAAACACTGCAGACCTCTCTGCAGAGGTCCCACATTCCACCTGTGTTACTACCCCCGTCTGTGTGTTGACAGCTCCCGAACAGATTCTTCCCCAGGGGGGTCAGCCCGCACACAACATGAATGGGCTCGTTTTATATCAGAAGGCTGAATTTTAACTGACAAATTGGACAGGTTCCCTAAGGCAAGGGTTACTAGGTTTTGTCATTCTCACTAAAAATGTGATTTATAATATATTCTTATTTGCTAGACACTCCTGTTCTCTGGAATGAAGGCCTAGCACAGAAACAGGAGGTCTACTTAATATCTTGACCCGAAATAACAGTCTGTTCCTCCAGTCTCTGCAAGCATATAAACAGATGTGCATAAATCAAGATTTGACAGAGCCAAGTGAGTTTGATTTCATTAAGTTTTAATGGTAGTTTAAGCAAACATTTAAAATACAGAACAGAGCAAGTGTAACCCACAATTTCCTTTAGAATTTTGTATTCTAAAGGAAAAGACCTAAGAATCTGGTGAAAGAGATTCTATTTCCTCTGCTACCAATTTATAAAAATAAAAACAGCATTTGTTTCCTCCTTAAATACTGTGATTTTTATGAATCCAGAATCAGTCGGATATCAGAGAGCCACCCACGCATTCAGCCGTGCCTCCTCAGAGGTCCTTTGTGAGAACAGCACACAAAACCATCAGGGCGGACCACTTGGCTCCTTGAAAGTCAGAGTTAAAAGTTGCAAACTCATTTTGCCCGAGATAACCAGAACTGCTCTAAGCTGTCTAAGTGGGCAGGAATGGATTTGATCTCTGTATCTGATTGCTGAGCAGAAGTCAAGAAGCCAATTTTTCAACAATGTCTCCATATCATGAAACTTCCTAAAAATCTTCAAGGGGGTAACCTGAGCTTGTGAAAAACGATCCTGAATGTCAATAGGACAAAGCTTCCCTTCCAAGATGTAATTAGGGGAGCTTGGAGCACGCCTTTCATATTTTACTTGACAAGCATCTTTTCTCTTTGTTCTGCCTGCTCTGGAGGGCTTCGGCTGGGCTTCACCATTTCTTTGTTAAGAGGAAAGTTTTTTTAAAAAAGTATGTATAGGAGGGTAATCATTTAAAACTGATTCCATTGCATAGGAATGTTCATTTTACCCAATATTTTGGGGTGTGAAAATAATAGTGGTTTTTCTAGGTAATACATGTCTTTTATTTAATGCATGTCTTTTATTGAATGTGTAAGTTCTTTGTTCAGAAACATTTAAGGACATACTGACCATGTAGGCAAAGGATTGCTAGGGAGGCTGATGTCTGTCATCTTCAGGTTGCACTAAGAGACATCCGGGGCATGGACCCCAAGAGCCCCGGTGGACCTGAGCTGGTCGGGAGTTCTGCACCACGTCACAGCAGAAACACAGCAGGACAGCGACGAGGAGGGTCCGCAGAAGGGACTCTCACGCGGGGCTCCGCAGCCTCTGCACCAGCGCGCTTTGGGGGGACGGTTCTTTGGGCGTGGGCGGTGGGGGCGGGCTTTCCCGAGCACAGCGCAGGGCGAGGCATCGCGGCCTCTGCCCGCCAGGTGTCAGTAGCGGCCTCCCTCCTCCAGGTGTGACACCGCCAAAGTCCCCTGAGGGGCAAAATCGTCCTTGGTTGAGAAGCACTGCTCTAAAGAATGCAGGAAGTTGGGCACATTTAGGCCCAAACGACAATATTTACAGGAAACATGAAAGCTCTTTGCAGGCATCTCAAAAAAAAAAAAAAAAAAGGATACTCGGAATTGCTTCAGAAGGCTGCTGAAGCAAGACAAATGGAGTGAAAGTGTAGAGAGGCCAATTTTGACTAAGGAACACGGAGAACCTTCTAGAACTGTTCAGCTCCCATCCCCAAGGGGCTTATGTTTAGACGGAGCTGGAATTCAGGGCTTTCTTCCAACAGATCTTTCTTGGAGCTCCGCTGCCAGCAAAGCATTGCTCTGAGAGCTGGGCATCCTGACGGGATTTAGGCTTCTGCCAGGGGCAATATCAAGGCTTCTTTAAGGTGGGCTTATGCCCAGGACTCTGCCCTTCCTCCGAGCTCACGCCAGTTGGCTGCGGGGGCCGGAACAGTGGAGGCAGGGGCTGTGCCTGGTGAGGCTGGGGGCGGGCAGAGGGTGGGAATCCCAGAACGCCAGAGCGGAAGAGGCCTGTCCCCGCTTCCCGGCAGACACACAGCTGCTGGCCTGTCTCTGGGCTGGTGTCTGAGCCAGGACTGGAACCCAGAGCCCTCCAGCGCGGAGGGAGGCGCGCCCCGGGAGGTAAGCACCTGGCCCGGGGCTCCTTGCTCTTAGTGTCCCGAGCTCCACAGAAGCGCCTCCGTGAGCCTCGTCTGCAGGGAACAGTTCCCCAGGCGTCCACTAGGTGTCACTCTGAGGTCTCGAATGACTGCTTGCTGGTGCCCCAGACAGAGAAAAGCTTTTTCAGACTTTTGACATTTTCCTCTCCATCTCCTGCACCAACATGCCAGAATTCTCCATGACAGGTAGTTTTACTTTTCTGCTAAATGGTCTTCTCTCCTCTCAGTGACCTTCCTCCCCTTTCTGGGGACCTTCCATCGCCGGTGTCCTGCCACAGTGCTCACAACCCCACAGTATGGCCCCGTTAAAGCGCCTGGAGGGCGCTGTGGAAACGCCCCCTGCGAGAGCTGGCAGAGCAGGAGAGGCCAGCCTGGCCTCGTGAGCCTCCTGGGCATGCCCCTCCGGCAGCAGCGTGGCCCCCGACCCTTCAGGGGTGGCCCCGGAACTCCTGCCCCTTCTATCCAGGAGCCCTGGGTAGCTCCCACCTCCTATTCCCGTCACCGCACAGTAAAGCACATGGTAGGGCAGAGGGTGTTTGTGGTCGATGTCATGGAAGGAAAAGCAGCAAAAGAAACAGTTTAAACGTAAATAACTGAGACAAGGGGACACTTTCAACACCAATAACAATTCTAATCAAAACAGCGTAGAAGGGAGGGAGTGGGTGTCCGCATAGGGGATGAATTGGGGCTGGCGAGGGGCTGGCTTGGACGGCCTTGATGGGGCATAAGGGGGCTTGGAAGGGGCATGGGGGCACCCCAGGTGTGGGAAAGGCATCTGCTATGGCCCGGAGGCAGAGACCAGAGATGCCTGTACAAAGCAAATAGGGCCTTTTGGCTGGAGAGGGGCGGCCAGGGACTCCTGTAAGTTACAGGAGCTGCTCCAAACCCCCGCCTGCCCTGGTCTCACTTCCCGTCCCACGCCGTGTACCCTTGTCTCCTCTTCCAGAAGCCCAGGTAAAACAAATGGCTAAACCATCAATTACTTAACAGTTTTTCTGGGCAGTACTGCCTGTGGTGGTGGCGTTTGTGTGCAGCATAAAAATAACCGAAAACAAAGTTGGGAAGCACAGGTGCTCTGGGGGTGGGGGTGGGGGTCACTCTGTGGATGCAGCCCAGACACCAAGCTGCATGAACATTGTAAGAGAGCATTGTGAGGGAGACAGAGACCTCTGTGCATTTGGGGGGAATATGTGGGCATTTTTTTAGGTAGTGGGGTGAATATGTAAGAGGTCTGATAATGATAGCTAAAATTTATTGAGCACTTAGTATATGACAGACACTGTTCTAAGAGCTTCCGCACCCTCTCACTGGATGGTCACAGTTACCAGATGAGGTGGTCCTACACCATTGTCCTCGCTTGCCTTTCAGCTGTGGAAACGGAGTCACATCGAGGTTACATTACACGTCCAGGGGGTGCGGCCAGTGGTGCTGATGGCAGAGTCTGGGCACAGGAGCTTGGCCCCGGAGCTGCTCTCCCAACCACAGCCTCTACTGACACACTGCACTGTGAAGGTTCTGAGCGATATGCATAAAACAGCATTTAAGGAAGAGTTTTCTCCTCAGACCCAGACTGAACGGGGTACATGCCGGCAGTAGGCACATATTAAGAAGCCTGGGACAATAGTCAGCCAGCTTACTGGAGACAAAACATCACTGTTTGCAAAGCATCTTCACATATGTAACCATATCTGATTCTCCCAACAGCCTTGAGCCACGGGCAAGACAGACATCAGTAACCCCATTCTACAGATGAGGGCAGTGAGACTGGGCTGCTAGCTGGACGGCCAGTCAGGGACGGAGCAGGGCTTGCGCTGGCCCAGAGCCTATCCCACCATGCAGTGCCCTCTGGGTAAGGCTGCAGCTGGAGGTGTCTGACCAGAAGGAGCCTTGATCGCATGCATCGTGTGCCTACTGTGCTTCAGGTACGATAACAGCTTATCTCAACCAATATTTACAATATCCCCTGTGAGGTATTGTTTTTCTCGATTTACTGAGGCGGACAGGAGTGGCTTGTCTGAGGGCCTCCACGGGGCTGGCAGAACCACACCGGAGCTAGAACCCACTTCAGTCTGACTGCGAAGTTGTGCAGTTTCCACCCCATCTGCCGGTTTCTTCCCGCTTGTGTCCTGGGTACCCCCACCCACCATGGATTCAGCCCTTTCTCAACCCTCACTTTTCAGATCTGTGCTGCCATTCATGGCTCTGAAAATTGCAAGAAGGGGCTTAGCTTAGAACCATTATGGACAAAATAATTCATGAGGATTCATAAGAGACTGGACGGTGGGAGCAGAGCCAGCAAAGAAGAAAGGGAAGTGAATGACATTAAAGCGGAGGACTGGGAAGACACTGAGGGTGGTCAAACAAGGGAAGGACTTGGTAGAAAGGAAGTAAGTTCCACTTGAGAAATACTTAGTTGTCAGCGCTGGTGGGACCTCGTTCGCATGCTAGTGGAAGGCGGGCCTGAGGGTAAGAGGCGGGCAGAGATGCACATCTGTGAGTCATCTGCGGGGGGCAGTGCCCCAGGAACTGGGCACCGAGGTCCCCGGAGTGGGGGACATGCCTGAGCAGAAGAGACGGGAGGGGCTGCTGGTCCGTGCATGGCCCGGTGGCCTCGACCTCGGCTTCCCTCTGGCCGCCCACACCCTGGGCCTTGTCATCACGTGGACTGCACCCTGGGTGCCACTCCCTGACCGCAGCTTCCGACGCTGCCCATCCTCTCGCTCCTCTGAGCCACCACATCCCCACTGACCTCAGCCTCACCTCCAATCCCCGGCCTTTCCCTCGTGGGCCAGCACTGCCTGCACCCCATCTCCAGCCTCCAGCCCACACAGGACATCCTCCCAGCCAGCCTCCTGCCAGCACCCTCTCCCCCGCCCCCGTGTCCTTCCTCCTGACCATCCGGCCAACCTCGCCAGGGGATTCGCACAGCACCTGTCTGCTCCAGCCCCCACGGTCTCCTGCACCGGATGGAGGAAGCCCCGCCGAGGATGTCGGGCCCACAAAGCCATGGGGAGCGGAGGCAGCTGCTGGCACCACGCAGCTCCACCTCCTCCCCTTCTTGGCGTCTGTTCCAAACCTGCAGCATCCACCCCCTGCCTTCGGTTCACGCAGGAAATAGGGGAGCCTGGAGAACGCCATGACCCTGGCACCCCCACCTGTCGGGATCTCTGCTCTGTGTTTGCACATGCTAGATGCTTCATTACTGTGCTGTCTCGCTGACCCTCGTGACCGCCTCCCTCCGTTCTCATTTTACAGATTAGGAACCAGAGACTCCGTGACTGGCCTCCGGTTCCACCGCCTGTACGTGGTTAAAGGAGGCCTTGTGCCTTCAAATGTGTGCTCTTCCCCCACAGAGCCGGGGCCTGTGCTAGATGCTAAAGACTGGGCGGCAACCAGGAGAGGCAGGGCTCCTGCCCTCATGAAGCTAACGTTTTAGGACAGGCAGACAACAAGTAAACGAATTCAGACCGTGTAAGTGCCAGCAAAGGAAGATGCGGAGTTCAACGACCAGAACTGAGCAGACTGGCTTAGACAGGGTGGGCAGCGGAGACCCCGAAGGGAAGGGGGTCGTGGCCCCCTGTCCTCACTCACTACCGGCTCGTCGTCCGCCTCCCCCGGGCTCTGCATGGACACCACTGCCAGCCAACCAGCCCCCTGACACCTGGAGCAGGTGTGCTCTGTGTGCTGATGAGCTCAGGGGGCTGAATTAGTGAGGCCCTCACGTGGGAGGGTGGTGGGGTGTGTCTAGGAAACAGGTTCCTAGGGGCTGGGCCCAGTAGCTGCCTTCCTCCGTGATTGGTGGAAAGATGACCCTGACTGCATGGGGGCGGGTTAGTTCCAGCCCCTCCGAATCCTGTCCCGGGATGGGTCCCAAGGTGCTGGGAACAGCTATCTGGGCGCAGGAGGCTTACTGGGAAGTGCTCCTGAGATCAACGCCTGCAGGGAGGGAAGGAAGCAGGACCGGGGGAGGGGAAGACCGAACATTTGAAGAGGCGGTAGGCAGGTCAGCTTCCGCGTGTGGTTGCCCACGCATGGCCTGGGCCCTGCCCCGGGGTGGAGCAGCATGTGACACATATGGGCATTAGCTCGGGACACAAAGCTCTCTTTTCTTGGTGCCCATACTCTTAGGTCCATTCGCATCTTCTTCCGCAGATCTTGTTCCCAATTTTCCAGTATTTCTTCTCTCAGACTGTGACCAAGCCGACTTCGGCTCATTGGTCTCCATCTGTTCTAACCGTGGGTCACTCCTCTCTCTGCCACTCTAAGCTCAGCCCCTTAAAATTTCATCTCCCTCTGTCTTTCAAAGCTGCCCCTGGATGGTGCTGCACTACAGACACGTTCCCCTTTAGGCTCGCACCTACCAAAGGTGGTGAGCAGAATAACGGCCCCCAAAAGACGGCCCCGTCCTAATCCCTGGAACCTGTGAATATGTTTAATTACATGACAAGACGCAATTAGGGCTGTAGATGGAATTAAGATTACTAAGCAGTTGATCGTGAGATAGGAGATTTTCCTGAATTATACAAATGGGTCCAGTGTGATCACAGGGGTGGTTATAAGTGAAGGAGGGTGGCAGGAGTGTCACAAACGGGGGGCGTGATGGAGGCAGAGGGCCTGAGGGATGGCACCGTGAGGAGGACACTAGCCTTCAGCCCTGTGCTGCTGGCTTTGGAGATGGAGCAGGTGCTGTGGGCCCAGGAACGTGGGTGGTCTCTACAACTTTCCTTAGAAAAGCCAAGGAAACAGATGCTCCCCTGGAGTGTCCAGAAGAAATGCAGCCCCGTCCCTGTCAGCACCTCGATTTTAGCCCAGGGATCCATTTCAGTCTTCTGAACGCCAGAACAGTAAGACACTAAATTTGTGTTGTTTCAAGCCACTCAATCTGTGATTTGTCATAGCAGCCACTGGAGGCTAGGACCACACCAGGCGATCCCATCTGTGAACCAATGTGGCTATTTTCCCTTCTCCATCCAATCAAAAGGGGCTCCTGTCCGTGTAGACAGAGATGATGAGAGCTTAGGGACTTATGGACAACCATGCTTTTCTTATTGTTGAATTTTTTCACTCGCTATCATTATATACCTTTTAAAGTGTATAGTTTGAACAGTTGTGGTGACTGTGTATAGACGGGAACCACCACCACAGCCGTGACAGAGGAGAGCTCCCTTACCCTGACACGGTTCCTCAGGCCCCTCCACACGCCCCCCTCTCCCCTCTACTTGCCACCTCTGTTGCTATAGTTTTGCTTTTCCTATAATTTTGAAATTATACGGTACACAGTCTTTTGTGTTTGAGGTCTGTCACTTAGCATGATGTGTCTGAGATTATCCACATTATTGCTTGTGTTAATGGTTTGTTTTTTTATTGCTGAGTAATATTCCTTGTGTGAGTATGCTATCATTTGTTTATCTATCAATAAATGGACACTGGGGTTGCTTCCCAGTCTGGGGCTGTTATGAATGCTATCAATGAACATTGTGTATACATCTTTGTGTCGAAAGACATATACATATACTTTGTGTATATGGAGATGCTGGGACATGTTGTAAGTGTATGTTTAATATTGCCCTGTTTTTGTGAAGTAGCCAAACCCATTTGTGGTCTCACAGCAACAAGTAGGAATCCCAGTTCCACATCATCGGTGACTTCTTTGAACTTTGGTCCTTCTAATTAATGGGTGCATTGAGGTAGGTGTTTCCCCTTTGTCCTAATTAATGTGTGCCTATTGGTATCTCACTGTTTCTCCTTTGAAATACTTTGATGCTTTTGTCAAAACCAGTTAATCACATGAGTGTGGGTGTATTTCTGTGTTCTCTATTCCATTCCATTTCTATTCTACGTACCAGTTCCACACTGTCTTTATGAATGTAGCTTTAAAGTTAAGTCATGAAATCAAATAGTTTACATCCATCAACTTTGGTCATCGTTCTCAAAATTGTTTTGGATATTCTAGGTCCTTCATCTTTTCATATAAATTTTAAAATCAACTTGCCAATGTCTTTTTAAAAGTCTATAAAATTTTAATTGGAATTGCATTGAATCGATAGATCAATTTGAGGAGGGCTGACGTCTTAACAATATTAAGCCTTCCAATCTATGAACATGTCACGTCTATTCACTTAGGTCTTTTTCAATTTCCTTTTGTAATGTTTTGTTATTCTCATTGTACAAGTATATACATCTTTCATTAAATTTAGTCCTAAATAATTCTGATGTTATCGTAAGTGAAGTCATTTATTAAATTGAATGTAATTTTTCATTGCCACTATATAGAAATACAATTGATTTTCATATATTGATCTTGTATTTTGTAACTTTGCTATATTCACTTCTTAGTTTTGGTAGTGTTTTGATAGATTCATTAGGGTTTTTTTTCTTTATTAAGGTATCATTGATACACACTCTTATGAAGGTTTCACATGAAAAACACTGTGCTTACTACATTCACCCACATTATCAAGTCCCCCACATACCCCAATGCAGTTGTCCATCAGTGTAGTAAGATGCCAGAGTCACTACTTGTCTTCTCTGTGCTACACTGTCTTCCTCGTGACCCCCCCCTACACCATGGGTACTAATCATAATACCCCTCAATCCCCTTCTCCCTTCCTCCCCACCCGCCCTCCCCCACCCCTCCCCTTGGGTAACCGCTAGTCCCTTCTTGGAGTCTGTGAGTCTGCTGCTGTTTTGTTCCTTCAGTTTTGCTTGGTTGTTATACTCCACAGATGAGGGAAAACATTTGGTACTTGTCTTTCTCCACCTGGCTTATTTCACTGAGCATAATACCCTCCAGCTCCATCCATGTTGTTGCAAATGGTAGGATTTGTTTTCTTCTTATGGCTGAATAGTGTTCCATTGTGTTTATGTACTAGGGTTTTTTATATACATGATTAAGGAGTCTGCAAAAAGGGCTTTTTTTCCTTCTTTCTTAATTTGTATGTCTTTCATTTCTTTTTCTGGCCTTGACTAGGACTGTCAGTAAAATGGTAAGTAGACATAGCAAGAGCAGACATCCCTGCCTTGTTCTTGATTTTATGTAGAAAGCAATGGGTCTTTTATCATTGAATTTGATGTTTTGTGTCTGTTTTCTGGTAGATGCTCTTAATCAGCTTTTGAAAGTTCCCTTCTATTATTAGCTTTTGAGGAGCTTTTGCCAAGGAAGTATACTGAATTTTATGTTTCTACCTGCATTTATTGAAATGATCATATGACTTTCTCTTTTATTCTATTAATATGGTGAATCATATTGATTGAGTTTTGGATGTTAAACTAATCTTGTGTTCCCAGACTATGCCCCACTTGATCCTGATGTATTATTTTTATATATGGTTTGATTCATTAATCTTTTATTAAGGACTTTTATATCTATGGTTATGAGGGATGTGGTCTGTAGTTCCTTCTTCTGTGGAGGTCTTTGTTTGGTCTTGGAATCAGGGTAATACTGGCCTCATAAAATAAGTTGGAAGTGTAACACTCTTATTCTCTGAAAGAGTTTGGGTAAGATTGATATTCTTACTTAAATGCATGATAGTACTTACTGAAGCCATGTCACTCTGGGGTTTACTTAATGGGAAGATTTTTATTTATAAATTCAATTCATTTAATTGATATTAGGTCATTCAAGTCTTATATTTTGTCTTGGATGAGTTTTGGTAATTTGAATCTTTCAGAGAATTTGTCCATTTCATGTAGGTGTTCACAGTTTATCGCCATAAAGTTGTTCATAACATGCCCTTATTATTCTTTTAATGTGTGTAGAACCTGTAGTAATGTCTCTTTTATTCCTAATATTGGACATTTGTGTCCTCTTTTCTTAATCAGTCCAACTAGAAGCTTATCCATTTTATTACTCTTCAAAGAGCTAACTTTTTCTTTATTGATATTCCACATTGTTTTTTTTCTATTATTTTATTTATTTTTTTCTCTTATCCTTATTATTTCCTTCCTTTTTCTTGCTTTGGGTTTAGTTTGGTCTCTTTTACTAGTATCTTAAGGTGAAAGCTTAGCTAATGTATTTGAGACCTTTCTTTTTTTACCAATCTAGATATATAAGAATACATTTTCTCCTAAACACTGCTTTTACTTTATTTCATATATTTTGATAGGACATTTTCATTACCACTCAGTCCAAAACTTTTTTTAATGTTTGTGATTTATTTTTTAATCCAATGATTACTTAGACGTTTAAGTTTCTCAAATACTTGCAATATTTTCCAGGTTATTCTATTTTTACTGACTTCTAGCATAATTCCACTGCAGTCAGAGAACATACTCTGTATTATTTCAATCTTTATGAATGTATTATGACTTATTTTATGGCCCAGAATATGGTCCTACCCACATGCACTTGAAAAGAATGTCCATTCTATCATTGGTGTCATTGTATAATATTAAGTAAAAAATGTTGAGAACATTGTTCATATATTGTATATCATTGTTAATTTTTCTTTATTTGTTCTAGCCACTGCTAAGAGAGGACTGTTAAAATTTCCAGTTATGATTGTGGAATTGTCTGTCTCCCTTTAACTCTGTCAATTTTTGCTCTGTGTATTTGAAACTTTCTTATTGGGCAAATACACATTTTTGACTTAGTGTCTTCCTGAAGAATTTGCTCTTCCCTCATTGTGAAGTGTCCCTCTTTATCCCTGGTAAAAAATTCTGTCTTGAAATCCATTTTTATCTAATATTAACATGGTCATTCTGACCTTCTTATGCTGATGTTTACATGGTTTGTCTGTTTTCCATCCACTAACTTTCAACCTGTCTTTATATGGTTGTCTTTAAAAAAATCCATTCCAACAATCTTCAACCTTTAATTAGAGTGTTTATTTCATTATCTTTTACTGTAATTATTGATGTGGTTGGGCTGGGTCCATCATTTTATTTTTGTTTTGTTTATCTCATCTGTCTTTGTCCCCTCTGTTGCTTTTTCATTCAGAATGGTTTCTAGAATTCCATTTCAGGTTTCCCGTTGGCATCTTACTATGCTTCCTCGCATTTTTCTCAGTTGTTGCCCCAAAGAATGCGGACTACAATATGCAATACAGGTCAGTACCTCCTCTGTCTCTTTGTTTTTGTTGTTACAGTTAATACACCTACATTCGTTATAAACCTCACAAGAAAATGATATACTTTTTTGCTATAAACCATTATGTGGTTTATAAAACAATTAGGAAGGAAAAGCAAAAAGGAAAAAAGTGGTCATTTGCATTCACCAGATATTTATCATTTCTAATACTCTTCAGTTTTTCTGAGGACTTGAGCTTCTATTTGCCATAATTGCCTCAGCCCACAGAAGTTTCTTCCGCATTTCTCCAGGTGCAGTTCTGGTGGAGAGGAATTCTTAGTCACATTTTATCTTAAAATATCTTTATTTTGTTTTCATTCTTGAATGATGTTTTTTCTGGATATAAAATTCCTGATGGACAGCTTTTCCTTCAGTGTTTTCACGAAGTTGTTCCGCTGTTTTCTAGCCTCCATGGTTTCTAATAATTCAACCATTATTCAGATCATTGCTTTTCTGTATGTTATTTTCCCCTTGACACTCCACGTGGGTTCTTTCTCTTTGATTCGCAATCATGTGCGGTGTCTTGGCATAGCCTTGTTTGTATTTACTTTGTTTGGTGTCAGTTTAACATTTATATTGCAAATTTCTATCTCATCAAATTTAGAAAAATTTGGCCATATTTTCTTCAAATACTTGTGTGTGTCCTGTTCTCTCTCTTCTGTCCTTCTGTTATTACAATTACACTTATATGTGAACATCTGGTATCTCCTTTCAGGTCCCTGAAATTCTGTGTATTGTTTTTTCCCCCACTGTTTTCTTTTTCTGTTATCTTTGGAAATGTTATTTCTCTATTTATCTATCATCAGTCTGTAATTGATCTGTTGATCTATTTAACGATGTATCTATCAATCTATTTGTCTCTTCTCAATCTCATTCTCTCTTCTGTCAGTCTTTTTCAGACCTACAATTTCCATTGGTCCTTTTTGCCTGTTCAAATTTCTCTGCTGAGACTGGCCACTTCTCTCTTGAGGTTTTTATTCACTAAAGTCATGTTCTGTTTCAACTCATTGAGTTTTGTTACATTCGCCTTAAGAGCTGTTTCTGTCCATTCTAACATCTAGCTCATTGCACGGATGATTCCGCTGATTTTCTTTCCTCTTGAGAATGTGTTCCATTTTCTTGTTCTCTGTATTTCAGGTAACTTTTGCAGTTCATCCTGCTATTATGAATATCAAGTTGTAGGGATTCTGGATTGCGTTATTTTTTCTCTATTGAGTGTTTGTTTTAGCAGGCAGTTTTCCTGTGTGGCTTGAACTGTTTATAATGAAGGGCTCAATACCAGACAATGTCAATACCGGTGGAGGAATTCCAAATTCAAGCAAGAGGAATGAAAATAAAATTTGAATATTGTTTGGTACTGATCCACTCAACAAAGCTCATTTCATATAAAGCAGTTCTGGCCTTGCAGGTTGTTCTCAAAAGATTTCTCTTCCTTTCTGACTATCAGTGTTTTTTCTTTCTTTTCTGACCTTCAGGGTTCCGTGATCTTTGCTGTCGGGAAGTGTGAAGCAGGCAACGAGATCTCCCTGGGCCTGTGCCCACAGAGGTGGGGTTTTTTTCATTGCGGCAAAACACATGACATAAAGTTGGCTATTTTAATAATTTTAAGTATAGAGTTCAGTGGTATTAAATGCATTTTCATAATGTACAAACATCACCATCATTCATCTCCATAATTCTTTTTATCTTGTATATCTGAAACTCTTAAAAACAGCTTCTCATTCCTCCCTCGCTACAGCCCCTGGCACTCACCATTCTACTTTCTGTCTCTATGGTTTTGACTACTCTAAGGACCTCATGTAAGTATTTGTCTCCTTTGTGAATGGCTTATTTCATTGAATATCATGTCCTCAAGTCCTCGGGTGTCATCCATATTGTTGCATATCATCAAATTTCCTTCCTTTTTAAGGCTGAAGAATATTCTGCTGTATGGATATATCACATTTTGCTTATCCATTCACCCATCAATGGACACGTGGGTTGCTTACACCTTTTACCTGTTGTGAATAATGCTGCTGTGGACATGGGTGCACAGATAGCCTTTCAAGACCCTGCTTTCAATTCTTTTGGGTATATACTTAGAAGTGGAGTGGCTAAGCCATATGGTAATTTCATTTTTGATGTTTTGAGGAGCTGCCACACTGTTTTCCACAACAGCTGTACCATTTTACTTTCTGCTCAATAGTGCACAAGAGTTTTAATTTCTCCACACCAATATCAGTACTTGTCATTTTCTGTTTTTTTTTCTTTTTAATAGAATCCATCCTAATGGGTGTGAGGTGGTATGTCATTGTAGTTTTATTTGCATTTCCCTACTGATTAGTGATGTTGAGCATCTTTTCATGTGCTTATTGGCCATTTGTATGTATCTTCTTTGGAGAAATGTCTATTCAAGTTCTTTGCCCATGTTTCAATCAGGTTGTTTTTACTGTTGAGTTTTAGGAGCTCTTTATTTATTTTTTATATTAAAACCTTATCAGTTATGTAATTTGCAAATATGTTCTTCCATTCTGTGAGCTGACTTTTTACTCTGTAGGTAGAATCTTTTGTTGCACAGAGTTTTAAAATTTTCATGAAGTTCAGTTTGTTTATTTTTTTTTCTCTTGTTGCCTGTGCAGAGGTGGCATTTTGAGAGATCTGGGAGCATGAGCTGGGGTACCACAGGGCAGAAAGTCCCTGGGTGCTGTCATGATGGTTTAGAGCACAGCCGTGTGATAAATATTTCATTCTTTATTTTAACCTGTGACACATTGTTGACTCTTGCTTCATGTTTTGGGTATTTGTTTAGATGAAGCTAAATGTCGACCATCTGTATTGCTTTTCATTCCTCCCTGTGTCTCTTACCTTCCACTTGGGATTGTTTACTTCTCTTACTCACACCCTTGTATTTCCTGAGCATGGATCTTTTAGCAGTTATTTATATTTTGCAGAACTTTGAAGATAGCATTGCACTATTTTAATGTTTATTGTTTCTTTAGAGAACCCAATGTCATCAGATCCTCATTCCCTTATAAATAAGTCAACTTTTCTTCCCTGTGGCTTATCAGATTTTGTCTTTTTCTGCAATTTCATTGTGATGTATCTTTATATAGATTTCTTCTTATTTCTTCTGCTGTGTATTCGTTGAGCTTGAATTTATGGTTTGGAATCTTTCATCAGTTTTGGCAAATTCTCAGCTATTAAGTATTGCTTCTGTCCCATTTCTCCTCTCCTTCTTAGACTCCAGTGATATGTGTTAGATGTTCTCAACCTATTTTCTGTGTCTCCTAGCAATTCACAAGGAATAATTTCTTCTGATGTATCTTCCAGTTCATTTATTCTCTCTTTAGGTCTAACCTGCTGTTAAATCCATCAAGTTCTTACCATGCTATTCTCTTTTTTAATTCCAGATTTTCTATTTCTTTCTTTATACATATGCGGTTTCACTTTTTATATTCCAGTTTTTGCTGGGGCTTTTGAATCATGTCCTATTTCTTTGGACATAACAAATATTGTTCTTTCATTGTGTACATCTGATCCTGCCATTATCTTAAGTCTTTGAGGGTTAGTTTCTATTGCATGTTGCCCCTGCTGGTTCTTCTCATAATGTCTTGTTTCCTTGTAGGCCTACTTATCTTTGTGCTATTCACCATATTTGAGGATTATTTATAGGAATAATTTGATACCTAAGATGCCATCTTTCTCCAAAGATGGTTTTCATTTGCTTCTTTCATTTGCCATATGTCTAAATGCACTACCATTCTGGGTGCTGCAGGTAGACACCTACCTGCTCCCTAGTGTTCCTAATTTGCTCAACTACCTAACAGCTTTCTACATTCTCGTCCACTTATTTACGCAATTTCTCCCCTATTTACTCAATTTCGTTCCATACATAGTTCAATGCTAATATTTATTGAGCTGAGCTAAATATATGATAGGCACTGGATTGACATGGACTATCTCATCAAGTCCAACCAACCACCTGATTAAGAAGGTATTATGACTACTCCACTTTACAAGTGAAAAACAAAAAGACTTAAAGAGCTGGTTACTTGTCCAAGGTCAGGTGCTAGGAGATGAAAGCAGGTTTGTCTGATGTCAGAGCTCATGCTCTTTACCAGAGATTGGCTAACCTTTCCTGTAAAAGACAAATAGTTAATATTTTAGGCTTCGTAGGTCACACAGTCTCTGTCACAACTATTCAGCTCTGCCACTGTAGCAACAAAGAAACCATAGACAACATGTAAATGAAGCAGTTGCCAGTAAAATGTATGGAAGTAGGTGGTGGGAAAGATCTGGCTCAGAGGCTGTACTTTACCCATCCCTGCTCTTAACTACACTATTCTGGTATTTTTTTTCCTTCTCTCTCCAAAGTTTTCAGTTCACCAAATATTTATAGCATTGCTTCTAAGCACAAGGCACTGAGATTGGTCCTGGATGGAATGAGGAAGACAGAATCCCTGCCTTGAGGGACCTCAGACACAGGCAGATGGTACATAAACACATCTATAGTATACAAGGTTGACTATGGAAAGTCAGTGCCAAAAGAGGGGCGTGGACTGAGCTTTTCCGACTGACACATGGTGGAGTAGGTGGCACTAGCATAAACTCTCCAGTGAGAGGATCAAAAGCAGAGATGGAAGGAGAAAGTGTTAGAGACAAGGACCCCACAGGAAAGAGTTTTCCTACCCATCTGTTACTCATCTTCTATTCTCTTTACCAGTATCCACCTATTTCCTCTCTCTTTTCCTTGTCCAAACCAGCACTTGGTCCAAACTTTTTTTGTCTTGCAATATACCAACTATCTCCCTTGCTTTCCTTTTTACCCCTTCCCTGATTTCCTTTCTTTTCACTTCTTGATTACTGAATCATTGCTGATCCAGTTCTTCTGTGGGCAGTTTATATCACGAATTTCATCTGAAGCTTAAGTCATGTATGTCAATGTGGTGGCATGTCCATCTATGGCAAACAATCACGTAACATCAAAAAATGCCATTTAGCCTAAGTGAAATATTAACTTAGTTCTGTCAGGTCCGTCAAGGTTGAAAATCCTCTAGTCAATTCCGGGCATTGAATAGCACGCACTCTGACCAATTTATATCCGTTTGTTCCTCATACTTGTCAATACTTTAATCTGTCCTATTAATCTCCTTTCTTATGTGTTTTCCCCCCCTTCCCTCTTTCCGTACTTTCTGGATTGCTGTACTTCTCCTGGAGTCATGCCATTTCCTTCCTCCTTTCTGAAAGTATCTTTTAAAAATATCATTTGTTCATTAATTCATCTAAAATGTATTGAGCCACCACCACATAGTGGGTCCTTTTCTAGGTGCTGGAATACATTCTCGCAGTAAACAAAATAGACCAGTAACAATAAACAAAATGGATAAGTAAAGTATGATTTAGAAAGCGTTAAGTGCTATGGAGAAAGGTTCTTGAGGATCAGGTATTTGGGTGTGGGTTACAATTTTAAAGACTCAGTAAGAGATCACTGGGGCGGACAGTTGAAGGAAGGAAGGGAGCAAACCATGCAAGTGTCTGCTGGGAGAGTGTGGAAGGTGTTCCACGTACAAGGAGAACACGCGTGAAGTCTTGAAGCAGGCGGGTACCTCCCCTGGCTGAGAACAAGCAGCCCATCGTGGTTCAGCACGAGGGAGTAAGAGGCCAGGTGATCAGAGGCTGGGGAGGAGGAGGGAGGCAGGCTATTTAGGAACTTTTCCATTGGGAGAATTTTGGCTTTTACCCTGAGTGAAATGGAAATCCTTCAGAGAGTTTTGGGCTAAGGGATATGTTGACAGATATTTTTAAAGAATCTGAAGTGTAGGGAGGCAAGAGTAGAAGCAAAGAAACCAATCAGGATGATACTGCAATATTCCAGGCAATAAACGTGAATATTAGGGAGAATGTTTACTGGAAGAATTGCAGCAGTTACTTTTGTTTTACAATTGAGGAGAGAAAACCAAGGCTAAAGTCTCTATCTATGACAATATATCTTACTATCCCCTGTTCCTCAAGGAAAAATTTGGGGATTTTGCTGTTAGTCTAAGGATTGATTGTTAAACGTTTTTAATTATCTTGGGTGCTGCTTGGTGTTTTGATGCTGGGCACGCAGTAGGCACACAGAACTATTTGCAAAATGAGTGACTATGTAGTCAGGTCAATGGGTAAGGCTGGATTACATATCCTCGCTCGATGTGCCTGATTCATTTTTCTAACGTATCTTTTGGTATTTGCTGTCTTTAAATTGTATTTAGCAAAGGACATAAAAAATGGCACATTATAAACGACCTCCTAGTCTTCAAATCTACATAGTATGTGTTCGCTCATTTTAAGTGGTCCCACAGCAGTTGCACAGTCCTCCATCACAGCAATTGTCACCTCTTTCAACAGGGCCTGCGTCCCTTCTGGGTGGGGAGCATCTGGCGAGCACAGGACTTGGCAATAATGCTTGTTCAAAGAAAGTATACGTGAATGATAAAGGGCAGGGGAAAGAAAAATGTGAGTTACCACTACCAGCCTGAGAACCATCTGATTCCCAGGAAATACATTCATTTCCCTTAGAAAAATATTCTTACCCTCCTGATGCAGAATTTAGCTCCTTTACTACTAATTTTATTTTAAGCCCTCGATGAGTTGGAGCAACGCGTTCTCCCCTACGTGAAGCGCCTGGGACGTGACCTGGCGGCGGTTCGTGGTCACTAAGTACTGGGAACTGGGCGTGCAGGCGGAGACTCGCAAGCTGGTGGCAGACGCCCCAGCTCCCAGGGTGCGTGCGGGGACACCGGCCACCCCGCACCCGCAGCAGGGTGGGCGTCCCAGCCCTCGGCTCCCTGGAGGGCCCAGCTCCACGACCGCACCCGCCGCGCAACGGGACTTCCGCTCGCGCCCCGCCCCGTAGGCGGGACTTCCGCCCGCGCCCCCGCCCGCGCCACGCCGGCCTCCTCCCACCCGGGGCGTGTCCTCGGTCTTCCGCCGGCGAAGGGCGGCCGCGGCGCGGAGGCGTCTGCGGGCGCGCTGCTGCCGCTCCCCCTGCTCCTGCTGCCGTGCGCCTCTCCCGCCCCCTCGTCGTCGCCCGCTCGGCCCGAGCTGCAGGCGGCAAGATGGCGGCGCCCAGGCCGCCCCCCGCCCGGCTGTCCGGCGTCATGGTGCCCGCGCCCATCCAGGACCTGGAGGCTCTCCGCGCGCTGACGGCGCTCTTCAAAGAGCAGCGGAATCGGTAACGGCCCGGCGGCGCGCGGCGCGGGGGATCGGGCCGCCCTCCTCCCGGGACCCCGGGGGCGGAGGCCTCCGCGGGCGGCCGAGCGCCCCGGGCCGCGCATCCGGTCCCGCGCCGGGGCCCGGGGGGCTGACACCTGCGGCCCGCCCGCCAGTGCGGGCGTGAAGACGGGCGCGGGATGGGGACCGTGACAAGGGAGCCCTTGGCCGCTGTGCGCCCGGTGTGTCACTTGAGCGCGCGGCTGGCGCCCCCGTAACGCGAGCTGCTGCTCTAGGCGCCGCTGGGCGCGGACCGCCGAGGCTGCCCCCGAGTCCCGGAGCATCTATTACACTGGGGCGGGGGGAGACGCGGTGCGGATGTGCACGGTGGGCGGTCGCGTGAACACCGGTCACCAAGCCCGGGGGCTGGATCGGCGCTCCACTCCGCCTGCCTGTCGGCCCAGGCTTGGCCCTCCGTGGGCCAGAGCTTTGTGGAGTGCGGAGTCACCGCTCAAGTCCCGCCTGCCGCTGGGAGGCCGGGTAGCCAGGTAAAAAGGTGCGCAGCAGGCTTTGGTCCCTGGCCATACTAGCTGTGCATGACTGGCCAGTTTCTCTAAGCCTTAGATTTCTTGCCTAAGAACGTAAATATAATCCGTAACTTCGTGCTGGATTGTACAGAGGAATACATGAAATAAAGCATGTGAAGATATAAAGTATGTGACGCCCTCAGTTAGTGCTTGTTTGATTTCTGGTGTTCCCTCGGCTTCAGTTTCCTCATCTGTTAAATGGGGTTGACCAGTACCTCCCTGGTAGGATTAAATGAGGTAATGTACATTAAGTCCTTGGTGCATACCTGACACATAGTGCTAAGTAAATGTTAGCTGATACTATTATCATTTAGTACATTTATCGACCTGTCCCCCATGTGCCAGGTTTTGTGCTAGGGGACGAAGTAAACTACAGAGTCCTCTGCTGGGAAGTCCTGTTCTGGGGAGCCTGCAGGCAATTTTGCAGTCATGGGGGTATGTACAGAGTAGAGGGAGCAAAGAAGAAAGGAACAGCTAGGCTTGGATTGGGCGCGGTGCTCTCTAGAGGTCTTCCGGTCTTTAGGCTAGACTCCTTCATCTGAGCACGTCTGCTACCTCAGATCCCCGTAGAAGTGTTAACTATTGAAAGTGCTTTAAGTTAGGACTCAACCCCTTGGGCTTTTTGGGAGATAGGTTAGTCAATGTGATACTCCCGCGAGATGTGTTTCAGTTACTGCTTCAGCACATCTGTACCAGGGCAGACCCTTCTTTTATGCAATTATCAGCCATCCGCCGTTTGTTGAGCATCTACTCTGAAACGGGTTCTTCGCTAAGGGCTGAGGGTGCAAAGATGAACGTGACATGATCCTGTTTTTTCAAGTGTGTTAGGGAAATTGCTGTGTAAAGAAATTGTAATGGGGGTCTAGACAAGAGGTAATGGGGGTCTGACACACAGGGAGCTTGTGGATCTGCCGGATGGGTTGGCAGGCCATGAAAGGCTTCAGATTGCTTGGTTGTGTGACTCACAGACAAGGGCTAATTGCTAAGATCAGTATATGCAAAGGGGCCATATGCTGTTTCTTTTTTATTTTTTGGTGGGGTCCCTGAGGATTAAGTGCAACAACATAGGTAAGGTGTCTTGGACAGAGGAGAAATTCAAACATCAGATCCCTTTTTATAACCTGTAGCATAAAATCCCGAGACCCTGAGCCAGTTTACAGGCTTTGATAGTCTTGTGAGGGGAGTTGATGGGGAACCTTGGAAGTTTTTTTCGAGGGAACAGCATGTTAAGATCTACATATTAGGTCTCTGGCTGCCATGGTGAGGGATAAATTAGAGGCAGGGGACTTTTTAAAAGCTGATGTAGAAGCCCAAGTGAAAGAAATGCCAAATGAGGACATTGTCTAGGGGGATGGATAGGAAAAATCCTGAAAAATTACCTGCAAGGTGGAATGGACAGGATTCAGGGACCCATTGGACTGCTGGGGGAGAACAGGAAATGAAGGCGGTTCCCACGTTGGGCTCTAGCTTTTCTAGGATACAATCCTTGTTCAGGCAGACTTTGGAGACCAGGGAAGGTGAACTGATGTGCAGGTCTTGGGATGGGGAGACATAGTTGTGTGGTGGTGCGGAGAGCTGTTGAGGGTTAGTAAGGACTCGCTTCCAGTCCTGTCCTGTCTGCTACTACTTCTCGTGTATCTTTGGGCAGACTGCCTGCCGTCCCTCAGAAGGGTCTCCTGGGGCATCAGGCCAGAGTCCAGCGGCTCTGAGAGGACCCCGCCAGTGCAGATGGACCTAGACGGAGGGTGGGCCAAGACAGGAGCTGAATGGGGCCTAAAGTGAAACCAAAGGAGGCCTCAGAGTGGCGAGCAGAAGACACCAGACAACAAAAACAGACCAAGGAAGGTGAGAAAGTAACTGATGGAACAGAAGATAAGCATCGTAGCTGAAGTAGTGTATTTTGTAGTCCTTCCAGGTGTTTGATGCTACAAAATCAGCTGCTCTCTGCGGTGGCTGGAGTAATGGAAGGAAGTGGCATGGAGTGGAAGGAACTATGGCTTGGGAATCAGCTAGACTAGGACAGGAATCCTGGTTTACCTCTCTGGACTTCGGATTTCTCATCTTGGAAGTGGGGGTGAAGCTGCCCACTTGGCAGGATTATTGTGAGAATCTGTAATGTTATATGTACAGCACCGTGTTTTATGCGTAGTAGATGCCATTGATTTACACCTGCTGTTAAAAAGGAACAGGGCTGTAAGCAACCAAGAACCCAACTGTGTTTAATCTCCTGCCTACAGAAGGCAGTGGAATCTGTATCAGAAAGATGATGATTTATTCTCATATTTGGGTTTCCAGGGCAAGGGATCCCAGGATTTCATTACAATTTTTAGCAACCCCCAAGTGAGGGGAAATTCTCATACTCCGTTGTAGTGGTCTTAGATATGTCCCTAAATCCTCTGATACTCTGTCCTTTGAGAGGAGGAGGTTAATTCCTCTCCCCCGAGCATGGGCTGAATTTAATGATCTGCTTTTAAATAGTAGATTTTGCCAGAAGGGACAGTGTGTGACTTCTGAGACTGGGTCCCATGAGGCATTAACAGCTTCCTCTCTGCTCTCTCTGCTCTCTGGGTCACTCACTCTTGCAAAGCCAGCTGCCATGTTGTGAGGACACTGAAGCATTCTTGTAGAGAGATCTGTGGTGAGGAACTGGGGCCTCCTGTAGCAGCCTTGTGATGAACCATCATGGAAGCGGATCCTCTCAGTCCCAGTCAAGCCTTCAGCCATGTGTGCAACCTCATGAGACCCTTTCCAGCCAATCCCAGATTCCTGACCCTCAGACCTGTGTGAGACCAACAATGGTATTATTTTAAACTGCTAAGCGTTGGCGTAATTTGTAATATAGCTACAGATCATTAATATACCAATCTAAATCCTTTGTGGTCTGGATCCTATAAACTACCTCTTAAATACTATCTTAATCATTCAAATCCATAGAAAATTGCTTATGGTGATAAATTGTCAGTACTAAGATAATAAGCTATTTTTTTTCCTGTGGAAGATAATTCTTTTAATTTTAAATGTGTTTAATTCTTTTTATTTAATGTACATATTTGCATCTTTAGCATTTATTTAACAAGTGATGTCTTTTCTTGCTGTGCTGTGAGTCTTTTCAGGTCATGTTAAATTCTTTCCGGACAAATACATTAAAAATTCTACTTTTGACCTTTTCCTGTAGGTTTTCTAAACCTTTAGTTACCTTTGTGATATGTCTCTCTGTCATCTATCTTCATGATATATCCAGACCCCCTGTTAGAGTGTAGAGCCAAGTGAGATGGTTGTCATACTGTACATCTCTGCTGTCCGTTAAGTAGCCACTAGCTACACATGACTATTTAAATTAGAAATAAGTAAAATCAATAATTCTGTTCCTTACGTGCACCAGTCACGTTTTAGGTACTCAGCGGCCACATGGGGCTAGTGGTTCCCTTACTGGACAGTGCAGAGATGGAGTAGTTAACTGTAGAAAGTTCTTTTGGATAGCGTTGCTCTGTAATTTATTTTTTCTGTAGAGTGGATTATGTTCTGGTTCTTGAGTATTCATGAAATAATGCAATGCTTGGATGCAGCTCTCTGTAAAGTCTTCTCATACTTACCCTGGTATCGCCTCGCTGCTCTTCCATCTGGTAAGCTTCCTTAATAAAGTGAGCTCAGCACATTCACTGTATCCCCAGCATCTAGCATAGTCTGGTAATTGTGGGTGTTCAGCACATTCTTGTGGAATTGCTGTTTGTATAGCTCGTTGTTCATTTGCATGCTTGGTCTTTCTCTTCCATACTCATGTAGGCAATAATTCTTTTCAGCTTCTGTCACTATGGTTTCTCCTTTAGTCTGTGTTTAGTCAAACCAGGTTCTTCTGTTGACTTCCTTCAAGATTTTACTCATCTTAATAAATAGTGAAAATACTTCTCTTCATATTTCTGAACCCCTTTACCATGTAAACTCCAGTTTTGTTTTTTTAAAAAAACAGAGTACATTCCAACGTCCTGTGTAGTTATTTATGTATAGTTCCAACATACGTTATTTATAGTGATTTCTTACTTATTTTCTGTCTCCTTCCAGAGTGGATTGCCCATGAAAACAAGAGATGTTTGGTTTTTTGTTTGGAATATCCTGTTTGGATAATCCTTACTGAATTTGATGTTTTTATCAGTTGGGGGAATTGTTAGCCAGTATTTCTTCAAATACTGCTTTGCACCTATTCTTTCCTTCTAAGACTCCAATTACATGTGTGTTAAACCTTTCAGTACATTTATGTGTCTCAGAGGCTTTTTTCTGTATTTTACATTCTCTTTGACCTTGTTTGAAAAATTTCTACTCATCTGCCTTCTAAGTCTCTAGTCCTCTTTTCTGCTAATCTACTCCATCATCTACTGTCATCCATTGTCAGTATCCATATGTCATCCATTAGGTATTGTATTTTTGAGGTAGTGTAGAATATCTGTTCAATTTTAAAAAATAGTTACTCTGTTGAAATTCATTTTATATTTATCATAATAGTGTTACTTTAAAGAATTTAAAAATATAGTTGCTCCAAAGAATATACCTGGTAATTTTCCATTGTCAGTTTTGTCCTCTGTATTTATTCACTTAGTCCTTGTGGGAATTATATGGAATTTATATATAAAGTATAAAAGTCATATGTATAAGCACTTTTGCCTTGATGGTTTGTTTATGGTTCATGATTGTAGTCAAGATAGAAACAGTAGCCAGGACAGAAAGAGTTTCTGTGTTCGTTCACCACGAGGATTTGTTCGTTATCCTTCAGAAGGTGAAACTGTTGAGAGTTGGACTTGATTAATGATTGTGCATGGAAACCCCAATATTGTTGTTAACAACCATTTCATCAATAAATAAGAGATGCCTTCTCGGCATGACTCTTGCGCTGTCACGCCTTGAGTCCCCTGGATGGTCCTTAAGATCTTCGACGAACAATCGCGTCTCTTCCCTCATCTGCGGGTCAAAGACAGGGAAGGGACCCAACAAGCTTTCAGGTCCCTGTTTGGGCGCCACTTGTCGGGTTTAAAAATATAGTTGCTCCAAAGAATATACCTGGTAATTTTCTATTGTCAGTTTTGTCCTCTGTATTTATTCACTTAGTCCTAACTTTTTTATTGAATGCTGAATGTTGTATATAAAAAATTGAGGCCATTTCCAGGTATCTTCCCTTTGCACAATATTTGTAAACTCAAAACCAAAATCAGTCTAAAAACTTTCACCAAATGATGGTAGAACAATTTGGTATCTAATTGGAATAAGAGAACCTTGACCCATACCTCACACCATTCACACAAAAACTATTTCTACATAGATCATAAAGGCTAAAACTATGAAACTTTAGAAGAGAGCATGGGAGAATATCTTTGTGACCTTGAGTGTAGTTAACTATCTTACGTAACACCATTCAAGAAAAAATTGACTTTATCAAGCTAGACTTCATCAGAATTAAAAACTTCTGCTCATCAAAAGGAACTGTTAAGAAAATGGAAAGGCAAACCACAGACTGGAAGTATTAGCAATACGTAATTTCACAAAGGACTTGTTTCAGAATATTTGAAGTGCTCCTACAGCTCAAGAAGACAGCCCACTTTAAAACTTGGACAAAAAACTATGTTTTACAAAGGAAGGTACAGTACATAAATGGTCAACAAACACGGGATAAAGTGCTCAATAGCTATGGCCGTTAAGGAAATTCAAATTAAAACAGCAATGAGTTCCTACTTCCTACTCTTTAGGATGCCTGTTACCAAAAAAGAAAAAGAAAAATAGTCATTGGCGATGATGTGGAGGAATTGGAAGCCCTGTACATCGCTGGTGGGAATGTAAGACGATGCAGCTGCTGTGGAAAACAGTTCGGTGGTTCTTCCAACCGCTGAGCATGGAATATGCCGCGGCAACTCGGCTCATAGGTGCGCACCCGAGAGAGCTGAGGCAGGGACTCCAGGCGTGCCGTTGCTCACTGTAGCGTTCACAACAGCCAAAAGGTGGGAATGAGCCAAGTGTTCAACAGATGAATGGAGAAACAAACTGTGTGTGTGTCTATTTGGAACACTATTTAGTCATAAAAAGGAGTGAAGTGCTGATACATACACAATATGGATGAACCCTGAAAACATGCTAGGTGAAAGAGGCCCCACATAAAAGGAAAAACTTGTATGATCCCATTTGTATGAAGTTCTTAGAATAAGCAAATGGAAAACAAAGTAAGTTAGTGATTACCAGGGGTTGGTGGGGGGTGGAGGGCAAGGGGTGGGAGTAGGGAGGGAGTTATTGTTTAATGGATACAGTATTTCTATTTCCAGTATCAAAAGAGTTTTGGGATTAGCTAGTGGTGATGGCTGTACAAATGTGGCAAAATTTGTTGAATATACACTAGTCCCCACTTATCAGCCAGGGATATGTTCTGCTGTCTGGAGTGGATGCATGAATCTGTGGATAATACTGAACTCTATATACTATTTTTTTATACATATACCTCTGTGATAAAGTAATTCATACATTAGTCACAGTAAGAGATTGTCATCAATAACAAGTAATAGAACAATTATAACAATTCTGTAATAAAAGTTATGTTAATGTGGTCTGTTTTTTCTCTCTCAAAATATCTTAACTGTACTCACCCTTGTGATGATGTGAAATGATACAGTGCCTGCATGATGAGAAGTGGGGTGAATGACGTCATGAGGTTTTAGCCTACTGTTGATCTGCTGACGATAGGTCAGAGGAGGACGTATCTGCTCCTGGACCTCAACTGACCATGGGTAACTGAAGCCCTGGAAAGCAAACACAGGGGGACTACTGTGTACTTTACAACAATTTAAAGAATTAATAATGCAGTATATCAAAATCCATCAAATTATACACTTCAAATGGTTAAATTGTATGCAATGTAATTATATCTCAAAGTTGTTAGAAATAAGAATATAATAATGAGCATATAAAGCAAATAATGAGATACCTCTGCACATCTATTCAAATGGCTAAAATTAAAATGACTGACAGCACTAAATTTTGGCAAAGATGTGGAGCAACTGGAACTCTTACACTTGGCTGGTGGGAGTGTAAATGGTGCAGCTGCTTTGGGAAACACTTGGCAGTTTTATAAAGTTAAAACATAGACCTGACTACGACTTTGGGTATTTACTCAAGAGAAACAAGAACATAGGTCCACAAAGACTTGTAAAGGAAGCTCAGAGCAGCTTTAATAACAGCCAAATCCTAGAAACAGTTCAAGTGTCCGTCAATGAGGGAATGGTCAAAACCACTCGTGGATTAAAGTGAATGAACCACCAGTACACACAGCGACAGGGCTGTCTCAAAAGCATACTGAATGGAAGAAACCAGACACAGAAGTATGTATGATCTTACTGTTAAGAAGTTCCGTAATTGGCATAGCTAATTAATGGTGATACGGATCTGAATGGTGGTTGTCAAGGAGGTTGGGAATTGGAAAGAAGCAGGAGGGAATTTTCTGGAGTAAAGGAAATGTATCTGGATGGGGGCACTGGTTGCCTGGGTGCATGCATCTGTTACAACTCCTTACACGTTTATGATACTGTGTCTTTATGTAAGTTACATCTCAATTTTCTGCATATAAATTATTACCCTTCTCACCTTACCCCCCAAAACTTCTTTCAGCCAAATCTCACTAGCATGAGGAAATACCACTGGCCTTTTCTGCTCACTGTTTGAGTTATCACTCCTAAGACAATGTTTCGAATTGTAAAATTTTCTGTTAAGAGAGAATTAGGCTTTGCGTTCTATGGGGAACTAAGTGGTTTTGTTTCCGCTTAATCTATGCCAGACAGTGTGGTCCCCGTTTCCAGAGCCTGAAATGAGCCGAGGTGATATGTGAATGAATGAAATGTCTAAGACCAAATTAGGAAACAATGGAAGTAATCTAGGAAGGACAAGGGGAGCACATAGATGCGGCTGGTGGAATTCCAGTCCAGTGTCACTGAGGGGTGCAACTTAAGGGTGCTTTCGGGGTCTTGCATGGCAGGGATTGCCAGAGTATCTTGTCACCTGACTGGTTTGGGATCTGAGATCTTTCTCGGGGAATTTACCGCAGCTTTTTGTGACGTCTGAATAATATAGACCCCTGTGGGTCTCTCTTATAGAGTGACTGAAATAGTTTGTTTTTTTCTTTGAGCAATTTGTGTTTTGTGGGGATTCTTCCCCTTCTCCTTTTTTACCCCCGGAAACACACCAGTATGAAATATCGACACCTTTTTGAATTCAGGCAGTGAGTTTCAGGGGAAAAAGGCTTTTGTGAGGGAAGGCTTTTCTAGTTTCACATCCAAGTATGATGACTCTCTAGCTGTATGAACCAGCAAATATTTTAACTTCTCTGAGGCTCAGTTTTCGCATTGGTAAAATGGGTACCTTTTAGAGTTGATGTAGGTATAGAGTGTGCTGTGTATGTAGAGTCCAGAATGGTGCCTGGTAGATAGTTTGCCCTGCAAACACCAGTGTTATGTATCATTGCAGGCTCTAGTCAAGAGTAAGGAGTGAAAAGAAATGAAATGTGTGGTCATTCTTGGGAGTTTTGCATATTTTAAAATAATGCTCATAGAGTTTTCAATTTCATCTGAGTTCCATGATCAGGTTTTGTTTTAATAGCCTTTTGGAACTGTCTCTGGAATTTTGGGATAAAAACATTTTAACTCAGTCAGTGTAAGAAAAATGGTTTTTCAGTAATTTCTTGCCAAAATTTTAATTCCTTGGTAGAAAGGTATCTTAGCAATTTTCAATGATTTTAAAAAGCTATGAGTTTCCAGTAAAAAAAGTAAATACTTGAAAATAAGTGTGTTGTGATTTGAACAGAGGAATATAGATGATTTTGCATGAAATGACTGTGTTTTAGGAACTGACATTTTAAAAAACCCTGTTTGTACACTTTAAGGAAAAAGGAAATTGAGGTTTTTCATTAGCTTTCGTCCTAGTGTTTTTGTTGGCTTGTTTGCTTATTTTTAAACTTGACAAATCAAAACCACAAATATTTAGTAACGTTAATGCCTTTCCTGAATATAACAGATGATCTCACAAGCATGGAGGTATTTCATAAAATCAACAAATGTTAAAGTTTTGTCTCATTCTCTCAAAATCAAAACATTACTGATACTGTTAAAATCCTCTGTATTTGAACAGATTACCCCACAAGTTAGCAGCTTAAAGACACGCACATTTATTATTGAACACAGTTTATGAGGGTGAGGAATCTGGAGTTGCTTAGCTGGGTGGATCTGATTAATGTCTTCCATGAGGTTGCCGTCATCTGAAGGCCTGACTGGGGCAGAAGGACTGGTTCCAAGCTCGAGCATGTGGCTTTGGACGGCAAGCTTCAGTTCCTCACCCTGTGGACCCCTCCCTAGGGCTGCCCATGACACAGCAGGTGGCTTGTTCCAAAGCGAGTGACCCAAGAGAACGCTCAAGATGGAAGCTGGAGTGTCTATAATCTTGGAAATGACATGCCCTCCCTACTGTGTGTTCCAACGTCACGGGAGGGGAGACCCCAGGGGTCACACACAAGGGTGGGAATACTGGAGGCAGGGATCATAGTGGGGGGCTCTTGTCACTTCCAGACCCCAGTCCTCCCTCCTCCATAGTGTTGTGCTGTATGTTTTATGCCCTGTGCTCTGCAGTTTGCATTTTTTTATTTGCATGGTATTTTTTTTTTTTGAGAGGGCATCTCTCATATTTATTGATCAAATGGTTGTTAACAACAATAAAATTCTGTATAGGGGACTCAATGCACAATCACTAATCCACCCCAAGCCTAATTCTCATCAGTCTCTGATCTTCTGAAGCATAACGAACAAGTTCTTACATGGTGAACGAATTCTTACATAGTGAATAAGTTCTTACATGGTGAACAGTACAAGGGCAGTCATCACAGAAACTTTCGGTTTTGATCACTCATTATGAACTATAAACAATCAGGTCAAATATGAATATTCGTTTGATTTTATACTTGATTTATATGTGAATCCCACATTTCTCTATTATTATTATTATTATTATTATTATTTTTAATAAAATGCTGAAGTGGTAGGTAGATGCAAGATAAAGGTAGAAAACATAGTTTAGTGCTGTAAGAGGGCAAATGTAGATGATCAGGTGTGTGCCTGTAGACTAAGTGTTAATCCAAGCTAGACGAGGGCAATAAAACATCCACGGATGCAGAAGATTTCTCTCAAAACAGGGGGGGTGAGGTTCTAAGCTTCACCACTGTTGATCCCCAGTTTCTCACCTGATGGCCCCCCTGTGACTGTGCCTGTCTTAGGTTGTTCCTCCCTTGAGGAATCTTACCCGTCTCTGGCTAACCAGTCATCTTCCGGGGCCATACAGGGAAATGTAAAGTTGGTAAGTGAGAGGGAAGCCATATTGTTTGAAAAGGTTAGCTTTTTACTTCTTTGCAGATTTATGCCCTGTGGCTTCTATGCCCAGCATTTGTCTTGAAGTATCTTTACCACTTGGAAGAATTATGATACTCGGTAAATTCGATCTGAGGCACGAATTCTATTTAAAGGTTTTGCATGGTATTTTTGAGTGCTGCCAGTTTCCATGCCTAGAGAGCCAGATCATTCACTAAAGCTGTTTGTTGTAAAGCACTTCATTAACTTCCGCTGTGAAGTACACCATCCTAGGCATACATCATACTTCCCCCTTTTTCTTACTGATGGATATTTGGATTGACTTGAATTTTTGGTGATTTGAACAGCACTGCAGAGACCATCTTTATACCCATCCCCTTGTATACCTGAGTGTTAAAGTTTGTTTTTTCCCCAAAAGTAGGATCTGAGATAAGGACTTGGGTGAAGTAATTTAGTCGGAGATAACCCCAGCAGGAGAGGTGAAGGTTGGCACCGAGACCACCAACATAAGCGTGCCCGAGTGAGCTAGTGACCATGGTGGGCACCTGGGACCCAGTTCCCATGGGTGTCCCTGAGGGGAGGGCCTCGGAATTATCTGAGCATAGGGACGCCCCAGGGGTTTGTTACAGTGCGCTCCTCTCCTTAGACTCACTCTTGCCTGACCCTGTCCACTCTCCCTGGGCTCTTCAAGGTTGTAGCCAGTTGGAGTCTAAAGGAACAGACCCTGGCGGGAGTGTCAGGGCAGCAAGCTGTAGTCCCCACTGTGGCAGGTGTCCCGAGGCCGCACTTGGTAGTGATTGCCTCCCTTCTCCACCCTCCGTTCCAGATTTCCCTTACTCTGCCAGCACTCTAGGTGGGCTCTGACGCTAGGGCATGTGAGCCCTTGGCTGCCTGTTTATGGTGTCCCTTAACATGGAAGTACTGAGACACCCCCCTGATCCCCAAGTCCCAGATCACTCCTCCCTGCCCCCATCCTGCAGGAGCAGCCCTGGCTCCCCTTGGTGAGGGCCTCCTGCCAATGGAGTAATTCCTTTCTTTGCCTGCTGGTCACACGGGCTTGAGGCTCCCCAAGTGACCATCCTGTGGCCCCGGATCAAGGTGTACCAGATCCCTTTCTGTGGTCCCGATGGGCGCACTCTTCACCTCGGACCCAGGACTTAGTCCAGTGCAGTCCAGCGATGTGGGGCTGGGAAGCGCGAGTTCTGCAGGTGGGGCCTTGGGAGTGGTGAGGAGAGGGGCCAGTTTTCATAGGGTTAGTCTTTCTCTCTGAACCTTTACTTTGCTAGTTCTCCTTGCGTGAGAGATTTGTTGTATTTTCTCCCTCTCTGGGATGACCCCTGCATAATGGCTTTGCCTTTTCCTCAGCCTGTCTCCCCAGTGACTAGCCTAGAATCAGCTCTGTTGGTGATTCACATCGGTGCTATTGGGAACATTTTGTGTCTGGTAGTTAGGCTGGCCCGTATCTCAGAGCAGGTCTGTCTGTGCTGCTGACTTGGCTTCCTGCTGATGCTGGGGACTCACAGTTTACGCAGAACCTGTACGCCCGCCTGCGCTGCGTGCAGCTCCTCCCTCGGGCGCGGGAGTCTCGTCCTAGCAGCGTTGTACGGAGCGGCCCTGACTGCCACTGGCTTCGCTGGGTTCCTATCACCCTGGCAGAGTCGAGCTGCAGGGGCCACCGCCCATGCTGAGAGCACGTCCCACTCTGGCTTTCAGACCTGATTGTAGCTGAGCTTCTCCATCCCATTCTTGGCGTATGGAGATATTTGCCTTGTTTTACAGTTGAGCTGTATGTATTTCTAATTTTTAACTGTAATCATGTAATTGCATTGTTTGGAGTGGAGGGGAGGTGTGCAAGGTGTGAACTCTTTCGCCCCACTGCTGTTTCACAGTGAAATAGCACCTTGCATGTCTTTCCCTCTACTTGATGGTGACTTGGTGGCGCGATGGGGCTGTCTTCTTCATGGCACTTTCTAGCACAACTTGTGGTGCACTTTGGGTGCTCAGGACACGTTGACCTGGATAGAGCCACCAGGAGCCCATGGCTGTAACGAGATCACTTCTTAGCACTGTGTGCTGCGCTCTGTGCTTAGTACTGCAGCCTTAGCTGATAAAAGTATATTTAGTACTAAAGTGGGAATAGTTCAGATGCTGTGGTATTAAACTTGTAAGTGCCTCCTGCCTTCATTCCTTTGCTCATACACACACTCCTGGCTTTCTCTCAAGATTTAATTACCGTTTCACCTCCTCTGAAAACCTTTTTGATCTTCTAGGTGCCTGTGCCCTGTATTCCCTTTGGCACTTTATGCTTACCCTGAAGTAGTGTAAGCACTTACCCACTTATTAGCCCCACTGGAATGAGAGCAACCGAGGATTCTTATTTACCTCAGTACTCTCAATACCCGTTTAAGACCTAGCACGGAATGAGCACTTGATGATTATCTTATTTCCTTGAGTACTTAATTTTCTTGAGTCATTAGAGGTAAAGTGAAAGCATAGAGGAAAGACTCCAGTAAGGAAGGCATAGGAAATTACCAAATATGACAGGTGACTATGATTTTAAGAGGTAAAAAAGTCTTGGTATTCTTAATTGCTTATATGAATATATTGACTCACTTTCATAAAGAAAGGGAATAGATTGAGTATGTTAGAGGTCAGTATACTGCAGAACTCAAAAATAAACCCATCCATCTTGTGTGTACACACATTCATCCAGGTTTTCCCCAAACATTACTGAGCTTCCGGCCAAGAAGTCTTTACACCAAAAACAAAACGAAAAATGAAAATGAAAATCCCCCAAAACCCACATGAGTTGTCAGCTTAGCCACGGGTGCCAAATGGCATCCTGACTCAACCATGACTCAGATCAACTTTGTTGAAGGAGAACATCAATTAAGTTAAAAAAGTAACTTTTTAGAGTGCGATGATAGTTTCTTTTATTTTTACCTATGCTGTGAGCTGGAATACCACATGGAACTATTTGGTAAGGGGTCCTGACTTAATTTTCAAGTACAGATGTGTGGTCAGTCAGTGTGAGCCTCCCTTCACATTTAATTAGCTTAAAAGGACAAATAAGACAGGAACAAGTCTGAGCCAGAAAATGGAAAGAAGTAAGGTCAGAGTGCGGGCAGCTGCCCCCTCAGAGGGGTTTCTCGCTCTCACTCTTGCAGCCCTTTGTGGTGGCGCCCAGACCCAGGGTGTGGCCACTGGGCTGTGGGTGGGGAAACTCGATCAGAGGCCAGGGACCTCCCCGCCCCACGAACTCTGGGCTGAGTCAGCTGCCTGGCGGTCGGAGCTTACACAAGTCATACCAAGGTTAGGACGTCCTGTAAGTAGGTGCTAGTCCCGTTACATTGCTTAGAAAGTGCCTTGCATGTCATAAGCACAATTTAAGTGTTAGTGGCTAACATTCTGAATATTATAAAACTTTATCAAACGATATTAAAGAAGACACCAATGGAAACCTCGATAGCATAAAGACAGTAGTTCCCCCCAAACTGACCTGTGCTTTCAGTGACATTCAAAATGAAATTTCAGCTGGGTCTTTGCTAGGAATTCACAAGTTGATTTTCCAATTTATGTGGTAAACGCCTTGGTTTTCTGTTATTTCCTGACTCCCTCAAGGCTTTGTAGGGGTCCTTTCCTGTCCCCTCGTCCCTTTGCCCTCAGCTAAATTCTCTGTGTCCTCATCTTCTCTGAACGCTCGCCTTGGTCCCAGTGAGACATGGCTCACTTCTGAGGTCACGCCTTTCCCAGGGCTGCACAGTGAAGGCTGTTTTCTGTCCTGCCTCTAACGGACTGACTGCTTGGCGTAAAGCTCGGCCGTTCTTCTCCCTGATTGTCATCCTGCTTCCAGACCTGTTGCCTCCAGCTCCTCGCCTGATGCCGTCCGTGTGCCACCTGCACCGGGTTTGCCATTCACAGCTCTGCGGGTCACTCCGCCTCTGCCTCGAAGAATTCCATTCTGGTGTGCTGTGGACTCTGCAGTACTTCTCCTGTCTTAGATCTTGGTTATTTCACTGTGTACCTAAATTATCGTGCCAGCACTCTGCCTTTGAGCTCCTCAACTTTCCCTCGGTGAGCTTGGCCTCCACCCCATCTAATGGCACACGGCCACGTGCTCTCCGGACCTTACCATTCACGATCCCTGCTTTGCCTCCACTGTCTCAGGTCAAGAGTCCCACTCTGGCTGCCTGCCCCATCCCCTCTCGGGGTCCCCTGCCCCCACCCGGGACCTACAGTCTAGTCATCCTGCCGCTCCCTGTTTGCTGACCCTCCTGTTCCTTATATTTACATTTTCCCTCTTAATCCCGTTTACGTGTGGGGATCAGTAATGAAAGTATTTCCTTGTATGCATCCTCAGTTCTCTCGACCCTTAACTTTGTTATGCTTTCTGGGTAAAAACTCCAGTTAACTCCAGCTTGCTGTTTCCTTTTTCCTGCCCCCAAACAACTGCACAAGGCTGAAGAAAAACTTTATAACCGTGCTGCTTGGTTTCACTTAAATTGATTACTGCACAGCCGCACTGACTGGCCTTTCTTTAAATTGATCACTAACCTCGGGTAGGCATTTAGAGCTGCCTGGTGATCCTACTGTATTTCCCTGGTCCATTGAATCTCCTGCTTTCCTATCCACTATTCCATGCCCTTCTCTGTCCTTAAATCTCCATTGCTGCTCCCTCTTCTTTGCTTTCTGCTTCCGATTTTCCTGAGAAAATTGGAGCAGCCAGAAAATTTCCAGGAACTCCCATGACCCTCTTGCCTCACCTACCTGATTCTGTGCTAATAACATGCCTTCTTTTCTCCTAGTATGGATGAACCGCGTTGCCCTCGGGTCTGCGCTAAATCCACTCCCTTTTGCATACCTTGCTCCAAGAATTCTCTTTTTCCCCTCCCTCTCTTTTTTAAAACATGAAATTTACTCTTTCCATTGGATTATTCTCATCAGTTTATAGATCTGTAACTTTTCCCATCCTAAGAAAAAATCTCTACCCCCATTTCCCTGAACCAGAATCCCTTTATTCCTGTTCTGTTTTATAAAGCTTCTCCGAAGAGTTTTTCACCCTCGCTGACGGCATCTGTCTTCTCCCAGCCCCCTCCCACATCGCCAAGCCCCGTGGCCTTCATCTCAAATCCTTGGCTTAGTTGACCTCTCAGCTGAGTTTGATGTAGCTGACGCCTTCTTTCCCCTTGAAGCACGTTTCCCTTGGCTTCTAGAAAGCCGCTGCCTCTGACTGTCCTCTCTGATAGGCTGTTCCTTCTCGGGGCCCAGAGCTCATTCCTCAGACCACGTCTCTCTTCTACCTGAAGAGATAACTTACTCACCTGCTTTCATTTGGCATTCTTACTCCCGTGGTGACCTCGTTCAACCTAGCGGCTTTACTACTTTCCATTTGCTGGTGATGGTTGTATTTTTTTCTGGCGGACTTTGCTTCTGAACTCCAGGCCTGTCTGTTCACTTCCACCGTTTCTGATAGGCGCCTCACATTGAACCAGCCCCCACTGAGCTCCTGACCCCCCAGGCAGTCCTCTGTTTCAGTAAACAGCAAGTACCCCTTTCCATTTATTGTTCAGGCTGAAGTTAGGGAGTCATCCTCAGTCCCCTTTCTCAGGCACCCATCATGACAGGTCATCATCAGATGTCATTGGCTGTATCTTCACAATGTGTCCAGAGTCCAGTCTCCGCTCACTATTTCTGCTGTTGTCGCTCCAAGAATAGAGTCCCAGCTGGTCTCCTGCTGTCTTCTCTTCCAGCCGCTCTGGTCAGTTCTTTACAGAGCAGCCAGGGGATCCTTCCAGAGGAAGTCAGAGGAGGTCACTTCTGTCCTCAGAACCCCCCACCTCCTGCCCCTCAGAGGACACACACACCCGGCCTGGCATTGGGAGAAGGGTGAAGGCCTGTCAGCCTGTGCGGCTGGGCTCCGTCTCACCTGGCCGGGGGCTTCCGGGACAGTCCCCGTTGTCTTGTGCCTTCCATCCAAGCTGTTTTCCCCGGAAGGTACAGTTCGCTTCATCGCCGCCTTTGGGTCTATGCTCCGATGTCGCTTTCTAAGTGAGGTTTTTTTGAGAGGGCATCTCTCATATTTATTGATCAAATGGTTGTTAGCAACAATAAAATTCAGTATAGGGGGGTCAACGCTCAATGTACAATCATTAATCCACCCCAAGCCTAATTCTCGTCAGTCTCCAATCTTCTGAAGCATAACGAACAAGTTCTTAAATGGTGAACGAATTCTTACATAGTGAATAAATTCTTACATGGTGAACAGTGCAAGGGCAGTCATCACAGAAACTTTCGGTTTTGATCACGCATTATGAACTATAAACCATCAGGTCAAATATGAATATTCGTTTGATTTTTGTACTTGATTTATATGTTGATCCCACATTTCTCCTATTATTATTATTATTTTTATTTTTAATAAAATGCTGAGGTGGTAGGTAGATGCAAGATAAAGGTAGAATGTAGGTGGCAAATGTAGATGATCAGATGATCAGGTGTGTGCCTATGGACTAAGTATTAATCCAGGCTAGACAAGGGCAGCAAGACATCCACGGATGCAGAAGATTTCTCTCAAAGCAGGGGGGGTGAGGTTCTGCGCCTCACCTCTGTTGATCCCCAAATTCTCACCTGATGGCCCCCCTGCGACTGTGCCTGTCTTGGGTTGTTCCTCCCTTGAGGAATCTTACCCGTCTCTGGCTAACCAGTCATCTTCCGGGGCCACACAGGGAAATGTAAAGTTGGTAAGTGAGAGAGAAGCCATATTGTTTGCAAAGGTTAGCTTTTTACTTCTTTGCAGATTTATGCCCTGTGGCTTCTATGCCCAGCACTTGTCTCGAGGTATCTTTACCACCTGGAGGAATTATGATACTCGGTAAATTCGATATGAGGCACGAATTCTATTTAAGGGTTGTAATTAGGAAGGAAGAAGAAAAGCTACAGATGTAGCATATGAAGGAACTAAGTGAGGTTTTTAATAAGGTTCTTAATAAGGTGTAATATACAGAATCTTTCTCAACCTAAGAATTTTATAAAGACAGTCTCCGTCTATTTTCTTCCAAAGTTCTATAGTTTTGCCTGACATATACTCCTAACCCATCTGGAGTTCTTTTCTTTGTGTGGTTATTTTAAGTAAGGATCCAATTCAGTTTTTCCCGTATGGATACCAGTTGTCATAGCACCGCTTACAGAACAGTCCGGCCTTCCTGTCATTCATCAGGTTTCTCTTCATACCCACTTCTGTTCCCAACACTTTCCAGTGGGTTATTTTTCTGCCTCTATGCCATTTTCACCTTTTCTTTGCTTCTTTCATTTGGCATAATGCATTTGAGTTATTTGTTTTGATGAGAGATAAATTTTGACCATGGAGGGGTCAGTGGGAAAGGGGGATTATCTGGGAGTGGGGAGAGAACTAGTAGGTTTGGAACTCTTTAAGGGAGGGGTCCCCAAGCCATGGTCCGTGGGCCAAATCTGGCCACTCACCTTTTTGTTTTTTATGGCCTGTGAGTTAAGAATGGCTTTTACATTTTAAAATGGTTGAGAACGGTAAAAATTTTGTGGCACATGAAAATTACATGAACTTTAATTTTCCATAAATAGTGTCCATAAATAGAGTTTTATTAGATGCACCATGTTCGTTTGGTTCCCCTCGTCTCTGGCTGCTTTTGTGCACGACAGCAGAGTTGAGAGGTTGTGACAGATTGTCAGGCCCTCAAAGCCCAAAATAGTCACTCGCTGGCCCTTTACAGAAGTTTGCCGAGCCTGCAGATGGATCTGTCCGGGCTGCTGGGGGCAGCTGGACGGTCTGGATGTGACAGGAGGGGAGGGAGTGGAAGGAGTTCTGAGGTCTGCAAGGATGAATTTCAAAATTTTGCCCTAGGCCATTTCTGGCAGGAGATGATAACGTGCGTATTTTCTGTTTTTGTTGAATCCAGCCCAGTCAAGTCTGTAAGCAGGGCTTATGGTTTTGAATAGCAACCAGTGATTGTTACTTTAATCTCCACACTTGTGTGTATTCTAATAGTTTTTCTCAGTGACAGTGGTTAAACTACTCTAAACCACAGATGCCAGTTTTTAATTAAATCTAAGGTATTAGAATAAATCTTTTAACAAGTATGAAAGTCTTAATTGTAGCATTACAGTGGCTAGCATTTAGTTTCCTTTTCAGGAGGAGGTCCTACCTGATGAGTTAACTGTAAAATGTGTGTAGATGTTGTGTTCTTCTAACCTGTTACATATAATCACGGGTAGTTTAATTTTACTGAAATAGACCTGCCAAGATTAAACCTACAGATCTGTTCAAACTTGAAAGAAAAGAAATTCTACCTTTTGTATAATTCAAAGGCGCTTTTTTGTTGTTCTGCAGTGTAACATTTCATCTATACGTTGTCTTCAGGGTATACATTCCTGTCTAATAGGAGTGTCTAACGGTTGAATTTTAATTGTCCTTGTAAGTACTTTCTGCCTTCCGTGAATGAAGTAGCTAAGCTTTTAAAGGCTTTGTGAGTATTTTGTGTTAGTTTGGTTAAAGCAGAAATGACAGTGCTATTGTTAATAATAACATTTGTAACGTAGGAACAATTGACTGATCTTTACCAGCTATTTCACTGTTGTTAATCGTTACACATACGTATTTAGCTGCATAGCTGACAGTGAACATAGAATTTACAGACAGAGCGCACAGGACCCCTTTGGATCTGTAATGCCAAGTAGCTTTCTTTCCCGGCCATGGGGAAGGGAGAGAAGTACAGAAGACAGTTGAATGCTTTCATAGTATTCACTCTTAGTAAGTTAAAGCCTTTTTGTTCTTAACTGATGATAGTTGTTAATGTGGTATATAAAAATAAGGTGAATGAAATCTGTATTTATTTATTATATGGCTCTTGAGGAAAGGGTTTTTTTTCTCCCTCCCTTTATAGAGGGAGTCAGACATCTAACAAATAGACTCTGCTCTCAAGAAATTTAAAACATGGTTAATTGGGTTATCCCCACCTCCCACAACCACTGCTTTTAGCGTATCCATTGTGTCATTTAGTAGGGAAGGACAAATTAGATGTTAAATGTCAATCATAAGATATCTACATCTTAAAATAGGGCCATTTTTCAAGTTTCTGAGTCCAGGATTTGTGGACTTGTCCGTGTAAGTGCACAGGGTGCGCAGGTGGCTCGGTGTCTCCCTTTCTCCCGTTGCCACTGCACAGATGCTGCTTCATGGCCCACATCAGGCCGGGCACCTGCTCAGGGCTGTGCTCGGGATTCGGATTATGTAACGAGTATGTGAATAGTCCCATCACTGTTTTAAACTTGAATTGAATGCATACAGTTAGTGAATGCCAGTTCTAGACCCTAGAGGTAGAGTAAAAAATACATTTTTCCAGGGTTTTATAGGCTAGCTGAGGAGATAGACGACATAAACGAGTATAATCTGATGTGGGTACGTGTTAGATCAGTCTTACAGACGGACTTCCAGCAGAGCACAGAGACGGGAACTGGCTCACCTTGGCTACTGGAGGAGTTTCATCAGGGCTGTGAGCTTTCAAAAGGCCTAAAGGGAGATGCAAATTCTCCAGGCAGAATCTTGGGTGGGGATGGTATGGAAAGGGCATTCTGATGGGAGATACACATTTGAGCAGACACAGGATTGCAAATGCTTGATGTTCTCAGGAATCCAAGGGTATATGCAGTGTGAGGAGAGCAAATGACAGTGATCACAGTCCCAATTTATTTTCTCTTTGTTCCGCAAATGTGAACTGTGTGCCGAATAGATGCTGCCATGGTTACTCTTTAGTAGCTATTACTCGTTATTGGGATTTCAGGAATCTTGGTTGGCCTTAGCTCGGTCAAACATTTTTCTTTTGACTGAAGTGTGAGAAAGGAGAAATGCATAGTCCATACATATATGACAGATCAACAGGTAACATTGGGCATTATTCACAGGGTGGTTCAGGAATCTACTAATTGTTCAATGGCTGGAATATCAGTATCCAGTTTTCCTAAGAACAGTGCTTTTCTTCTGTTTTGTTTAATCTACCCCATAGTTTGATTCCAAAGCTTTTGGTGTGTAGATGTTAATATTGAGTCAAATAGATGTTAAGATTTCAACTGGTGACATCAGGGAAGGCCATTCACAGTGGGAAGATGCTGCCCTTGGGAGAGGTAGACTTCGAAGGGCCAACGGAAAGAAATCGTAGAGGCATTCTTATCACAGGTGCAAATACGCATGGTTTAGCCGTCCTCGAAAGAAGGGGCATTCCTGTAGATGATTCAAATTGTAGAGCTCTCCTTTTACTTGACTGTAGATTAAATAGTGTTATTAAAACTTCATGCGATGGGGCAGGTGGAGGTAATTAGATTTATTCTTTGTTGTAGAAATCTTCATTGTCACTCCTGGCACTCTTCAAAATGTTTTAAACTCTTGGATATTTTCTTAACGTATTACTGTCTGCGCTCTATGTACTCCTTAACGTTATCTTGGGTGTGTTGGCAGATGTCTTTTTTGTGGCATATTGTCACCGAAATGATGCACACTTGTTTCATCTGGTTATTGAGGCAGGATTAATGCTGTCCCCTTGAACTTTCACTTCTGTGTGTGGTCACTCAGTCACAGATACCGAGCTAAAGCTTCTTGATCCACATTGAGAGCTGGTTGGGGGAGATGAGCTAAGTTATTTTATCTTATGTGTGATTTCCCAATTTTATGGGATTAATTTATACTCTGCCTCTTTCCAAAGCCTCATTTGAGGCGCCTTAAAAAAATAAATGCAGCTAAATAGAATAAAAGATAAGGAAGGAAATTGGTGAAAAGCGAAAACAGCCAAATAGGAAAAATCAGGTTAGGGCTCAAGAGTCCGGCTGCGGGTTCAGTGTTAAAGACAGGTCCTAGGTTTGACTCCAGACCGAGAGGAAAACGTGATGAAAGATGTGACTCACATAGTCTTTCCATGAGATAAACCCCCAGCACTTGGAGCATGAGTACTCATGGCCCTGAAGTGCAAGGAGGGGAGGGGCGATGGGCAGTGACTCCCTGAGCAAGCACAGTAACTTGGGGTGACTCTGTCAGTAGTTCTGTGTAAACGGGAAGCTCCCTGCTGGTCTAATTTATTAAGCCAAGGATGATATGTAGGTGCTTTGTTTCTGCAATGAGAGTAAAGGGAGAGCATTCATATGGTCAGAATTGATCTGTGAGAATCTCTTAATTGTCCAACATAGCAATTTTTCTTTTATCATTAAAACAGACTGCTGTTTCTTTAGGCGATTCACAGAATGGGGAAGTTGGCTTGCATTTAGGTGCCATGTTGCACAAAAAAATTCTTACCTTCACAGCTCTGGAATGATAGATAGTGAATGCCAACCGCGCTCCTGGCATAGAGGCATGTGGGAACTAGGATGCCCGGAGGGAGCAGCCGCAGGTTCCTTTTCTCCCCCGGGCGTACATCTCGGTGGGAGAGGGCTCTCACTCAGCCCCTCTCCCCCAAAGTCTCGTGCTGTCAGCCTCCCTGCCTCCTCTCCCTCTTGTCTATGTAGTTGGATATATATAAGCTCAGAGCACATGTTGCTGGCTTCTGTTTCTAGAGAATGGATAGTATATTTGCCTCCCTGGCAGTCTTTCATGAATATTATTTTTCATAATTGTAATTTAGATACATATTGGGTGACAGGGGACATGGTTATAGTCTCCATCTAGAACACGATTGCAGCTGTTCTGCTTTGATTAAGGACAGATCCATAAGCATAAACAGTCATCTGAAGCTGGGACTTGAGGTGTTCTAGGGAGTGGCGGTACTAAAGTCAGACTGCTCGGTTGGAATTGTGGGTCTGCCAGTTACCAGCCCGGTGATACGGCAAGTTACTTAAACTCCTCTGCTCCAGTTATCTTTAAAATGGAGATGACAGAATGGGCTCCATAAGGCTAATGCAAAGATTAAATGAGATAATACGTGAAAAGATTGATAAGAAGTGTCTGGCTACACGCACAATATATGTAGCTCTTTTATTTGGTGTTGTGAATTAAGGAGCCAGAACAGACAGGCTAGCCTACCTCCCCACAGAAATAAGTGTAAGCGGTGTTCTGAACAGGCCATGGGGAAATTAGATTCTTTTTTTCTGGTGTGTAACAATGTTATCCTTTTTCAGAGAAACAGCGCCCAGGACTATCTTCCAAAGAGTCCTGGATATCTTAAAGAAGTCTTCTCATGCTGTTGAGCTGGCCTGCAGAGATCCGTCCCAAGTGGAGCATCTGGCTTCCAGTCTGCAGTTAATAACAGAATGCTTCAGATGTCTCCGAAATGCTTGCATAGAGTGTTCTGTGAACCAAAATTCAATCAGGTAGTGTTGTTTGTAGTTACAGATATACCTTTGATCCTATTTCTTTGTGTATGTTCATGTGAGTTCCATCATGTAGTTGACCTGTTACAGATTGCTTTGGCATTATAGTAAGATCACCCATTTGTATTACAAGACTTTGGGGATGTCTCCAGGTGAGAAGTTCTCTGCAGGCCTTCCACTGGAGAATCTTAGATGAATATCTAATGGCACAGCATTTAATAGAGTCTGCTTAACATGAGGGGTTATTTAGGTTTCTTCTTTGTATTTCTAAAATGTTTTGAGGTATTTGGTTTTCTATGTAACATGGCAATTTGAACTTAATTTTGATTCTGTGACCCTAGATTCTGCCTGCCTAAATGCATATGCATTTCTGGACCTCACTTTTCTTAGCTGTAAAAGTTTTAATTTTATTTTAGTGTTTTAATTAGCTACCCTGTGTTTACCTTGAACAAAGAACATCTGTTTTAAATTTCTAAGATGATCTATCTCAAGATTTCCTTAAGATCGTGTAAAGTTGCAAGCTGTATTTCCACCTATTTTATAATGTGCACATTTTTAAAGGTGGTTAAATATATGAGCAAGGGGATTGCTAAGTGCTGTTCTTGTTCTTTTACATGTTACTCTCTTCTCCAGAACTGAGCACCTTTCCTTTTTGGTTTTATGGAATCTACTTCTCATTAAAAATTTTAACTTGAGAAGTCAGAAGCCACAAAGAGCACGCTCGCTGTTCTTTCCTGGGCTTGGGTGGAGACAGAGCCTCCAGGCTTCGCGGTCACTCCTGTGATGGGTGAAGGGGGCCTGATCCAGAAGCCACCTGGGGGGCTCCCTGTGCCGCCTAGACAGTCTTATACCTGAGGCTTTGATATGATTAATGAGGTTTTTAAGATCAAAGGAGAGGAGAAAAAAGCTAGGGTTGTTTAATTTCAGTAGTGAACGACCTGCCATCCATTTGCAGAAAAATGGACAGAAACAATCTTCATCTTGATAATAACAGTTAACACGTAAAGAGCATTACTAGTTGCGTGCTAGAAGCAGTGGGCCAGAGGCTAGTTTATTTTGTCCTTTTCCAGGCAGGGAGGCCCTTTAGAGTGGCGGGGGTGGGGAAGGAGAGCCTCAGCACGGAAGCCTTGCCCATGGGCTGGCAGACTTAGCTCAGTTCTCTGCCAGCCTCCTGGGGAAGGAAGTGAGCATTCGGTGAGCCCACCCTACGCACCAGTCTTTGCCCCAAGAGCTTGACTTGTTGTATCTGGTTTAATGCTTAGAACAAACTCAAGACATAGCATGTCACAATTTTCCCATTTTCACAAAAGAAGACACTGGGATGCAGGTTCAGAGAGCTTGCCTGAGAGTCACTCATTCAGTAAGTGACAGAGCCTGGGGACGCTCTCTCCCACTCCCGACTGCCGGGCTCTGCAGCTGGGCCCAGAAGCAGTCTCCATAACTACCCCCAGACCCACAGTGGCCCCGCTGAGTGTGGCTTCCCCATCCCTGACATGTCATGCGGCCCCGTACACGGGCCTTACCCTTTCCAGGTACCAGTTTTGTCTGTAAAATAGGGTAAGCGGTAACTTGCACACAGGATTGTTGTGGGTTTTAGATCAGGTCACCTGTGTGCGATGCCTGGCAGTTCCCGTGTGTAGTGCTCAGTGACGCCGACTGTCTCCGCCCTGCCTCGGGAATGATCGTGCAGTAAGGATTTACGATATTACTTTCTTTAAAAACAATTCACTTTTATTTTCTGTTCTGAGTGCAAAAATAAAATGTAAACTATAAAAATTGAAAGAGCACAAAATAAATCGTGAGAAAGAAAATGCCAGCTATCCCCTGGTAGGGCCATCCATGTTGTGGTCAGGGCAGTTTTTTCTTGCACGCAACTTGGGCTGAAAGGAAAATGAACATTTAAAAGTGTTAGTTTTTCTCCCTCTTACCTTCTATGATTGTTTTATTATTCACTGTTGATCTTTGGGAAAAATTCCAACCATTTGTTTTATTGGCTCCTGGAAAAAGCATTTTTCTTGTCAGAAATGCAACAGGGATTCATGAAGCCAGTGTTTCTGAGCCTGTCAAGATTCAGATTGCAACCAATCTGTATTTTTCTGGTGTTCTATTTTACGTTATTAAAGAGTTAGTCGGAAGGTAAGATGCTGTTAAGTCCTAGATCTTTTTACTTCTTGTGTCTGATCGTTGTGCGGACTGGGCTTACATTTTGCTGGGATATATGGAACTGGGTATAATACTGCAAAGCAAACAGTCTGAGTCATAGGAGATTTCAGCGGGTGCTCCAAGGGCTCAGAGCCATGTAAGCAGAACCCTGTTGCGGGGGTCACTGTGCTCGTGCTGCAAAGAGCCAGACAGATTGCTCAGGCTGTGTGATCCCTGTCAGAAGTCCTTCGTTCTTCCCTTGCAGTGTGGAAGCAGCCACAGATAATATGTGAGTGGACATGTGTGGCTGTGTTCCAATGGATCTTCATTTGGGAAAGTGACATTGGAATTTCATAAAATTTTCATGCCATGAAATTACATTTTTCTCAAAAAGTTTGGCCATACAGAAATAGGCAGTGGCCTCATTTGCCTGGTAACCTGGAGATCCTGCCTGGGTAGAGGCAGGAGCGGGAAGAGAGGGGTGGGGGAGCGGACGCCAGCCTCACACGGAGGCCGCGCGAGGGGGAGCCATGGCCCAGGCTCCGCGACCCTCACCCACTTTTCCTCTAGGAGTAATTATGTTGGCTTAATTCTGATTCCCGTTGAGGGGAAGTAAAGTGGGTAGGGAGCTGGATTAGTATCCTTTGCTGTTACAACAAATTACTGCACCCTTAGTGGCCTAAAACAACAGAAATTTATTATCTCAGAGTTCTGGAGGTCAGAAGCCCAAAGTCAGTTGCACTGACCTAAAGTCAGAGTGTCAGCTGGGCCGGCTCCTTCTGGAGCCCCTAGTAGAGAATCTGTTCCCTTGCTTTTCTATCCCCTAGAGGCACCTGTGTTGCTTGTCTCCAAAGCGACACCATAGAATCTTCCACTCCCTGTCTGACACTGACCGTCCTGCATTCCCTTATAAAGACTTTTATGATGACCTGAGGCCCACCCTGATAATTCAGAATAATCCCCCCATCTCAAAATGGTGAACTTAATCACATCGAAAAAGTCTCTTGTATTTTCTGACCAGTTCTGATTCTCCAACACCAGCTGGGTGTCCAAAAATTCAATTCTGGAGCTAGCAGGGTTAGATTCCATAACTTAAAAGACTCAGTCCCACAAAGTAGCCCCACTTAAGATGCCAGCTGCAAATGGGGTACCCAGGCTACCCTTCTGGCCATATGACTACAAATTCAGGGGTCTCCATGACATCGCTTGGGTTTGATAATTCAATAGAACAATTTCCAGAACTCAGGGAATCACCTGATGGTGAATATTCTAGTTGTAGCAACTTTAGCGATCTGGATAGACTGAGACTTTTACATATCAAGACCTGGTTCCTTTTTAATCACGTTTATCTCAGCTTCTTGCATTTTATTACATGCAGAAGAAGAAATCAGGTTACACACCTTCATGTTGCTTAGAAAGCTAGTCAGCTAAGTATCCACATACATGGTTTTGCAGCACTTCTGCTACTATACACAAAGGGTATACTGTATACCTTCCCTCTTGTCTCTTGTCTCTAGTAACATATCCCTCATTTCCTTCTGAGCCTCACCAGCAGTGCTTTCAATGTCCACATTTCTAACAGTCTGTTTAAGGCAATATAGGCTATTTCTATTACAGTCCTTGAAACCCATTGCCAAGTTCCAAAGCCACTTCCACACTTTTAGTGTTTGTTATAGCAGCACCCCATTTCTGCTACTCAAATCTCTATTAGTTTCCTCTTGCTGCTGTGACAAATTACCGAAAACTTAGTGGCTTAAACCAGTACACATGTTTTATAGTTCTGAAATTCAGAAGTCTTAAAATGGGTTTAAGTGGTGGAATTCCTTTGGAGGCTCTAGGGCGGAATCATTTTCCTTGCCTTTAAGAGTTTCTGGAAGCTGCCTACTTTCCTTGGCTCATGGCCCCTTGCCCGGCTCTGGGCCTCTTACGTTCGTCCTAAAAGGACCTTTGTAAATACATTGGGCCCACCCAGTTAATCCAGGGTAGTCATCCCTTCTCAAGATCCTGAATTTCCTCAGGACCTTAAAGCCCCCTTTGCATGTGAGGTATATCCCTCCACAGGTTTTGGGGATTAAATGGGGACGCCTTGGAGGGCCCTTGTTCTGTCCCCATGGGAACCAGTAGTTGAAGCACCACCCAGTGTGGCACCATTTGAAATGCAAGTTAAAAGGAAATAATGTGTCTCCCTTTTCTTGTTTCTACACCCTCATGCAGGAACTTGGATACAATTGGTGTGGCTGTTGGCTTGATTCTTCTCTTTCGTGAGCTTCGAGTGGAGCAGGAAGCCCTCTTGACAGGTAATTTACAGTGTGATTCATGGATTATTTGTATCTTTGAAAAGAGTTTAAGAACCCAGACTTTTGGTATTACATCATCACTAAAGCAGGTGTTCTGTATTTCATGATTCAGAGAAACTTCGTTAGTGATATTAAAGAATTACTGTAAAAGGGAGTTGTCACAAGTTCCTTTCCTCCCTCTGCCGTGGGCTCGGTTTGTGCCCCCTCATCCATACGCTGAGGTCCCAACCCCACCTACTCTAAATGGAACTGTATCTGGAGACAGGCCTTTAAAGGGACAGTTAGGATAAAATGAGGCTGTGTGGTGGGCTGTCTATTATGACTGGTGTCCCTATAAGGGGATGAGATTAGGACACAGACAGGTACAGAGGGGAGACCACGTGAGGACAGAGGGGACAGCCGTCGGCAAGCCAAGGGGCGAGGTCATTAAATCAACCTGCGGACACCTTGGTCTCACATTCAGCCTCCCAAACGGTGACAACAGAACTCTACTGTAATACAGCATCGACATGTGTGGGCATGGCAGGCCCTGCTCCATGTGTTGGGTGTGGTCAGAGCAGTGACCCGAGCAGACGGGCGCTGCCCTCAGGGTGTCTGCACTGCGGTGAGAGGAGCCTGAGACTGACCCTGTTAAGTGAGTCAAGTACACAGTGTGACCGGGGAAGTGACCTCTGATTGTTAATGACTGTTGTAAGGGATTAAGAGAAAAAGTTTCTTAATTTAAAGACCAGGAATTTTTCCTAGACTTTTTTGAACATTTTTGCTTCTTGAACTCTTAGCATGAACTGTTTTCCTTTGGACAGAGGTTAATTGTAACATCATACTGAAAAAACATAGAATTCTAACATGATCTCTCTATCCAAGGAAAGGAATTGAAATATTTACAGATAAACTTAAGTCATTGAAGAAGAAAATCTTAATGTAAATATCTAACATACAAGACGATGTACTAGATTATTGGTCAAAAAATTCTTTTTAATAATAATTCAGTAAATACTTCCCTTTAAATGAGAAATCCCCAGCTGTATTTAAAAATACAATTTGATTTATAAAATTGATTTATACACAGTTCTTAATGTGTAGACTTCTTATGGAAAGTGAGGCATACTTATCTAAGTGTTAATGTGCATGCTGCTGTCAGAAGGTAGAAGGGTGGGTAGAGGTGACAGTCTCTGTTTACAGGCCGAGAAACAGGTACAGTGTGAAACAGGCTAAGTGAGCTGTTAGAGCTGTTGCCGCGCTCGGTTCAATTCTCATTCTATCCTGTGACTTCTTAGTGTTTTTGCACACAGACCGCTCTGTTTTTTGAACAGTAATA